>NC_056739.1:1776070510-1776388010 GCF_019279795.1 Protopterus annectens | reverse complement strand
GCAAACTGCTTGACTAAACTGACACATTTAACACAGAAGAAGTATATAAGGAAAGATGTACCATTTGTATAAAGACTATATATTTGACTACTTTACAAAAATCTGCAGTTTTAGTTTATTTTGAAGATGTCCAAATATATCAAGCAAAAGCTTTGAAGCAGCTCTTAGCTGCACAAGTTATAGTCATTCTGTAAAAAAGAAAACTGACAATAGCCACTGACTCACAGCACTATAACTGTATTTAAGTGAAGGAAAACACTCTCTTATCTAGGGCAAGTCATACAAAGGGGAACACAAAATGAATTGTAAGAAGACAAAAATGTAAAGAAATTGCAATGCAAAAAAAGAGTAATTCTGATGTAACTGTATATCACAGACTATTAAGCTGTGTTGAAAAATATATTCTGAAGTCTTGGCATCCCATGTCGGTGACTACCAAATGCAGTATGTTTGATCCTCTAGTTAGAAAGTGCACTATCTGGATAGGAAGTTTATGTCTAGAAAGTTATGTGCCTGTGAGATTGAAGTAATGCAAGTTTCCCAGTCTACAGGGGGGTAGTTAATGTCACCTATATTTGCTTGTATGCCGAGCACTTCTAGTACATTTAGGTAAGAGTCATGAGACTCTAGGGGCATAGATGATGCCCTCTAGCTAGCCATGATATGGTGAGGGACCTTCTCTATGGTGACTTGTCCTTGGATGAGTTCCATGATATCATCCTGTTTAATCATCCTGGAGGTGTGTTTGTTGCTGACATAGATTATGACACCTCCAACTTTGGCCCCAGCCAATGTTGTTCCTGGTCTAAATATATGTATGGCTACATAGCCTTGCACTGCCAGTGTACTTTCTATAGCTTTAAACCAAGTCTCAGTCATAGCACAGATATCTATATTCTTCAGAGTGAGGAGGGCTTAAAAGGTGTGGAGTTTTTTTGCTTGGGATCCTATCACTGAGCAGTAACACTTTAAGGTTGTTTGTGGAGACTTTTTCACTAGCAGTTTGTCTTTTTGGCATTGCCCAAAACGGCTCTAAGGGGAATGGATACAGTTTTAGCAAGTATCTGAAAGCCTAAGAGGGACAGGTGCAGCCCACCCTTGGCAAAGCAATGTGGTCTGTTGACCACATCCTCTCATGCTGATAGATACTGGATCTCCCTGAAGTGACACCAGAAACTAAAGTCAGTTATTAAAATCAATCATTTCATGTTAATACTGTGGCATTTTCCTTGATGAAGCTAGGTGCAAGCCTTGCAGTGAGCTGCATTCTATCTGTGACACATATTCTGAGAGATCCATTATGTCTCTTTTTGGGTTCACTACGTAATACCGAAATTCCACAATCCCAAGACTCTGAAAACAGAGAACCAGAATCTCGAGATTCCAGAATCTTGAACTAAAAAAAAAAAGTAAAACATAAAACAAACTACCCTAATGCTTATGCAGGGTGGCAAGCCCCCCTGTACCCCCCACATCCACTGCAACTTAAATATACCAACTCTGAGATCGCACTACAGTGGAGTGAATAATAAACTTCCCGTTCCACACTGTATAGCAATCCCCATTCACTACTTTTGAGATTCCCCAATGTTGAGATTCTGGTTGTCAGTATTCTGTGTCTCGGGGTTGTGGAATTTTGGTACTACGTAGTGAATCGCTCTTTTCATATAGTCCGGTGAGGTGTGTCCCAGGTCATTTACACCCACAGGACTATGACAGAATCATACTGATACCCTGGATGCAATGACTTGAGAGCATGTGTGATATTGCAAATCCTGGCTCCAGATAGGCAACTAACCATTATCTTTTCCTTGTCTAATCTGGTGAGTGGTGCATCTATGCTTCACACAATGGAGTCCCCAGTGACAAAAGTATATGCTTGCCAAATGGGCTTTGCTCTTGGGGGACCATTGGGTGTAGGTTTATGTGAGATGTTTGGTGCGGCTTTTGGTGTGTGTGCTAGTGATTGCTTAGGAGCAGTATTGCTGTTAGGTGGCTTTAGAAGTCTTTGAGATTTGGGAAGGTTTCTTTTAAGTACAAGTATAAGACAGTCTGCATGTGCAGTGATTGGTGTGTTTAAGGGATGTATTGTTGGTACTCCTGACAACCTTGTTTGTATGGTATATATTTAACTCCATGTAACTTGGATATAGAGCCCTTATAGATCATAACAGAAGAGAGGGAAAAACAATGTTTGTAGAAACAGAGCACAAGCCATTGCCAGAAGACTGCTGACATTCCAAGGATCATAATCGCAATCTTCAGAACTGCAGCTGACTGCAAATGTGAAGGAATACACGTTACCTCTGAGACTGTAGTATCTTGGTGTATTCTTCTGAAGTTCTGTGAATTCAGAAATTGTAGATATATGTTGCTGATGTATGGAATAAAGCCCCAATGATATCCAGGAAGTAAGTGTAGCTGGGGTGAACCCCCCCGCCAAATAAAATTACCTTAAAGTTCAAAGAGAAGGTTTCAGAATTTTTTTTTTTTTTGGAACTGCAGTTTAATTTCTTGGGGCTGTGGGACTGGGTCCTGTACTTCCAACAGAGAAGAAACGCACAATATACATAAGAATTTCTTGTACAATGTACTGCCACAAATGAAAACTGCTACTTATAATGCCAAAGTATGAATTAGAAGTGAAGTATAAATCAGGAAAATAACTTCTTACAGCCGACATGCTGAGTCATTTGTAACTACCACAGAAACAAGAGGATTTCCTTGCTGAAGAAATGAGTGAACCAGATAATTCCACAACATTGGGCCAGATTCAGGAAGCCTCCGTGTAAGAGTTATAACTCTTACACGGAGGCTGCAGTTAAACTGTGTGATGTCAGCATGTCATGCATATGCATGAGGTGCATGAGGCATGCTGAATCACACCAGTAACTCTTACACGGTCCGTGTAAGAGAGTAGGGGGCGTGTCTGTAGGCTAAGCTCTGCAAGTGGACACGCCCCCGGAAAACTATAATGGCTGAAAGTAAACAGCCACGAGAAAGGCCATGAAAATGTGAATAAACACACTATACAACACATGCCCCGACTGGCCATCAGTGTATAAAGTGAAGAGATGTCATAAAAGTAAATGAAAACCTTTTTTTTTGTTAAACCTCAGAATGTTTGCTACTGTGTGCTGGTGTGCTACTAGCGCAATCACAGTTAGCAGTCAGGGGAAAAGGATATAAGAACTAAATATGCAAAGTAAGCCAAGAAATAATAGCTTAGTGGTAGAGTACCCGCCTATGTGTAGGCAAGCAGGGTTCGAGCCCCTACAACAACCTTTTTTATTTTTGTAAATAAGCACTAAAAAGCCCCCAGACAGTATTGTACAATGTAAATGTATTCCCTTTGTAAAATGGAATGAAACAGAGCATATATTTTGAAGTAACATAAGAATAAAAATAGTCAGAAATGTACTGATAGCTAAGCTGCCGTGAGGCAGAGTGCCCGTGAGTCGAGTAGTGTTTAAAAAGCTGCAAACTGCGTGCCCGCTGCCAAGCAGCGGATAAACAGGCTGAAACTGTGTGCAATTAGCTGAACATGTGTGTCACTAGCCAATTCAGATTTATCCCAGCGACACCGCTTGCGCCGCCCCACAAGCTAACTGCCAGTGCGCATAAGTACCTCCGCAAACGAGCGCAGACCAGGTTTAAAGTGCTTAAAAGTGCTTTTGGCATGTTTGATTGACAGGTCTTCAACTCATTTCTGTCAGGAAAAGCAAAAAGCAGTTGCCAGATTCGAACACAGGATACCATGCACTAGAGTCAAGGAACTAAACCACCAAGCCATGACAGCAATACCTAGAAAAGCAGAAATAGCATATATATGGGATAAAACCCAGAATGGAGCATGAGAAAGCATTTTCAGTGAAGTAGATACAATTCCAAAACGGCCAATCAGAGAAATGTGCGGAAAAGCGGCATATATAAGCCCCATAGGCGGAATACACAGCATAACTGATTGTAGAAACAGACTTGCAGTCAGCATGAGTGGAGTAGGTGAGGGACGCTGCTTTCGAAAGCACAGCTGTTAGCGTTGAGGAGTCCAGATACATGGTCTGGCTCCTTGTCCATAATCACGAGGCCCAACTCATGCAGGGCCAGGTCTCATGGGGAGTATATAGGGCTGAGGCGTGGGACCAGTTGGCTCAGGAGCTGACCAGTGCGACTGGCATTCCACGCACTGGTGAGCAGGTCCGCCACCACCATGCGGACCTGAAGAGACGCAAGCAGGACCAATTGAACTGTTGATCCAGGAGGCCCGCAAATGCCCAACGCCCCACGACTGAGTAAGTCACATTTTACACATGTATGTAAGGATTTCAACCAGCTGATACCATGGAGATGTGTAGTCCAATATTATTCCCTTTGTATTACAGCTGCAGGTGTCCGCCTGCGAATGTCGAGATGCACGCCAGAAGGCTGGTGCGGCTGCGCCACCATGCAGGTTAGTAACCCCACCCAGTACTTGTAAATAAATATTATTATGTACCATGTATCAGAACAGTGCAGTGTATTGATTAAAAGTAATATAATGTGCAATCAGGAATTGAACGCCTGCAGGTATGGCTGCAACAAGTTCATCAGTATGCAAGTGTAACTGGAAATATAATTGATAGGATTAAACAGTGCTGTAATACAGATGTCCCATCATTAATTAAATATACTGTAACCTGCAGTATAGTCTCAAGAGTACAGCTTCAGAATCTGAGGTAGTCACATGTCAGATATATCCCCTGTTGAAATGCTGAATCATGACAGAAGTGAGGCTGTTGGAAAGTGTTTGAATCACCACAGGTCTAATATGTGAACAAAGCCTAGAAGTACCAACCTGAACTGTGAAGTTGCAGAATGTGTGAGAGTGACAGAAAGGCTCATGTATGAATAAAGAAAGTAGTAATAACCCCTGAATATATAAGCCTCAGTGTGTTTTCACAGAACTAAATGCATGTGGGAAGTACAAATTAACATCCCAAACTGATTTCAGTGTGTCTGAATCTGAATGTCTAGCTCAAAATCTGTATATGGTGATAACAGTAAACAATTTGCAGATAGAATGAATGATTATCTGACAGACTAAACAGCCATAGTTGTCCCCTGTCCTGTCATCAAAGTGTAGCAGGATGATGTATCTGATCAAATTCAAAATAAGTAGGATAGTGATGTATGTGTAACAGGTGTAGCATGACAGTCAAATAAAGATTATTTTGAAACATCAGCCTCAACTTAATTGTGTATCTATGATAAATGTGAATTAATGTTTAACATATGAATGTGTCATCACTTTCTATCCCCACCCAACCCTGTAATTCCATATAACAACATCCACTAAATAATGGTATGTGAACATTTCATTAATCATGGACATTTGTCCGCTCCAAACATATATGCATGTCTGTTCGTGCATGTGCCCTGTTTATACCTGCAAATACGATGGCCTGTTGCCATTAATCAACCCTGCATGTCGCTTGACTGTGTTTTGCTGTTCAAATAATGCATGTGATATTGATATGCCCCTTGTTCAATGGTGTCCATATCTGGGTGTTTGTTTGATGGGAATACCAATGCATGCTGTTACAACTAATCTGAATGGAATAAAATGCCACTAACCCAAACTAACATAACTACTCACAAACCTAGAACGCTTGGGAAGGCAGGTCCCAGCGACCCACCTCTCCCACCTCAGGTGGTGACGGCACCTGGCACTAGTGTCCAGGCCGGACCCTCCTGCTGTGGCCCCGTGCCACCTTCGGGTGGTAGCGCTGCAGGGGACGGGGCCCGCCCCCTCTGCAAGTGTGGCCGGAGGGGTTCGGCCCACTCACCCTCCGCTGTGTCCGGTCTGTGGTGCGAGGGAGATCCAAGACACTGTTCTTGGACCCCACGCCAGCTCGAGGCTCGTGGTGGCACAGCTAACGGCCCCGCCGCTGCCCCCGCCACACAGTTCCCCAGCACAGCCCCGCCCTGGGCTGTGAAGGAACAGTGGCAACTGCCTATGGGTGGGGATATCAGTTCCACTGTTGCCATCTGTGGGCTCGTGCATCTCAGATATCCCAACCTCCGTCCCCGCCAATTGTTTAACCCCCACGGTGTCATACACCGCCCCTGTATGCGGCTTGTCTGTCTTGTCTGTTAACCTACCCAACCTACCTCCCCAGCTTTACCGACTTCCTTCACCTGTCATACCACTCTCACCTGTAAAAAAAAAAAAAAAAGGGCACTCTGTCCCACAAAAAAATTACGCCCCATACATAGCTGTCCATGTCGCAGACATGTCCGCTGGACATCTAAACTGTTAATTACAATTGGCTGTACAACAAATATTAATGTTGTCCTGACACCTCTCTCAGAGGTGGAAGGTTTCAAATGTCTCACCAAAATACATAGAAATATACAGCTGTTGCTGCAAAAGACATGGGCATCTATGGGCCTTACCTACACCCTTCCTGCAAATCCCACGCTTCTTTCCCTACTGTCTTACCCTCTTTGTGACCCCTTTTCACCACTTTCCTGTCACCCCTTTTTCTTTTCTTTCAAAGAAAATAGCGCGGGTGTACGCTTGTGTTAGCGGAGCTCACCGCCAGTGCGCATGCGTGAGCTCCGCAAACGAAAGCGCAGACCTGGTTTAGTGCTTAAAAGTGCCTTTATGGCACTTTGATTGACAGGTCCTGTACTCAGTTCCAAAGTTTGCTAAGAAAAATAAATTCCCACTGTCAGTCTCGAACCCAGGACCTTGGTAACATTAGTCCGTATGACCTACCACTAAGCCATGCCTGCTTTACAAGAACACACTGCTAAAATAAATATAACATGTAATAGTAGGAATCAGTATAAAGGTAATATAGGAGATGTACTATCCAAAGCATGTTTGGTAGAGTTTTAATGGCCAAATTACTGGATTCCCATACTAGTTCAGTGTGAGCAGAAACAGCACTGCTACCTGTTAGCTTGTACATAATAATGTAAGGTAATGTACATATGTGAAGGTATGTATATCTACACATACATATATATAAATATATATTAATACATATGAAATATAATCGTAGGTCTCAGTAGCCATACACACTCACTACAGGAAAAGTTAACATAATTGCTGCAACCTGAATCTGCAACACAGCCTGACCCCTGTGTGACCTACTTACCCTTCTAACTGCTTACAGGTGGCCTCAACACTTTGATTGACAGGTCCTGTACTCAGTTTGAAAGTTTGCAAAGTACAAAATTCCCACTGTCAGTCTTGAAACCAGGACCTAGGTAACATTAGTCTGTTTGACCTACCACTAAGCCATGCCTGCTTTGGAAGAGCACACTGCTAAAATAAATATAACATGTAATAGTAGGAATCAGTATAAAGGCAATATAGGAGATGTACTATCCAAAGCATGTTTGGTAGAGTTTTAATGGCCAAATTACTGGATTCCCATACTAGTTCAGTGTGAGCAGAAACAGCCCTGCTACCTGTTAGCTTGTACATAATAATGTAAGGTAATGTACATATTTGAAGGTATGTATATCAACACATACATATATATAAATATATATTAATACATATGAAATATAATCGTAGGTCTCAGTAGCCATACACACTCACTACAGGAAACAGTGAAGATATATGCAGCAACCAGAATCTGCAACACAGCCTGGCTCCTGTGAGACCTACTAAGCCCTTTAACTGCTTAAAGGTGCCTCTAGCACTGTGATTGATAGGCCCTATACTCAACCCAAAAGCAGAATATGAGCATACTAGTAGGCCCTACCACAAGACCATTGTAACACTAGTCTGTATGACCTACCACTAAGCCATGACTCTCATACAGGAATATAGTGCTAAATAAGTGGAACATGTAATAGTAGGAATGAAGATAAAGGCAATATAGTATGTCTACTACCCAAAGCATGTCAGGCAGACTTTTATAGTCCCAATTACTGGATTCCCATACTAGAGTAGTGTTAATGGAAACAGCCCTGCTAATTGTTAGCTTGTACCCAATAATGTCAGCTAATGTACATATATGAAAGTATGTATATGTACACAGAGATATATATATATATATATTCATATAGCAATACATATGACATATAGTTGTAGGTGTCAGTATGCATACACACTCACTACAGGGAACAGGCAAGATAAATGCAGCAACCTGAATCTACAACACAGCATGAAGCATGGGAGATGTACTAACCTTCACACTCACAGAACACTGTCAACAGCATACCAGCATGGTCCACGCCCTACAATCTGAAAGGGCAACGCCTATCTCACATACCCTTTATAGCAGTGTCCTAAAATCACAGTGAGACATGCAATTAGTACGCACCCAGCTGCTTGCAATTAGCAAATGCTGCCTTACAATTGGTGCAGAGGCCATCACATGGATCCATGCAGATACCTACAAAAGTATTCAGTACCCACACTCCACTCATGCAATACAGTCATTGCACTAACCGAATGAGAAAGAGAGAGAGAGAGACAGACAGAGAGAGAAAATTATATATACTGACAGCAAGCAGCAAAACAGCAGCAGCAGCAGCAGCAACAGCAGCAAAATACAAGCAGCACGACTGACTCACCAAAAGCTGCCACAAACACAGGTAATGCAAAGTAGCAGGTTAATCCTGTGTATACTGTGACACCTCCAAATGTATCATAGTTCACTATCAATAGGTATGTCCATGAGATAGGTTGTGTGTAGATAGTCATGAAATATAAACATATGTAAAATTGTTGTACATGTGGGCCATAACTAACACTTCCATAGCTTAGAACACAAGGCCAGTTGTGCATATGATGCAGTAGTTCCCAGGGTCAGTAGAGGTTCCTCCTCATTGGTGTGGGACCACTGTGTATGTATGGCACTGTTCAGGTACATATCCTGTAGTATGGCCATGGATTAATATCAGTCTGTCATGTGGTGCTATGTCCTCCAGGGGTGAATGTAGCACACATCCAGGGATACCATTCCGTAACAGTGATGATATGTGTTCTGCAATGATGAGGGTGGCTCTCACCTGGACATGTGAGAGGATAGGGAGGTTACAGTCATCTGGGATAAGTAATAACACGTGTGTAGGACAATGGGGGTACCTGCACCTAAACTGTCTGCAAAATTGTTGGCAATATCTGTGCATTTGGTGAATGTGAAGCATCTTAACACTGCAGACAACAGATGCCTTCCGCCATGTGAATCTGCCCTGTGCTGCAGTAGCCTCCTACTATTGTTATACAATATGCCTGTATCTGTAGTCCACTGGACAGGATTAATAAGTGGTGTGCAGTTGTTCTGGGTTAGATAACTGTGTGCACAGTACATGCAGTATGTGGGATGTCTGTGGTAAGCATATGCAAATGTGCTGGCGGTGTGTGTTGTGGCTTCCACTGGCCCAGTGGGCTGCATGGATAGCATCACTGTCATAACTACTGAATAACTGTGTAATCACATGCATACATAGCAAGGTAGTGTATTGTGCTTGTGGTGTTGTTCAGATATGTATATCCAGGCTGAGTAATTTGTGTCCACATCACAGTGTTGGATGGCAGCACACATCCAGTATGTATGGATGAACACCCAGAATGTGTCACACGTGTCACCTGTGCAGACGATCTGGCCATTACCTGTGCATCCCCACAACACACACACATGCAACATATGGCAGAAGTACTATAGCAGTACACACATGTTCATAGGTTCATACTAGGCTATCTGCCCGAGGGCATTTACAAGACTAGCCCATAGTTTTGTGGCTTACGCCACCCCTTTAGTATGGGGAACCATACCCATTATTTTGCTGTGCCTCTGTCGAAAGCAGTGACACTGAGGTAATCCCTGGGGTATATCTGCGATCTCCCATCCATTGGTCAAGATTTCTAGAACAAGGCCATCGAGGTGCTCTGCCTCACATATACCGTGATTTTGTTCCACAGCATAGGAGTCTTTGGTTGATGAATCTATCCCTCCAGCATGTCCTATTAATAGCCGTGTGGAGGTTTAAGTCTCCTGGCCTTGTGGCTCTGATGGATCTAGATTTTTTAGGTGAAGCATATTCATCAAATCTGGGTCTGACATGGCCTTGTATGTTGGGCAAAGGTCACCTCTGAGCAAGCGGTAAGTTTACTGACTACAACATACATGGACATGCTGGAGGGCAAATTCCTAACTGAGAGGCTCCCTTTACTCTGTAATGAGCTCGAACAGTTGAGAATGAACAGTTCATAGGTTCATACTAGGCTATTTGCCCTAGGGCATTGGTAAGCCTAGTAGAATGTGTTTGTCTTTGCCACCCAATCAGAAGTTATGCTGCTATGCCCTTGTCCGACTTTTAGTATACTACGCCTGTCTAACAGTGACATAGAAGTGATACCTGGGGTACAACTATGATCTCCATCCACTCATCCAGATTCCTATGGAAGAGAGTCAATGAGGGACTCTGCCTAACCAGTAGTGTGAGCTCATTACAGAGTGAAGGGAGCCTCTCGGTTACGAATATGCCCCTCCAGCATGTCCATGTATGTCAGTGCTGAGGTCCAGCTCTCCTGAGCATGTGGCTGTATGGGACTCTGATTGCCTGAGGTACATCACGTTCATTACTGCTAGGTAGGACATGGCTGTATATGGCATGCACAGATTGCCCCTGAACAGGCAGTATGCCACTGAGTCCAGCTGGATTCACTTTACCTGGGCAGCATATGACATCTGTGTGAGCCATTGCATCCCCTTGATGATGTACTGTTGTCCTGTACCAGTTGCTGTAGGTGTCTGGTTAGGTACATCCCAAAAGGTGCATTGTATGCAATTATAGGCCTGATGATGGATGAGTACAGAGGCACAATGACCTCCCCTGCCATACATGTGAATCAGTCATGATTAGCTGGGCTATATAACATGTCTGTCAATCCACGCTGCCCATGTGGTAGACAAATGACAGACTGCTACCATGTTTCTTCCCCAGGTCCCCAACCACGCCTACTGTACTCAATGGCCTAACACCTATGTTGTACTGTGCCACCAATGTGGAGGCGTGGAATCTGCATTGAATACTGATACTCCCCCTCCCCTGTTCAAGTGTTGTGGCCGACAAGAATGGTAACAGCTATAACGTGGTAGTACTGGTGTGCTCCTGTGAAACCTGAAACAGGTTCATGTTACTGCACAGATATCGATGTCCATAATGCTAGGTAGGGTTTTGGGTGCGTGCATCCTTGGGTCTAGACGCCCAGTGTTGAGTAGCATCACTCTTACTTCCTCATCCTTTGTGATACAAATGGATGTGGGTTTGCCTTATGAGCCTTGCCTAATACAGGCACAATGGGTGTAGCAGGAGGCTCCGCCAAATGTCAATAGGACTGTGGTGACAGGTGCAAGCTGTCCCTAGCAAAGCATACCACCCCAAGATGGCAGGGATTGGCACACCTGTGAATGACACCAGTATGTCAGTCAATTGTTGGAAGGGATAATTGTGCCTTGATATTGTGGCATTGTTCTAGGTGAGGGTAGGATGCTACTCAAGGTCAGGGTCAAACTGTCCTGGGCTACGTGCTCAGAGAGCTCTGTAATGTCTCATGTCATGTAGTCCAGGGAGGAATGTGTCAGGCCATTCACAGCAGCATGGACATTGACTGAGTCATACCTGTACCTGCCTTGGGGTTACCTGACTGTTTGTGTTATGTGGCAGGTCATACTGCCTGACAGGCTGCACACCGTGACCCTCACCTCGCTAAGCCTGGTGAACGTGATGTGAGTGTGCCTGATCATAGAGGCACCTAGTACAGGTGTATGAGGTGTGTTGTTAACTGTTAATGGCTGTGAGTGTTCAGCACATTGGCTTTGTGTGATATGTGTTGCACATGTTAGTTCATGTGGTAGTGGTTGCCTGGATGTCTGCATAGGAGGTCTCTGCTGCATAGGCAGAGCTGTGGTCTGAGCCTACAAGTATGATCATGTGTGATCATGTGTTAGGTCCACTGTTGTGTTAGGTCTACGTGAGACTGGAAGTGTAGTGAGTGATCCCCTTTGCCACGTGACTGGTTATGGCGGTATTGAGTAGACAGAGCCTAGCCTCCAGTCTGGTATATGGTTGCATCACTCACATGAGTTTGAATTTGTCGTTAGGAGGAGGGGGTTGTCTGTGTACATGCATCTGTTCTAACATTGTCTCTGGAGTACCACACTCACCAGCTGGACTGAGGAGGGAACTGACAACTGACCTCTGGACATGCTAGAATACTATTGTGAACTCTGTAATCACTAATGATTGAAAACAAGGTGCAGTGGGGAGTGAGGGTGTACTGACATTACCTACAACTGCTGACTGACATAAAAGCGCCAGTGAGCAAAATGCCAGGTAACCTAAGTGCAATGTGTCACAATGAAGTAAATGCAACAATGACAAGCAGTCACTTGCTGTCATGTGTAACATGGAAGAACGTACAGTAAGCAATGCAGATAACAGTAGTGAGTCACAGATGTGTTTTAAAGATGTGTACTATGTGGAAGTAGCATACCAGTGAAATAACAAGCTAACAGATAACAAGCATATAAACAAAGGTAGATGCAGGAGGCCTGATGTAGTGTTTGCTACAACAAACAAGGTGTAGCAATGTCAGTAAGATACAGCTCAGATATGCATGCACTATAAACCTGATACCAGATGTCCCCAGCTATGAATGGCAGAGTACAGCCTATTGTCACACATGACTGCAGACCACAAACCTCGTTAATGTTAAATAACTGGCCTAAAGGACAACTGCCCATACCAGAAGTAATACACTTGTACACTGGGCCCACAATCAGCAGTTCCCAACTTCAATGGATGAAAGATATGTGTCCTGCCACCACAGTGCTTGCCACCAACCTCCCTAATGTAAAACAACTGGTCTGAAGGCCAAGTACTTAGTACAAATGACATAGAATGATAGCTACACTGTAATCAGGTTTTAACCAATCAGTAATAAGTAGAAGTTAACACTCCCTGTATAGAATGTGTACCATGTATTGTTGAGATACTATGCTGATAACCTGTTTGTGTACCTTTCCAGATAGACATGGCAATCAAGAGAAATCCGCGCACTCTGCTGCAGAGGATGACGTGATCCACCAGAGCCTGGTGCGTGAGTATGCCATCCTGTTTTCACGCACCACCCAGAACCAGCAGGAGAGGTCTGCACTGTGGCAAAGCCTTGTTAGCAGGATAAATGATGTTGGCATGCATGATAGGACATATGAGCAGGTGAGACATCACTGCAGTGATTTGATTAGAAATGTCCGCCAGCTGCTGCAGATATCCGCAGGCAACAGGCTGCCACAGGTGGGGTGGCTACACATCCCCCTCACCAGACAGGAGGGGCTACTGCTAAGTGTTGTGGATCCAGCCCCAGAACAACATCTGCCATCATGCATCATGATGGAGGTTGGATCCACACATCAGCAAGACAGTGAGCGTGCAGGTAAGATGCCATATTCATTTATTGTTATTACTTTTACATTTGTTGACCCATATAGTCTAGCTGGATATGAGTTCATTTTCAGTAGAGGCATGTGGAGAAAAGCTCCACACATAACGTAATAAAGGCAGACAGACAAGTTGTCAATACAGACAGCCAACATAATAGAATTGTACAGCAGCCTGTTAATTAAATAAACATACATGTAAGGAAGTCAAACAGTTTATAGTCATACACAATGTACCGTTGGTTTCAAAGCAATCCTACCTAAAGCATAATGGTTATGCAATAAGGCAAAAGCCATATACAAAATAGTTAGGGCTCAGAAGGGTAGAGAAGTAGGAGTATGACAGATACAATGATATGGAAGAGGCAGGAGTCAAGAAGGGAAGTGAGGAAAAGAAGGAAGACAGTCAAGAGGAGGTGGGAGGGATGGGAGAAGTAGGTCAGAGCATAGAAGGACATCAAGGTGAAAGAAACAGGGTAGAAGCCAGTTTCTATGCACAATGAGGGGTTAAAGGTGAATAGAGCATAGGAGAGGGACATTAGCCTGACTCCAAGAAGAACAAAGCCAGTGGTTTTGGAAGTACAATTTGAGTTGACGCTTGAAGACAGGTACGGGTGAGATTAGAGTTAACTCCTGGTATGTACATATGACTGTCCTGTACGCTGTTACTTCATGCACGATAAGGTGTGCATGTGGTATGTATCTGTCATCATGATATATATACAGACATGATGTGCAGCTGATGTGTATAAGGGAACTAGTGTACTACTGTACTGTATCATGTGCAAAACAAATGGCACACATGTGCCCACTGACATTACTCTCTTCACACTTCCAGGTCCCTCCCATGTATCACCGAGGCAGGCCATACATGCTGGTGAGTCTTTTAACAGTATCTGTAAAACAATTTATAAAACTAGGAAGAGTAGTGTAACTCTGTAGTAGACATGCTGGTGACTGTGTCCACAAAAACTGTAATTGACAGGTAGTAAATTGAGTAGTGTAACACGGTATTGATGTGTGTGTTTACTGTGGGTGTGCATGTGTGCAAGTGTGCCTGTGCCCAAGTGTGCATGTGTGTTAGTGTCCATGAGTGCATGTGTCCATTTCTGAATGTGTGCATTAGTATTGAAGTTCATCTCTTTCAAATATGTATTGAGACTGTAATCTGTGTTCCATGTTTTCCTCCCGTAGGTTCTGGTGCTGCTCTGGTGACCTGCAGCAGGGAACCTGAATCTTGTGCCCCAGGTACTGATGATGATGAAATGTCTGTAATGGTGCAGGAAGGTGTGTCTGGGTCCGCCATTGGTCAGCCAATTGACAGTACACAGCTTTCAACCCCGCCAATGCGCGACAGTCATCCTGCCGCTACATCCTTTATCACCATTGTCCCTAGGTGATGGACAGTCAGCAGTGGGCATAGATCAGGGTAATGTGGTACCTGTGGCACATGCATCCTCACACGGCAGCCATGTGCAGAGTCCTCGAATGGTACCACGCAGACAGTCGCCCATGGGTTCTCGGGGCATCCGTGGTCATTCTGCCTCTGGCCGACGTGCCCAGGGAGGTATGTCAACCTCCACTATGTTTAGAACTGTCATGCAGGCACAGGCACGTATTGAAAGGTACACCAGACAGGGTCTGAGGGAGATGAGAGCATGTCGCATAGCCATGACAGACAGCATCCGTGATGTTGCGTAATGCTATCCGTAACTTCACAGATGTCGTTGACAGACGCTGTGGGGCATACAACAGCTGCTCCACAACCAGATGTCCATGGGCCAGGGCGATGGTGTGCGCTTGGGCGCCGACGCGGGCCGTGATGCCAGCAAGAGCACCAGCTGGCAGTGGCCGCGATCGACAACGGGCCCACTCGCTGCTTCAAGTGCCAGCACCAGCCCCAGCAATGCGGGGTCTGTGCTGTCATCCAGACGCCCCAGGAGACCACGTGCACGTGGCTCTGGACAGTCCCAACAGGGAACTGTGTCCAGTCAACACACCCCTGCTTCCGGTGACAGTACCCAGTCTGGGTTAGTACCGTATACGGCCCGTAGCACCCCTGCCAGGCACACGTACCGTGTCCGCGCCCACAGACACTGATTTGGATGACCTGACAGGTGCAGTCTGTGGCTGTCCACAAAACCCTGTACATGGCAGCCATTATGTGGGACTGTGTGCGTGCTTACACACATGCAGAAACCTAACACCTAGGGCAAACACATACACACACACACTGCACCAACAACGGTCCACCCTGTACTGCTGCCCCTCACAAACACACATACACACACATGTCAATTGGTGTTACCAGTGGCCGGCTTGGGCATATCTAACCCACACCCTGTGCATATGATGACACTGTGCCACCTCCTGCATACTACAACATCGGTGCAGGTAAAGGTAAACACGCTGATGCACAGGGTGACTACATAGATGTGTATAAGTAGTAACATGTTGGTAACTGTTGTGTGTTGCAGTATAAATGTGTGTATATCCCATCAGTCCTGCTGCAGTAACTGTATGAATGTCCTCAGTTGTTATCTGCACCCATACTACTTAACAAAGTGTACCTGCTGCACACCATCACATGCTAACATTGACTATGGCAATGTGCATCTTGTGCTGTTATGTAGATTCAGCTACATGTATCTGTTCTGTCACACATGCATTTATACACACCCTGCTACCCACACACATGCACACGCTCACCTGCCATTCCCATTATTTATCACCCTACATGAGTAGCTGTTGATACATGACAGGTACACATTTCAGAAGTGCACTATGTTGTTTACTACTGGCATCCCCTTCTCTACCTGTACTCACAGGGTGCAGGCAACCTCATCAGTTGGAAGATGTAATGTGCATCAGGTACTGTAGTACCCTGATTGCCACAGCAAACATGCTTCCCATACGGAAATGCACACACAGACACATCCCACATCCACACACTTGCCACATTCAGGCTTCAGAACACTATCTAGGTATATTCGGGTACATGTGCATGTTCAAGTAGCATGTAACACTATACTGAGTACTGGCACTTAGTTGTCTGTAGTCATGTTGTCTGTATAGAATAAAAGAAATGTTTTATTATCCTACTCCGATTAGTGGACATTACTTGAACAAGTGTTACCTTACATGTGTTATCAGTACCAACACTTTCTGTTTTGTTTGTATAGGGTGCTATCAACATCACTGCTTGTTAAGGGTAATGACCACCCTGCAGTGTATAGCCCCATGTGGCAAAAGCCACATCCCACCCCATCATTGTGCACACACACTAACCCCACCAACAGTAAAACACATACTTTCCATTTGCAAGGTTCAAACCCACACCTAACTGTGCAATGACAGTAGAAACAGACACATTAGCAGAGTGTGCTATTTGCAGTAGTTGGAGAAACGTTTACTAATGCTGTACTTAGAGGGTGCTGACATCATCTGTGTGTAGGAGGAGGGATGTGCACCCTGTAGTGTGTTCTCCCAGTTGGCAAAAGGCAGTTAACCCTCCCAGCATAGTGCACACACATAAACCACACTCATACATTCCCTTTGCAGGATTCAAACCCCCACCTAACTACGCTATGACACTGAAGAAAGACACATTAGCAGAGCGCGCTATGCAAATTACTGGAGGACTTTACTACAGGTGATATAGTTATACAGTCCTGACATCATCACTATTTCAAAAGGGAGATCTGCATCCTGTACGATACTGTCACGGTTGCTAATAGGGACATTTCCCACACACACACATCGATGTGTTGGAGGTTTGCATATGTGGGGATCCAGAACACCAGTGTGATTAGTATATGGTTTGATTGCAACAATGAGGGATATACTCCCAGTGGTGACTAGTTTGTAGTCATGTTTGTAAAGATCAGCTCGAGTATATCTGCCCGCCTTGTGGGAAGGTTGGTTACCTGTTCCATAGCCAAAGAATGTCTGATCAATGGGAATCTTAGAGCTTGGTATTGTGGCCTGTGTAATGTACACAGTCTATGTTTGGGTAGCTGGCATCACCCAGTATGATGGTGTTTGCAGAGTAATCTAAACTCTCCTGTGTCAGCATGAAGGCTGTGTGGGAGACCTGAGTTTGAGAGGGTGCTGCAACAGCTCCTCTGTGTCTCTTTCCATGTGGTCCAGGGAGGTATGTCCCAACAGGTAGCTGACTGTGACCCTCCCTTGCTCTGTCTGGAGTGCGGCACGCCTGTCAACAGCTCATGTCAAGCAAGTGCACACCCCTCATAAATGATGTGGAAGCCTTCAAAGGCCCAAGGCCTGTTGAAAATATGGACCAGACTGCAGATACCTGTATAGAGGCATTCTGTGGACACATTCAGGAATGCATGGATCATGAAGCCACATATGAAAGCATGACCCAATTCTCCAAAGACAGATGTCCTGGGCACCGGACACCAGCCATAAACACACTATACAATAGAAGGATGGCGCCACTACATGATACAACAACCTCCCAAAATGTGAAGGCACCACTGATGAGTATTGGAAGACAACTACAGGCACCCATATGATTGTCTAAGGCCATCTTTGAGAGAGGATTCCACAAGCCACTGAGGATAATCACAAGGCTGCCTGTAGTTATGTTAGTAACCTGGGTGGTACTACCCAGATATGCTCAGAGGTAATACAATATGTCACACAAAATATAAAACACACAGACATTGCCATCATCCTAGTGGACAGGTTCAATGCTGCCTTCTCTCCCACCACACCAAAAGGGAACATATGTCTCGTGATCACAGTAAGCTTCCCCTGACATCACAGATGCTCAGGTAAGAGATGCCCTTCCCAAAGCAGTAAACACTGCATCAATGGGACCAGACAGTGTCCCAGGCTGTGTCCTACATGAACCACAAGAAGAGCTACACCCAGACATAACACCACTGTTCAATCCCAGCCTTAATACATGATATGTGACCAGAGAGTGGCATACAGCAACAGTGGTCCCTCAACATGCAGGTGGTGCCCACACGGATCCTGGACACTACTCGCCCCATATGTCTGACTAGCTTTGTCTGCAAAGCTATGGCAAGAATCATCAAGAACCTCACATATCTAGATATTGTGGACCTACAGACATGTCACCATACACAGTTTGGCTTTGTCAATGGCAAATCCTGCCTATCAAACCTGTTTGCTTTGTTTGAAACAGTCACCAAGGCCACTGTCAAGGGGTAGGAGGTCCACACAGCCTACCTGGACCTTGCATAAGCCTTGGATACAATACCCCACTTGTGCATTCTAGGGAAGCTCACCAGTGTACATATTAACCCCTATGTCACTATGGGTATTGCACAGTGGCTCAAGGGCAGAACACACATGGTAGAATTGCTGGAGCCATGTCAGCCTCCAACCTGGTACAAGTGGTGTCCCACAAGGCAAAGCCCTAGGGGCTGTCATGTTCATTATATATTTGTCATAGGTACAGGCCAACATGGAAGTACTGTGGCTCAGCACGCCACAGGTGACTGCAGACCTAACACCATAATCAACTCAACAGCTAACACACGATCCTCCAAAAGGGAGTCTTGCAAACACACGACTTGTGCCACAGCCATGGCCTCAACATGAATGACAGAAAGAGTATAGTCATCCCTTTGTCAAACAGTAAATGACCACAATGTACCACATATGTGTTAATCCAGTAAGTGCAGACCTAGGAATTATGGACCTTGGGGTACGAGGTTGATAGCATCCTACCATTTGACAACAACATGGACAAAGTGGTTAGGTAAGCATGTGATATGGGCCACATCATCATGGGATCCACATGTAGGCCAGGGAGGACATTGTGCCCCTTTACTCATCCCTCATCATGCCCATAATTGACTATGATGAACCTGTCGGCATGCACCTTACCAGACACCTGCAGCAACTGGGGCTACTACATATGTACCTCGACAAGGTGATCAAAGTGCTCAAACAGATGCCACATACTGACTGGTTAAAGTAGCAGCAGCTCTACTCAGTGACATACTGCCTCTTCATAGGCAATCTGTGCCTTACATAGAAGGCCAGGTCATACCCTCACGTAATGGCCATGCTGCATCTCAGAATATCCAGATCCCACCAGGATACACGCTGGAAATACATGAACTTCAGGAGTGATATACATAGGACATGGTGGAGGGGCACATTCACAACTCAGAGGCACCCTTCATTCCTGATTATTATCCCAATAGAGGTTAGGCGGACTGACTCAGTGACTATCCTCAAGAGCTTATATTAATGACTGGATGTGACATTGTAGGGTTACCCTGGGTATCACTTATGTGTCACTGTGAGAAAGAGGCACAGTATACTAACCTTGGAAAAGGGCATAGCAAGACAGATTCACAATGCATGTTGAAAGGCACGCACATTCTGGCTAGGTGGATACATGCCCTGGGCAGATATCCCTGTACGAACCTATGGACCTATGTCTCTTTTTCACCATTGGCCCATGTGCTGTCAATCACCAATGTAATCTCAATACTCTGGTAGCATGTGCAAAGGTCAGTTGTCAGTCACCTCTATGGTACAGTTGTGGAATATGTGTGTCATGTAGTAATGTCACAGCTGCACATGTACACAGTCAACCCTATCCCTACCCATTGATGTACATCACATGTATGAGATGGAAACACATGGCCAAACTGTAACAACAACATACAAGTCAGTCAGATGCATGGACACATATGACTCAGTCATCGCCCATGCCACCACAGCTGATGTGGGATGTCGCTCACTGGGATACGTGATAGGGAACATGGAAGGGATCACTGAGCAAGTGACACAGGCTGGTAGACCCCTGACCTTGGTTAGCATCAGACCCTCACCAGGGATTCCGACAAATTACTGAATGCTAATGAATAAGTGTATCTACAACACCCTAGCTGAATGGTTCTTAGCATGCAGTCACTGCATTGCTATGGAATACTGTCTTACCACTACCACAACAGGTGAAAACATGCAGCTCCTGTACATTAACAACATGTAGACCTTATGCCCCAGACCAGGTGTGCATCCCTCACTACTAGGCTGATAGCATCTACATCTCACACTGTATATACACATCCCACATGCAGCATCTGCACAGAAGACCACGGTCATAATGTTACCCTGTGCAAATACCATGTATTCACATGTGGCAGGCATCACACATGGTAACTATTGAAAGTCACAGGTACATATGTGTATTTGGCACACACATACATCATGTGTTCATTGCCATAACCGTGTAATCAATGTCATGCATTATTGTGAGGGACAACCCACATACATGGGCATTCTGTGTGTGCACAACACACATGGCATGTCTGTAATCAAAAGCCATACATAATTGTGATATCATTTAGAAATGGGTATGTGCATCCTGTAGTGTGTTTTCCCAGTTGCCAAAAGGGATATATCAATCATACACACTTACCCCTACACACACACTTGTCATGTGCCGGATTCAAACCCCTACCTAACTATGTTAAGACACTAGAGACGGACGATTAGCACAGCGCTATTCGCATTACTGGGGAAAGTCCTTTCCCCTGATATACTTATAGGGTGCTGACATCATCAGAGTTTAGAAAGTGGAATGATCATCCTGTGGTGTGTTTTCCCAGTTGCCAAAAGGGATGTTTCTTTCATACCCACACACTTACCCCCTTCACACACACTTGTCATCTGCTGGATTCAAACCCCTACCTAACTATGTTAAGACACTAGAGACGGACACATTAGCACAGCGCTTATTCGCATTACTGGGGAAAGTCCTTTCCCTGATATACTTATAGGGTGCTGACATCATCAGAGTTTAGAAAGTGGAATGATCATCCTGTGGTGTGTTTTCCCAGTTGCCAAAAGGGATGTTTCTTTCATACCCACACACTTACCCCTTCACACACACTTGTCATCTGCTGGATTCAAACCCCTACCTAACTATGTTAAGACACTAGAGACGGACGATTAGCACAGCGCTTATTCGCATTACTGGGGAAAGTCCTTTCCCTGATATACTTATAGGGTGCTGACATCATCAGAGTTTAGAAAGTGGAATGATCATCCTGTGGTGTGTTTTCCCAGTTGCCAAAAGGGATGTTTCTTTCATACCCACACACTTACCCCTTCACACACACTTGTCATCTGCCGGATTCAAACCCCTACCTAACTATGTTAAGACACTAGAGACGGACGATTAGCACAGCGCTATTCGCATTACTGGGGAAAGTCCTTTCCCTGATATACTTATAGGGTGCTGACATCATCAGAGTTTAGAAAGTGGAATGATCATCCTGTGGTGTGTTTTCCCAGTTGCCAAAAGGGATGTTTCTTTCATACCCACACACTTACCCCTTCACACACACTTGTCATCTGCCGGATTCAAACCCCTACCTAACTATGTTAAGACACTAGAGACGGACGATTAGCACAGCGCTATTCGCATTACTGGGGAAAGTCCTTTCCCTGATATACTTATAGGGTGCTGACATCATCAGAGTTTAGAAAGTGGAATGATCATCCTGTGGTGTGTTTTCCCAGTTGCCAAAAGGGATGCTCCTTTCATACCCACTTACTCCCCTTCACACACACTTGCCACCTGCTGGATTCAAACCCCTACCTAACTATGTTATGACACTAGAGATGGACGATTAGCACGGCGCTTATTCGCATTACTGGGGAAAGTCCTTTCCCTGATATACTTATAGGGTGCTGACATCATCAGAGTTTAGAAAGTGGAATGATCATCCTGTGGTGTGTTTTCCCAGTTGGCAAAAGGGATGTTTCTTTCATACACACTTACACACACACTTACGAACCTTCACACACACATGCCACCTGCTGGATTCAAACCCCTACGTAACTATGTTATGACACTAGAGACGGACGATTAGCACGGCGCTATTCGGATTACTGAGAGAATCCTTTTCTCCAATATACTTATAGGGTGCTTACATGATCAGTGTCTAGACAGGGGACGACCATCCTCTGGTGTGTTTTCACATTTGCTAGGGGTAACATTTGGACCAAGTGTGTGAGCATGCCCAGTTCAGCCTTCCTGTGGCATGTTGTGTGAAAGATGTCTCATTTATCTAAGTGTGTGAGCATGCCCAGTGTGGGCTTTACATATGTTGAACTCTGCAGCCCATCACATTTGTGGATGAGTGTGACCTTCAACAAATACCTCCATTTTATGGTTGTGTGTTCTGTGCCATGTTGTGTAGTTACTGTCCTAATGCTTTTGTGTGAACAAAACTGGGAGTATACTGTGCCTGCAGGTTTTGCATGGGATACTTTGCACACAATTGTCAACATCCGCTCATACTGACCTAACACTGTAGCACTGTCTAGTGTAGTGTTTCAGTACTTTCACTGTGGTGGTCAGTATCCTGGGCTTCAGTCCTATCACTGATTTACATTTCCATAGTGTGCACAACAGGCTGGTTAAGGTCCAGTTGTGCACATCTGCACAAAGGCAGTGCCTCTACAGACCCTGTTAATTGCTGCCCCATAAGCTTAACAAGTGTAGTCTGCAAATCTATGGAGAGGATCATAATTGAGCTCATAAACAAAGATATAGGGACATGCAGACATTGTACCCATCCCATTTTGGCTTGGTCAGGGGCAGATCATGCCTTTGTACTGGGTTGACATCTTCAAATTGGTCACTTAGGCCATTGTTGGGGAAAGGCAGTCCATACAACCTACCTTGGCCTTGCTAACACTTTCAACACAATACCCCACTCAGGTATTGTGGAAAGACCTCACAACTGAAATGTAAACCCATATGTCACAAGATGGGTTGCAAACTGGCTTAGGGACGGGACCCACAGGGTTAGAGTTGCTGGCACTATGTTAGACTCCAGGCTGGTCACAGGTGGTGTCACACAGGGCTCAGTCCTTGGCCACCATTGTTTGTCATGTACTTCCCATGAGAACAGGCCAACATGGGAGGACTTTGGATGACAATGTTAGCAGATGAGTGCACACTGGGCACCATAGTGGACAGTGCATCACACACAGATATCCTTCAGAAGGGACTCACAGTAACTGATAGCTGGTGCCAGGGCCATGGCCTGAAGTCAGAGTGCACAACATGTGTAGACATACCCTTCAGGAAAAGCAAGGTGACCCCAAGCTACCATATTGGTGGCAATCCTCTAAGCACAGAGGAGGTTATCACGGACCTGGGGACCCAGGTTGACAGTCGCCATTCTTCTGAGACTCACATTGCTAAAGTGGCTAGGAAGACCTTCTACATTGCCCACCTGATAAGGATGGGATTCACATCCAGATCTAGTGGGTCATTGTTCCCTGTACTCTTCAGTTATCAGACCGTGATCAAGTCAAATGCCCTATTCTGGCTGTATCTCACCCAACATCTGCAGCAATTGGAGACACCCTGACTGTCCCCCCCTAAAGGATCAAGGAACCACAACAGCTGTCATATGCTGCCAGATTGAAGACACTCACACTCTATTCACTCACATACCGCCTTCTTAGAGGTGACATGTGCCTGACATGCGAGGCCATGTCCAAACAGAGATTAATGGACATGCTCCACCTCAGACTCAGAAGATCCACCTGAACCACTAGTGCAGGTGACTGACACCTTAGCAGGGATGTATGTTGGACATGTTGTAGGGATGGAGTTATCACTGAGACTCCCTATGCTGTGGAATACAATCCTGGTCCATTTGAGGCAGAGCACCTTGCTGGCTGTGTTCAAGAGGTATCTTGACCTAATGCTAGTCGGAGAATGTGTTTGTCCATCAACACATTGTGTTTAGTTTGACATGTCATATGTCTTGTTTAGTATACTGTGCCTCTGTCTACCTGTGACATAACATTGATACCCAGGGTAAACCTCCCATCTCCCATCCACTCATTAGGATTCCTGTTGAGGGGACTCAACCAGTGTCTTTATGGACAACCTGTAGTGTTAGTTTACTCATGTGTGGGGTGGCTTCTGTGTTTTGGATAATGCAGTACAGCCTGTCCTATATATGTCAGTGCTGGGGTTCAGTTCCCTCATGTGCATAGCTACCTGCCATTCAGATTGTACAAGGTGCAGCATGTGCATTGATTCCAGCTTGGACATGGCTTTCTACGCCAGGCACAGCTTGCATCTGGGTGGACATCATGGCAGTGTGTGGAGCTGCACTCTGTTTAATCAGACTACACATTACATGTGTTCCAGCTCTGTCATACTCCTGGTGAGGTACTGTTGTGGACTTTACAGGTGCTGGATGTGTGTGCATGAGGTACACCCACAGGGGCTGTTGTGGTAATTTCTACTGGTGATGAAAGATAACTGCAAAACCAGAATGACCTCCCCTTAGCTAGATGTCAGACAGCATGGACCATACAATCACAACTGGAAATAGGATTCTACACCTACCACCCTAGAACACAGTAAAGGAAAGACACTACGGCTGATGCTGCTCAATGCCCAAGGTCTCTACCTCAAGCTGCACACACTCTATGCCCTTCTCAGTATGTAGCACATTGATGTCTGTTGTGTGCCTGAAACCTGGTTCACAGTTTCTGACAGCACCCCAGCACTATCGGGTGTTACCTCATCTCATGCATTCCGCACCAGCATCCCGACAACAACAAGAAGGATGGTGGGTGTCCATATTCATCAAGGACACCCTCACCTCATGGTTGGTGGCAACACACTATGCATCGGAGACCATCCAGGTGCCAGTGACCGTAGGCAAGACTGCTCTGCAGTTTGTAGCATGTTACATGCCACCCGCCAAACTCAGGTACCTCACACAGCTATCCTGCAAACACTGAAGGGGATAAATGTATCTCCAAACACCATCCTACTGGGTGATTCCAACTATCCACATATAGACTGGGATCACTAATCATGCCACAACACTCTAACACAAAGGTTCCAAGAGTTCATACACTGAAATGCCATGGAACAACTGGTCCCAATCCCCTCAAGTGGAGGCAACATACTAGAACACATCATCACAAACATGGGGTCACACTGTTCAACACCAGATGTATACCCATCATTGGTGAGATCAGATCATGGACTACTCTCAGTGGGAGTCCACATCCCACCCACACCCCAGATGGGAAAGGAAACGGTGAAGACCTTGTCAAATGCCGACTTCACATTTCTGAGCACTGGTGTGGTCTCTTTCAAGGCCCCCAGGCCAGCGGACACCATTACCCAAGCCACTGTATCACTTAGAAATGCCTTCTACCAGCACCTCCAGGACTGCATGGTTCAGGCAATCCAAAATAATGATGACTCTTTGTACCACAGGCAAGCATCCAGTCTGGTGGACCCTAGCCATAAACAAGCTGTACAACACAAGGAAGGAGCTACTACACGATAGAGTGTAATCCGTATGGGGGAAGACACCCCTGCTCATTGTGAGTAAAACGCTGGGTTCCCCATACAATCATCCGAGGCATGTTTAGAGAGTAAACCCACTCAGGACTCCAGGGACAATCATGAGGCCTTTTACCTATGTTTGAAACCTGGGAGGAAACTCCCAGATATGCTCAGACTTAGTTCAGAATGATGTTGATATCACTGCACCTACAGACATTGGCAACATACTGGCTGACAGGTTCAGTGCAGATTTCTCCTCCCCCCAACTGGGGGGGTATGCACACCAGAGGATTTTAGCCGCCCAAACATCTCCACTGCTGGGGTGGGAACTGCTCAATCCAAGGCAGAAAACACTTTATCCATGGGACCTGATGGTGTCCCCGGTTGTGTGCTCCATGAACTCAATGAGTAATTACACCCGCAGTTAGGGCAGCTGTTTAATGTTAGCCTCACCTCAGGATATGTTCCCAAGGAGTGGCATACATCAATGGTGGACCCACCTCACAAAGGTGGTGCCTCCACCAACCCCAGAAACTACCATCCCATCCCCTTGACAAGCCTGTTCTGCTAGGCTATGGAGAGGATCATAATGGGAATTCTAAATGAAGACATAGGCACTTGCAGACATTGGGTCCAATCCAGTTTGGCTTTGTCAAGGGCAGATCATGCCTTTTAAACTTGGTTGTCTTTCTCAAAACACTCACCCAGGCCATTGACGTGGGCAAGGCAGTCCACACAGCCTACCTTGACCTGGCAAAGGCTTTCAACCAATACCCCACTCAGGTATCATTGAAAACATCACCCGCTTAATTGTGAACCCATACATCACAGCATGGGTTGCAAACTGGCTAAGGACGGAACACACAGGGTCAAAGTTGCTGGTGCCAGTTCACACTCCAGAGCTGTGACAAGTGGTGTCCCACAGGGCTCAGTCCTGGGACCACATTTGTTCAGTATCTACTTTTCAGAAGTACGAGCAAGCACAGGAGGATTATGGCTGACAAAGTTTGAAGATGACTGCAAACTGGGAAGCATAGTTGGAAACCCATCTGACACAGACATCCTTCAGAAGGGTTTCATAGAGACGGCTAACTGGTGCCACAGCCATGGCCTTGCATTACACACTAAACAATGCATAGCCATACCCTTCAGGAAGAACAAGGTTACCACTACTTCCCATCTAGGTGGCAATCCTGTAAGCACAATGTACATTATCAGGGACCTGGGCACCCAGATTGACAGTGACATTTTGTTTGACACTCACATTGCCAGGGTAGTTTGGAAGGCCTTCTACATTGGCCACCTCATCATGCAGTGATTCACATCTAGATCAAGGGAGGTCACTGTTCCCTGTACTCATCACTCATCAGACCAATGATTGCATACAATGCCCCATTCAGATTGATGGGCCCACATATTCCTCGACAGGAGGTGAAAATGTCTCAAACTTATTTCTTATGCTGCCCGACTGAAGGAATTCCAGCTGTATTCAGTCGCTACTGTCTGCTCAGAGGTGACCTGTGCCTGACATACAAGACTATGTCCAACCCAGGATTAATGAACATGCTTCACCTCAAGACCTCTACATCCATCAGAACTACAAGGGCAGGAGACCTAAACCTCAACACAGATATTAATAGGATGTGCTGAAGGGACAGATTCCTCACCCAGAGAGTCCATATGCTGTGGAACAACATCCTGGTACATGTGAGGCTGAGCACCTCACTGGCTTTGTTCAAGTGAGATTGTGACCAATGGATGGGAGATTGCAGGTATACCCCAGGGATAACCTCAGTATCACTGCTTGACAGAGGCACAGCAAAATAATGGGCATATTATCCATCAACTTGCACGGGTGGCAGAAGCCACAAAACTCTGGGCTAGGCTTATAAATGCCCTAGGGCAGATAGTCTAGTATGAACCTGTGAACATAGGCCTTGGGCAGTTCCTGCTATTAGGACAGTGGTCTGCAGCAAGCTATATAGTAGTAGTCAGTTTTAGCCATTGGTTTTGACCATGGCTATTCCATGTTGCTTCTTGTTGTGGTACAAACATGGGTGCGTGGTTATCCATGCTATGTATTGCTAGTCACCCTCATTTTGTATCTTGTTCCATGTGTTTGCACATGTACATCACTGTATGATGTGCAGCTGTATCCACAGGGTCATATGAGTGGATATGGATGTTAGTTGGGGTCCTCAGGTGTGCATATTGTACATGATATTACATTACTTAACACATGGCATTCATGCCTCAGGTGGTGCTGCAGGGCCACCTCTGTCGGATACACATACTACACTCCCTGTACGCTTGGAAGCAGGTTGTGTCATGTTAAGCATCCCTGTTACTGTATGAGTGAGTCAGAGCGGTATCAGTCCCAGTGTTCCTACTGACCAAGCATATGTGCTATGCGCTGCCTCTTTGCCAAGGCCAAGCCATACTGGGCACGATCCTTCTTCATTCATGCTAATGAGTGCAGACCTGGTTTAGTGCTTAAAAGTGCCTTTATGGCACTTTGATTGACATGTCTTGTACTCATTTTGAAAGTCTGAGACAAAAATATATTCCCACTGCCAGTCTCGAACCCAGGACCTTGGTAACATTCGCCTGTATGACCTACCACTAAGCCATGACAGCCATACAAAAGCACTCTGCTAAAATAAATATAACAGTCAATAGTAGGAATTAGTATAAAGGCAATATAGGAGATGTACCATCCAAAGCATGTGAGGCAAAGTTTTAATGGCCAAATCACTGGATTCCCATACTAACCTTCACACTCACAGAACACTGTCAACAGCATACCAGCATCGTCCACGCCTTACAATCTGAAAGGGCTACGCCTATCTCACATACCTTTTTATAGCAGTGTCCTGAAATCACAGTGAGACATGCAATCAACACACACCTGGCTGCATGCAATTAGCAAATGCTGCCTTACAATTGGTGCAAGGGCCATCACATGGACCTATGCAGATACCTACAAAAGCATTCAGTACCCACACTCCACTCATGCAATACAGTCATTGCACAGACCTAATGAGAAAGAGAGAGAGAGAGAGAGAAAGAGAGAGAGAAAAGAGAAAATATACAGACAGCCAGCAGCAAAACCATGAGTAGCAAACAGCAAGCAGCAAGCAAGCACCACTGACACAGCAACAGCTGCCACAAACACAGGTAATGCAAAGTAGCAGGTTAATACTGTGTTTACTGTGACACCTCCAAATGTATCATAGTTCACTATCTATAGCTCTGTCCATGAGATAGGTTTTGTGTGCATAGTCCTGAAATATACACATATGTAATATTGCTGTACATGTTGCCCATACGCGACACTTCCGTAGCTTAGAACAGAAGGCCAGTTGTGCATATGATGCAGTACATACCAGGGTCAGTAGAGGTTACTCCTCATTGGTGTGGGACCACTGTGTATGTATGGCACTCTTCAGGTACACATCCTGTAGTATGGCCAGGAGTAATATCAGTCTGTAATGTGGTGCCATGTCCTCCTGGGGTGAATGTAGCACACATCCAGGGATACCATTCTGTAACAGTGATGCTATGTGTCCTGCAATGTTGAGGGTGGCCCTCACCTGGACATGTGAGAGGATAGGGAGGTTACAGTCATCTGTGATAACTAATTCCACTTGTGTAGGAGAATGGGGGATATCTGCACCTAAACTGTCTGCAACAATATTGCCAATATCTCAAACATGTTTTCCATACGGAAATGCACACACAGTAACATAACACATCCACACACTTGCCACATTCAGGCTTCAAAACACTATCTAGGTATATTCTGGTACATCTGCATGTTACAGTAGCATGTAGCACTATACTGAGTAGTGTCAGTTGTCTGTTGCCATGTTGTTTGGATAGAGTAAAAGGAGCATTTGTTTATCCTACTTTGTTTTGTGGACATTACTTGAAGTGTAACCTTACATGCATCATTGGTAACAACACCTTCTGTGTTGTTGTTCTGTTTGTACAGGGTGCTGTCAACATCACTGTTTGTTAAGGGAAATGTGCACCCTGCAGTGCATAGCCCCATTTGGCAAAAGAGACATCCCACCCCGCCATTGTGCACACACACCAACCCCACCCACAGTAAAACGCATACATTCCATTTGCAAGGTCCAAACCCCTACCTAGATGTGTTATGACTCTAAAGGCAGACACATTAGCAGAGTGTGCTATTTGCATTAGTAGGAGCAATCTTTTCCAATGCTGTACTTAGAGGGTGCTGACATCATCTGTGTTTACTTAAGAGGGATGTGCACCCTGTAGTGTGTTCTCCCAGTTGGCAAAAGGCACCTTCCCTCCACAGCATTATGCACACACACAAACCCCACTCATACTAACACACATACATTCCCGTAGCAGGATTCAAACCCCTACCTAATTACGCTATGATACTAGAGACGGACGATTAGCGGAGCGCTTATTCACATTTCTAGGAGATTTCATTTCAGTTGATCTACTTATAGGGTGCTGACATCATCAGTGTTTAGAAAGTGGAATGAGCTCCTGTGGTGTGTTTCCACAGTTGCCAAAAGGGATGTGCTTCTCATACACACTTATACAGACACTTACCCCCATTCACACACACACATGCCACTTGCTGGATTCAAACCCCTACCTAACTATGTTATGACACTAGAGACAGACGATTAGCAGAGCTGCTTATTCGGATTACTGGGAGGTAGCATTTCTAATGATCTACTTATAGGGTGCTGACATCTTCATTGTTTGGAATGGGGAATGTGCATCCTGTGGTGTGTTTTCACAGTTGTTAAGAGGAACATTTGAACTAAGTGTGTGAGCATGCCCACTTCAGCCTTCCCATGGCATGTTGTGTGAATGATGTCTCATTTATCAAAGTGTGTGAGCATGCCCAGTGTGAGCTTTCCATATGTTGAACTATGCAGCCCATCACAGTTGTGGATGAGTGTGAACTCCAACAAATAACTCCTGTTTAAGGTTGTGTGTTCTGTGACATGTTGTGTAGTTACTGTCCAGATGCTTCCTGTGAACACAACAGGGATTATACTGTGCCTGCAGCTTTTGCATGGGATACTTTGCATACAATTGTTAACATCCATTCATACTGACCTAGCACTGTTGTACTGTATAGTGTAGTGGTTCAGTACTTTCACTGTGGTGGACATTATCCTGGGCTTTAGTCCTATCACTGATTTACATTTCCATACTGTGCACAACAGCCTCTTTAGGGTCCAGTTGTGCATGTCTGCACAAAGGCAGTGCCTCTATGGACTCTGGTAATTACTGCCCCATAAGCTTAACAAGTGTAGTCTGCAAAGCTATGGAGAGGATCATAATGGAGCTCATGAAGAAAGATATGGAGGACATGCAGACATTGTACCTGTCCCAGTTTGTGTTGATCAAGGGCAAGTCATGCCTTTTGTACTTGGTTGACATTATCAAAACAGTAACTAAGGCCATTGATGAGGGAAAGGCAGTCCATAGAGCCTACCTTGCCCTTGAAAACCCTTTCAACACAATACCCCACTCAGGTATTGTAGGAAACCCTACCAACAGAAATGTACACCCATATGTCACAAGATCAGGTTTCAAACTGTCTTACAGACAGGACCCACAGGGTTAGAGTTGCTGGCACTATGTCAGACACCATGCCAGTCACATGTGGTCTCACACAGGGCTCAGTCCTTGGCCCCTATTGTTTGTTATCTACTTCTCAGAAGTACAGTCCAACATGGGAGGACTTTGGCTGACAAAGTTTGCAGATGACTGCACACTGGGTGCCATAGTGGACAGTGCATCAGACACGGATATCCTTCAGAAGGGGCTCACGGACACTGATAGCTGGTGCCAGAGCCATGGCCTGAAGTCAACTTGCAAAACATGTGTAGTCATACCCTTCAGGGAAAGCAAGGTAACCCCAAGCTACCATATAGGTGGCAATCCTCTAAGCACAGGGAAGGTTATCATGGACCTGGGGACCCAGGTTGACAGTCACTGTTCTGATGACACTCACATTGCTAAAGTGGCTAGTAGGACCTTCTACATTGTCCACATGATCAGGAAGGGATCCACATCCAGATCTAGTGGGTCATTGTTCCCCTGTACTCTTCACTTATCGGACCGGTGATCTGGTACACTGCCTTATCTGGATGTATCTCACCTGACATCTGCAGCAAGTGGGGAGACCCTGAATGTCCCCCAACAAAAGGATAAAGGGTCTCCAACATCTGTCATATGCTGCCAGATTGGAAACACTACAGCTCTATTCAGTCACATACTGTCTGCTTAGAGGTGACATGTGCATGACATGCAAGCATGTCCAACCAGGGATTAATGGACATGCTCCACCTCAAAATCTTCAGATCCACCTGAACCAATAGTGCAAGTGACTTACACCGTAGCAGGGATGTACATTGGACATGTTGGAGGGGTGGATTTATCACTCGGAGACTCCCTATGCTGTGGAATACAATCACGGTCCATGTGAGTCACAGCACCTTGCTGGCTCTGTTCAAGAGGTATCCTGACCTGTGGATGGGAAATCATAGGTTTACCCCGGGATCGCCACTGTGTCACTGCTGGAGACAGGCACGCCAAACTAATGGGCACAGTACTGTTTCCATATAAGGGGTGGCGACGCAACCAGACTCTGGACTAGGCTTAGAACTGCCTTGGGGCAGATAGCCTAGTATGAACCTATGAACCTATCTGACCATGTTGCATTATGTTCAGATGTGAACTACTTACAACGGCCTCAACCAACTGCAGTAGTGTATTCCACAACATGGGTGTACATTGGCAAACACTACCGATGTGCCCAAGGCCATTTCTAATGGTTATTGGATAGTGTGTTTGTCCATCAACACATCATAAGTGCAGTTTGGCATGACATATGTCTTGTTTTGTATACTGTGCCTCTGTCTACCTGTGACACAACATTGATACCCAGGGTATACCTACCATCTCCCATCCACTCGCTAGGATCCCTGTTGAGTAGAATAAATGAGTGACTCTATGGATAACCTGTACTGGTAGTTTACTCATGCGTGGTGGTGGCTTCTGTGTTATGGATAATGCAGTACAGCTTGTCCTATGTATGTCAGTGCTGGGGTTCAGGTCCCTCATGTGCATATCTCCCTGCCATTCACATTGTACAAGGTACGGCATGTGCATTGCTGACAGCTCTGACATGGCTTTCTACATCAGGCACAGCTTGTGTCTGGGTGGCCAGCATGGCAGTGTGTGTAACTGCATTCTGTTTAATCAGGCGACACATTACATGTGTTCCAGCTCTTTGATACTCCTGGTGAGGTACTGTTGTGGACTTTACAGTTGCTGAATCTATCTGTTGAGGTACACCACACAGGCGCTTGTTGTGGTCATTTGTAATGCTGCTGAAAGATAACTGCAAAACCACAATGACCTCCCCTTAGCTAGATGTCATAACCCTCATGATTAGGTTGGTATATGGATTGTTGCTGTTAACCCTACAGCCACATTTTTGTCCAATGCAGGATATCTATCACCTTGTGTCCCCCATTCTGGCATTACATGTTAGGAATGTCATGGGTCGACACCTATGTGGGAATTGGTGGTCACTTACTGGATTATCCACAGAGGCTGACTATACTGTTTTCACCATTTAACATGCTGACATGGCTATGGCACCAGCTGTCTGTTTCTATGTGGCCCTTTTATGGGATGCTTGTGTCAGCTGGTGTATCAGATATGTCAGGCGGCTTGTTGTCCTCTACAAACATGTTCCAGCACAGTCCTTACTTGTTGGCCTGTACCTATGGGGCATATATACCAGATGGTGAAGGTCCCAGGACCAAGCTTTGTGGGATGCCTGTTATATGTGGTTTGTAGTCTGACATGGCTGCTGCATGTCTGACCATGTCAGTTCTGTCGTTGGTCTGGTTTGCAACCCTCCCATGACATTGGGGTGTATATATCAGCTGGTGAGCAAATCTATACGGAACACATAGGGTATTGTACAGAAGGCTTTGCAAGGTCCGCAACACTGTGTGGACCACATTGCCCTCATCACTGACTTCAAGTACTGTTTCAACTGAGTCACACATGTTTAGGGTGGGGTCTGCACTTTGTAAACCCACACTGGGTAGGGTCGGGTGTCAATAGATCCACAATATCATTATGTCTGTGGTACATGCTGGTCCTTTCCATAGCTGTGCAGACCAAACCTCTCATGATTCTGTGGTGGTTGTTTTTCCTATCCATTCAGGAGACACCTTTGTTGAGAACACCCACTGTTGTTGTACACTGCTCTTTGGGTACGAACCCTGTGGTAAGGGTGACATAATGTCAGGGAGGCGGCAGTCTGCTGGGGAAGGTATTTGGCATTATGGGGGGGGGTTTGCACTGCACATGTCAGGATGTCTGTTGGCCATACCTGTGTGTGTCTGGTATGTTGTTTGTAATATCGGTGTGATCCGGAGCATATCCAGGAATCAACAACATGCTTACTACCATCATTTGCAACAGCCTTGGGGTTATCTGTAGTGTCCTGTACAATCTGTATCATAATGGGTTCATACTAGGCTACCCCCCTAGGGCATCTGTAAGCCTGCATGTCCATTTTGTTTGATGGATTCTGGGGAATTGTTTACACCTGTGTCAGTGCTAGTATGATACCAGGGGTATAGTGACAAACAGCTCAGAAGCTGACTTCACACTTCTTCGATCTGAGATGGTATCCATTAAGCCCACTGGGCCAGTGAAAACCACAACACACAATGGTGTATCCTGCACAGGCACTTTAAGCGATCATCTCCGAGTAAGCATGGACCATGCAATCACAAATGAGAATGACACCTTCACCACCAAGGGAAAGTGGCCTGTCTGGTGGACCCCAGCCATAAACAACCTGTATAACAGATGAAGGATACTAATGCAAGACAGAGCTACATCTCCAGAATGTAAGGCAGCTGTGATCAGCAGTAGTAGAAAGCTACATTCTCACATAAAGACACCCAAGTTCAACTTGGGGACATAAATCACCACAGACGATGAAGGTAACCACACTGCTTTCTTCAGTTATGTCTGACGCCTGGGTGGGTACTCCTCATATATGCTCAGATTTGGTACACAACAACTTATATCCCAGGGACCTGACAGATATTACTGACACCCTGGCAGACCAGTTCAGTGCAATGTACCGCCTCCCTCACCCCCAAGACATGATAGTTATCACAGCTGTATGTAACCTCACTGTCATCCTGATGTCCATGTGAGAGCCGCAGTCAGCAGAGACGAGTACACAGCATCAATGGGACCTGATGGTATCCCCAGTTGCATGCTATGTGAACTACAGATGGAGATAAACCTGTATATGCAGATCCTATTTAACCTTAGCCTTGCTACAGGATCTGTACCTGAACACTGGCGCACGGCAACAGTGGTCCCACTCCACAAAGGAGATGCCTCCACAGACCCTGGCAGCTACCACCACACAAGCTTAAACAGCCTTGTCTGCAAAGCTTTGTGAAGGGTCATTATGGAGCTTCCACACAGAGACATTGGTGTCCTACAGACCCTTGATCACACCCAATTCAGCTTTGTACAGTGCAGATCCCATGCTTTGCACCAAGTTGACTACTTTGAAACTGTCAGTAGAGCCGCTGATGAGGGCTACACAGTCCACACAACCTACCTGCGCTTGGCTAAGGCCTTTGACACAATACCCCACTCAGGCATCATAGACAAGCTCAACAGCTGAAATATAACACCATATGTCACAGCATAGGTTGCAAAATGGCTCAGAAACAGAACCCATAATGTCAACATTGCAGGTGCCTTGTCAGGTTCAAAGCCAGTCACAAGTGGTGTCCCACAAGGTTGTGTCCTGGGACCTCTCTTATTTGGTATTTACTTTTCAGATGTGAAAGCAAACATAGGAGGGTTGTGGCCGACAAAGTTTACAGATGACTGCAACCTGGGCACCATAGTGAATACATCAGCCAGCACACACATCCTACAGACTGCCGCCACACTGACAGATAGCTGGTGCTGGACTCATGGCCTAAAACTGACTGCGACTGATGTGTAGCCATCCCCTTTGGGAGGAACACAGTACCCACAGATCTGTACATAGACAGCAACCCAATGAGTACAGGAAACAAATCAGACAGCTGGGGACACATGTAGATAGTGACATCTCATTTGACACCCATGTTGCCAAAGTTGTTTGACATACTTTCTATCTTGGCCACCTTATCATGGAGGGTATTCCATCCAGACCATAGGAGGTCATTGTACCACTATACTTCTCCCTTATCAGGCCAATGCTTGAATACAACGCCCCATTTGGTATGTACCTCAACCAGCACTTGCAGCAGCTGGAGAGACCCCACAAGTACCTTACCATGACGATCAGGGATCTACAACACATGTCATATACTTCCAGAATAACTAAAAACAAGCTTTTTTCAGTGTCATACCACATAATGCACAGGTGACCTATGCCTGACATACAAGACCATGTCCGATCAGGATTTGGTAGACATGCTCCACTGCAAGCAATCCACATCCACCAGAAACATGGGAGCTAAAGATTTGAACCTCAGCACATACATGTATAGGACATGCTGAAGGGACAGAGTCATAACTCAGAGGCATCTCAAACTCTAGCAGAGTATCCCAGTTCATGTTAGACAGAGTACCTCACTGACTCTCTTCAAGAGACATCTGACAGCTGCATGTGGACAGGGGCACAGACTGGACAGAGGCATAGTCACATTATTCAATTATGTAAGGTGGTCATAATGTGTCACTACTAAGTCAGAGGCACAATATTTCGTATCTATGCAGTACACATATTACCACTATGAGGGGTGGCAATAGCAATATTCATCAAGGACACCCTCACCTCATGGTTGGTGGCAACACACGATGCATTGTACACCATCCGGTGCAATTAACCATAGGCAAGACTGCTCTGAAGTTTGTAGCATGTTACAGGCCATCCTCTGAAACTCAGGTACCTCACAGAGCTTTCATGAAAACAGTGGCGGGATACATGTACCTGCAAACACCATCACACTGGGTGATCCCAACTATCCAAATATAGACTGGGATCAGTACTACAGCCACAACACTCTAGCCACAGGTTCCTACAGTTCATACACTCACATGCCATGGAAGAACTAGTCACCATCCCCACAAGAGGAGACAACATAGTAGATCTCATCATCACAAACATGGGCTCACAATGTTCAACACCAGAGGTATACCCATCATTGGTGAGATCAGATCATGACCTACTCTCAGTGGAAGTCCACATCCCACCTCCACCCCAGATAGAAAAGACCACAGTGCAGAACCTCTCAGAAGCCGACTACACACTTCTAATGACTGTTGTGGTCTCTTTCAAAGCCCCCAAGCCAGCAGACACCATTACCCAAGCCACTGTATCACTTACAACTGCCTTCTACCAGCACCTTCAAGACTGCATGGATGAGGCAATCCCAAACAAAACACAGACTCGTTGTACCAGAGGCAAGCGACCAGTGTGGTGGACCTCAGCCATAAACAAGCACTACAACACAAGGAAGGAGGTACTACAAGATAGAGCGATATCCGTGGAAGGGTAGACACCCCTGCTCAATATAGGTGAAACACTGAGTTCCCCATGAAATCATCCAAGGCGAATATTGGGAGTAAACCCACTAAGGGCTCACGGGACAACAATGAGGCCTTTATAGATATCGTTACACACCTGGGAGGAAACTCCCAGATATGCTCAGAATAGGCTCAGAATGGTGTAAATATCACTGAACCTATAGACATTGCCAACATACTGGCTGACAGGTTCAGTGCAGATTGCTCCACCCACCCCTCCACCACAACTGGAGAGATATGTATGAAAGAGGATTGTAGCCCCCCAAACATCTCAAATGCTCAGGTGGGAACTGCTCTATCCAAGGGAAAGGACGCAGCATCCATGGGACCAGATGGTGTCCCTGGTTTTGTGCTCCATGAACTCACTCAAGAATTCAACCCGCAGTCAGGGCAGCTGTATGATCTTAGCCTCAAGTCAGGATATGTTCCCAAGGAGTGGCATATGTCAATGGTGGACCCACTTCACATGGGGGTGCCTCCACCGACCACGGAAACTACCATCCCATCAGCTTGACAAGCAGGGTCTGCTAAGCTATGGAGAAGATCATAATGGAAGTCATAGATGAGGACATAGGGGACTTGCAGACATTAGATCCAACCCAGTTAGGCTTTGTTGAGGGCAGATCATGCCTTTTAAACTTGGTTGACTGTTTCATAACAGACACCAAGGCCATTGACAAGGGCAAGGCACTCCACACAGCCTACCTTGACCTGGCAAAGGCTTTCAACACAATACCCCACTTGGGTATCATTGAAAACATCACCAGCTAAAATGTGAACCCATACATCACAGGATGGGTTGCAAACCGCTACGTGACAGAACAGACAGGTTCAGACTTGCTGGTGCCATGTCACACTCCACAACTGTCACAAGTGGTGTCCCACAGGGCTCAGTCCTGGGCCCACTATTGCTCAGCATCTACTTTTCAGAAGTACAAGCAAACACAGCAGGATTATGGCTGACAAAGTTTGAAGATGACTGCAGACTGGGAACCATAGTTGGACACCCATCTGACACAGACATCCTTCAGAAGGGTGTCATAGTCACGGATAACTGGTGCCAGAGCCATGGCCTTACATTACACACTAAACAATGCATAGCCGCATTCTTTGGGAAGAACAAGGTTACCACTAGTTCCCATGTAGGTGGCAATCCTCTAAGCACACAGGAGGTTATCAGGGACCTGGGCACCCAGGTTGAGAGTAACCTTTGTTTGACACTCACGCTGCCAGGGTAGTTAGGTAGAACTTCTACATTGCCCACCTCATCATGCAGGGATTCACATCTAGATCCAGGGAGGTCATTGTTCCCCTGTACTCTTCACTCATTGGACCATTGATTGAGTGCAATGCCCCATTCAGCATGTATATGACCCGACACCTATGGCAATTGGATGGGCCCACAGATTCCTCGACAGGAGGAGAAAGGGTCTCAAACATATTTCTTATGCTGCCCGACTGGAGGAATTCCAGCTTGATTCCGTGACTTACCGCCTGCTCAGAGGTGACCTGTGCCTGACATCCAAGGCCATGTCCAAACCTGAGTTAATGTACACGCTTCACCTCAAGACCTCTACATCCATCAGAACTACAGTGGCAGGAGATTTAAACCTCAACACAGATATTAATAGGATGTGCTGGAGGGACAGATTCTTCAACCAGAGAGTCCCTATGCTGTGGAACAACATCCTGGTACATGTGAGGCTGAGTACCTCACTGGCTTTGTTCAAGTGAGATCTTAATCAATGGATGGGAGATTGCAGGTATGCCCCAGGGATAACCTCAGTATCACTGCTTGTCAGAGGCACAGCAATATAATGGGCAAATTATCCGTCAGAGTGAAGGTCCGCAGACTCCACGGAACTCTGGTCTAGGCTTATAAATGCCCTAGGGCAGATAGCCTAGTATGAACCTGTGAACCTGTGAACATAGGCCTGGGGCAGTTGCTGCTATTAGGACAGTGGTCTGCAGCAAGCTATATAGTAGTAGTCAGTTTTAGCCATTGGTGTTTGACCATGGCTAATGCATGTTGCTTCTTGTTGTGGTAACAACAGGGGTGTGTGGTTATCCATGCCATTTATTGGTAGTCACCCTCATTTTGTATCTTGTTCCATGTTTTGCACATGTACATCACTGTATGAGGTGTGACCCTGGTAGTGTCAGGGTGCTGATGTGCGCTTTGACCCTGTTTTCTATTACAGCACTGATATGTGCATTCCTATACTGTGTGCATTTACACTGCACACATCTTGCTGTTTATACCTTTGGCATTGGGTAGCATTACATCTAGGTTCCTATCCCTTGTGATAGCTATGAGGTGGGTTTGTGTTTTTGTGGTTTATGATTGGTGAGGGTGGATGTTAGTCATGGTCCTCAGGTGTGCATATGATACATGGTATTACATTACTTAACACATGGCATTCATACCTCGGATGGTGCTGCAGGGCTGCCTCTGTCGGATGCACATACTACACTCCCTGTACATTTGGAAGCAGGTTGTGTCATGTTAGGCATCCCTGTTACTGTATGAGTGAGTCAGAGTGGGTATCAGTCCCAGTGTTCCTACTGACCAAGCATATGTGCTATGCGCTGCCTCTTTGCCAAGGCCAGGGCATACTGGGCACGCCTCCTTCTGCCTACTGGGACAAGGTCAGGTTGTTCCTCCTCCAAGTCACCCCTGCCTGTGGTGGCCTTGGCAATGGTGGGGATGTTTGGCCCAGCCCTGTGCTGGTCCTGCTGCAGTTTCCCGCAGGATCATATTATGTAGCATAGCACATATCATGATCATTTGGGTACATGTAGTTGGTGTGTACTGCAAAGCTCCACCAGACGGTCCAGACACCGAACCGCGGATTTGAGCAGCCCAAACACACGCCTATGATATTGGCGGTTTGTGCGTGTGCCTCATTATGGCGCTCCTGTTCGGGTGTGTGTGCATTTCTGATGGGTGTCATCAGCCACGGCTCAAGTGCATAACCAGCATCCCCACTAGGTGTCCGTGTGGGAAGTCCCCATTGGCAAATGATTGGTACAGCTGCGCCAGATGCCAGATGTGGGAATCGTGGTAGCTACCAGGGCAGCCAGCACACACATTCATTATTATGCCCTGGGCATCACACACGACCTGGCAGTTGATGGAGGGGTATCCCTTGCGGTTAATGTAGACTCTACCCCGCCACCAGCTGGTGCCTTGATGCGTATGTGCGTGCAGTCTATTGCACCCAGCACCTCAGGGTATCCCGCTATTTGCTGGAAGAGACGATATTGCTGGCCACAACCTCACGGTCACTAGGGACATATATATGATCACTGACATGTGGTGACATGGCATCCAGGAACTGGTGCAGTACCCTGGAGGCTGATGCCTGTGATATCCCCATCATATCGCCAGTTGGTCTCTGAAAGGTACCTGTTGCTAGTATTCTTAGGCCAGCACATACCTTGGTTTCCACTGGGATGGGTTCCCCTCTGTTGGTTCTGTGTGTGAGGCGTGGCCTGCACAGCTCAACAATCTGCTGCAGGAGCTCTCTGTCCACTCTATAGCGCCCTACTATCTCCAGCTCATGTAACCCATGGTAGGTGACCCTAGGCCTGTATACTCTTCTCCTTCTCCTCACTCTGGGTTGTCTGTCAGCATCTGCATTATCACCAACCTCGCAATTCCTATGTCTGATTATAACAGCTATGGCAGCCCCTAGCATTTCTGCTCTGAGTTCAGCTTTTTCAGGTTTCAACTCTGATAGCTTAGTTTCTGGCAGTATCTCTTGTGAGAAACAGCCTGCACTGCTCTTTGTTGTGTTTTAAGTGCTGGGTTGGGCTTCTAGTCTGCCTGTGTAATTGCCTGCTTCTAATTGTTTCCACCAATTAACTTTAGTAGTATCTTCTGGCAGTTTCCTGTATTTTGGTTGTTTCCTATTTCCTCTCTGTTTCCTGAGGGGAGCAATGTGCACACCGCTTACACACGCCACAGTAACTTAAACGCTGTACACATCCCTACACGGTGTTACACGCTACAAGACACATCCTTACACGGTGTTAGCTAGGCTGATTCATGCTAAAACGCTACAAGACACTGCCTTACACACGCAGACGCCCGCGAAACCGTTGTAAACAGTTTGCAACACGCCCCACAAGTAGAATCTGCCTTACACGCTACAAGACACGCCAAGATGCACGTATTTCAAGAAACTTAGAGTGTAGGGATAGCGTATGCCCTCAATTTCTTGACATTCCCAGTGTTCTGTTGGGACACACCTCCCTCCCTGATGTCTGTCTGTCATCTCTTACCTTACATTGCCCTCCAATCTGGTACATTTCTTTCTATCCTTTCCCCCCATGATGTCACCTACCTCTTACTCTGTTCCTCCCCCTTCTCTAACTCTTACACGACTCAGAAAGTGCTCATTACTTATGTGGCAGTGTGATTCAGTATTGTAAGCCTCATTTACATAGGATTGCCTAGTAATGCTTAGTTACATATCTTACACGGAGCTTCCCCCCCTTGACAACCACTAAACGGAGGCCATATTGTTTTTGCTCTGCAAGTCCCTCCATTGACATTTCATGTAATACATAAATCCCACAATTGTGGGCTTATAAGCTTCGGTTTTCAGTTTTAGGTAGCGCACCCGCTTATGCTGGTGTGCGCTACAGTTAAACACATAAATCCGTGGAAAAAAAAAAGTTATATAACTTTTTTTCAACATTTTTCATGCCAATGGCCACATATTTGGCCATTGGCATGCTTAATGTAACAAATGCACCTTTATTTGGAGCTGACATAGCTCCGTTAATTTTGCAGAAATGTACTCAGTTGTCAGCTGAGTACATTTCTGCAGCTAACACGTCCGTTACACGGACTGGTTTGGGCTTCGTGGATCGCTCACATACCTCATTTGCATATCTTGGAGCTGCAAATGAGGTATTGAGCATTTCCACGCCCACTCCGTGTAAGAGACGTGTTAGCTGTCTCTTACACGGAGATTTGGGCTGTTGCTGAATCAGGAGGCTTACACGGAGGCTTACACTACTCTTGAACTCCGTGTAAGCCTTCCTGAATCTGGCCCATTGTCTGTTATACAAAATAAGCTTAAAAATTAACACATATTCAGAATAATCAAGGAATGAGAATACATCAAGATGTGAAAATGAAAAATTGTCCAGAAAAGAAGTTAACTGTAAGGAAAGCAATCCATAATTTTCAGTTAAAGAAACAAATGGTTAAATACAAATTCTGATATTTAAAGCAGATAAAATAATAGTGCCTAACCAACTAAGAAAATAAAGAAACTGGCACTACTTTTCTTTGAGGTTGGCTTCAGCAGCAGTACAACACCTGATCAGCATAAAAAGCAGTATGTTATGATTCTCTCTCTCTCTCTGTATATATATATATATATATATATATATATATATATATATATATATATATATATATATATTTATGTATATGGTTCCCCTTTATAATCTTGAAATACTGAAATCTCAAATTTCAGTATCCCGAGACCATAAAGGCGAATTTTTATAATAGCGAAAGTGCATAATCGCGAATTTGAATATGTGGATGGTGTACTGTGTTGTCTGTGGATTTGGGTGTGATTTAAGATAAGTTAGTGTTTTGTAAGGGTTTTGGGTGGGAGTTTGAATGTATGTGAGTGTGTTTGTAAGTTGTATGTGTCGGTTAGGGTAGGTAGGTGAGTGTATAAGTGTGTAAATGATAGATGTGTTGCTGTTTATGTATATGTTGGATGTGTTGCTGTTTGTATATGTGTGATGGATGGATGTGTGTGTGTGTGTGTGTGTGTGTGTGTGTGTGTGTGTGTGTGTGTGTGTGTGTGTGTGTGTGGGACTGTAGAATGTCTGGGTGTGAGTTTGCTGTCTTTTCCTGTTTGTGCAATCTCGGAGTTAGTATATATAAGTAGGGGGGGTTGTGGGGGCGCAGGGGGGCTTGCTCCCCTACTTATATGTAGTGTAGGTGTGTTGGTTTGTGTTGTTGTGTCTGTGAATGTTTTGTTATTTGATTTGTTGTAGTGTGGGTAGAATAATGTATGTGTCATGTGGTGTATGGTGTGTTTATGTTCGATATTTTATATTTTGCGGTTTTGGGTTTTGGTATTTTCAACGTTCAATATTTCAAGATTATAAAGGGGAACCATATATATATATATATATATATATATATATATATATATATATATATACATATATATATAAATGCCTTTATTGAAATCACTTGTAACACAGGCAAATTTACATTTCTATAAAAGTAATCAAACTGTATTAACAAGTTCACGTTTACAAACGTTATACTTCACATATATTGCTATATATCATATAGCCTAAGCAACACTACATTAATTATTCAATCCCTGCCCTTTTTTAACAAGAAATGTCTTTATTAAACCATCATTTAAGACATACGCAATCACACATTTATATAAATTAAAACAAACCATACAGACAGAATCCTAGTCGCAAGCATTTTACATCACAAACCATACTGACACACTCCCAGTTGCAAGGTTTTCCCTATGTGCTCTGTCCTCTAATTCTATTATTTTTTGAAACATATCTTCCTGAGCAGTCTCATATTCAGCCAGCCTTTTCTTCATTTCAACCTCTGATTTTTGCAGCTTTATCACCTCATCTGAATATCTGTTTAAAACTTCTTCCATTTTCCAGCCTTTTGTTGTTTGGGTTGAAATACTCCATCAGTGTTTCATTTATTTTAACCAGGTCTGTGTGAAGTTGTCTTATATCTTCCTGTAGGTTACTGGAAGTCATGTCTGGAGGTTGCATTGCTTTTTGCTGAACAGCTGTGGAACTTTCCCCAGTCAGTGTTTCTTCCTCCCTTTTTGCAGCTGATTTTCTTTCAGGTGCTCTGTTATTTCTTTTTTTCCTGGCATCTGGGCAGTACACTTACTAACCAGTTACTGAAATTTACATATAAACACAAAAGTCTACTGGCCTTCTCTGTTGAGTTTCTGTTTTCACACTGTTAGAGCTAGAGTTAAGCTGTTACTCAATGTGCAGCCATCTTGGAAGTCTGCAGTATTTTATCCCTGTCAAAAAATTAGGGTAGTAGATAGATATAACATAATACATTTGCCTGACTACGTTTTCAAAACTTGCTCAACTTCTGGGCAAGGCATCCAGCTTATGGCAATAACTAGCAATACCAACCTGCAGTATCACTCTTGGTCAATGCTACCTGTTCATCATGACAGATGCTTTAGAAACCAGCCCTTCCATCTCTTCCCAAACCCACCTAATCAAACCTTTGTTACACTTTTAGTGACTCTCTTTCTGATTTAAAGAATTCATAAATTACAAATGTTACTTCTATCAGTGCTAGAATTAAGCAGCAGACCTGTTTCCTTGACAAAGATTTTTTCATTAGTGCAATAAACTTAATCCCATATTAAATGGTCCAATTTAATCCTCTTAAATTCTTTCTTACCCATCCCTAAAAGACACTTAAATGTAACTGCAATGTATTAGTTCTGTTTTGCCAGAAATAAGGATGCAAGTTTAATGAGACAAAAAGGGCAATGTGAAGCCTACCACAACAGTAGCCTAACAATGTACAGATATATGTAAAAATACTCACTGTTTGGGGACTTTTGGTGGTGTTTACTCATTAATGTTAATGGTCATCCATCTAGTTCTTAAGGATGTCAAAGTTCTGTGTGACTACAATTCAGTCTCCTATATCTGACTTGACAGCCATCAGCTCATGGATGATCCATACAAAGGCAGATCTACCCTAATTGTCTCATATATTTTGGCGACATACTGCAATCACTCATAACCACAGTACTAAGCACACTATCTGGTATACTGTCTCTGAACCATGCAACTGAAATCCAAATAAGGGGACAGAAGGAAAATAATCTTCATTGTCTCTAACAGTAAGATAATTCAATCAACGGAATTATCTTTTTTTCAAGGATAACTCTTTTATTCATTACCTTTTGGCGTAATCCAAACCAGTTAAATAAATTAATTCAAGATGGTAGAAGCTCCTAAAGTAATGCCATTCCAAAGAACCATCTTGCTTCCAGACTTTGCTTATCGTTTGCAATGCCTGATCAATGTATGGGTGTGTAACAAGATAAAAAGATTGTAAATACGCAGACAAGTGCCAAGATCAAAGACTTACAAATGTCCTAGGGAGAAATATTACCACCTTTTCTATTTAAATTACTGTCCATATGTCCCTATTGCAGTTTTTGGCTATTTCTGTTCCACACACACAGTGTTTTGACATATACTAATGAAACTGTGAGGAAATTATATTGGGACACTACACTATATAAGGTCATTCATTTTTCCCATACATGTCATCAGGTAAAACTGGACAATGTTTGAACTGAAAAAAATTCAGTTTTGCTGACATTCAAGTCAGTCACTTTCTCAAAGGAAATCACTGATGGCATAATTTCTACTATCACTCTGACAATGATTCTCTGTGTGGACTTTTCTATTTCACTGTGGTTGTATGGCCAGGGAGTTAGTACATTTAAGTGAGGTATGTCACCCCACATGGGGACTGCTGGTGGGGCTTGTCCCATGCAAAAATGATATTTTAGGAGGTTTTGATGCGCTGAAGAGTTGACAAAGTTATTTCTTCTGTTTGGAGTTTTACCTTGTTGAAACTCAACAAAACATATGGAAAGCACATTAAATTGTAATCCTAACTTCAAAGGCAATCTGCATATTGAAATTCTTACACTTTTTTCTTCCCCAGCTTTCATATAACCACTGACACCACATCTGCCTATGTCCCATTCATTCTCCTTCCCAGTATCAGAGGTCAGCAGACATAGCCACAAGAGAAAGAATCATTAGCCTTCACACAGCAGAGAATAAGATATTTTGTTTTCTGCTCCTAGCCTTCTCACTGCTGGTTGGCAGGCATAGGGCACTGCCTGCTATTCTAGGCTCCTAGTGAGCATGCTTGCCTCTGCACACTTGCTTTATCTAGCTATACATCAATGCTCCCTTCTGGCATGCTTGGATTTCACAGCTCTTACATTATTAACATGATAAATACATATATGGTCTGGCCAAAAGCTATCACTCCTGCAGTGAGGCACCTGCCATCATTCTTCCCATCCATGATCAGTCTGCCAGCAAAAGCAATTCTCCCACTCTTCCATGTAAGCCCCCCCACCCAAGGACCTGGGCTGTTAGAACTTTATCTCACAATGCCATGGATTTGTCTTACTATATCTTGTATTTTAACTTGAAAGTTGTTAATTTAAAGCCATTTTTGTGTCAAGATTAAAAGAAGTGGAAAAAAAACTTACATTAAATATAAATATATATATATATATATATATATATATAGAGAGAGAGAGAGAGAGTCTATGAGAATATAAAAATGGAAGACGTAGATTTTTTATTAGTGTGTGTATTTGGCATCCTGAATGGAACTTCTACATACTTTTGTTCTACTGAGTACCATAGAAATATTGCAGTTTCTCCATTTCAAATGGCCAATTTGAATTCAAGATTTTCTTCTAAGATTTTCAGAATAAGACACTTAGATATTCAGCTATATAGTGTACATATCATGTGACTAGTTTGAAAGGAAGAAAAATATCTGCATCCTGAATGTTTGACTGTCATTCCGAACTTGCCAAAAAAGTTATGGGGTGTAGCACAATGCTATCCGTATCTGTTTGGAGATGCTCTGGCTGCAAGATAAGATAGGACTTCTATCCCAAGTGAAAGGGCTGCTCTCAGAGATCTCCCTGGCTCTTATCTACAAGCCTTGGGACTTTCTCGGCCATCCCATGGGAATGATCAATTCTAGAACTTTCTAATTCTACACACAGTGTCAGTGATACAACAGGTGATACATTTACCTTTAGTGCTGGAAGATCAGAAGGCTGTGGATTCCATTTCCTCGCTCAGTCCTTGGATTAATTTCATATACTGACACTACAGTGCTGCTCCTAAGTGTGCCGTTCTTAGGATGAGTGTTTAAACCAAGGCCCCTCTGCCTGAGATGGTGGTAGTTCATGGCACCTATCAAAAAGAGTAGGGGAAGTTCCCCGATTCCCTGGCCACATTTCCTCTAGTAGTATAAACAACAACTCAGGTCTCCCCTGAATAGAGGCCATTAGCCTAGAGAAACTAACCGTGTCAACAATAAATACATATATAAATAAATAAAGTTTTTCTCAGCTATTACTACAAGAGAGACAAACACAGAAATAAGATGAGCCCAACAGAAGAAAGCCTGGGAGATAGTAGGTGGGATGCATGCAGACAATTTTCTCACAGATCCAGCATTATGGTGAGTACACTGTAAGTTCCCTCTCACATATCAATCAAATGGTCTGACTTTAAGACACCACTAAACACAGTCTCACACAGAATGTCATCATGGGTGGAGAAATTTTAAAGATTATACCTCTAATCACCGTATCCCCAAAGGAAGATCTGAGCTAGGGCCCTAAATCTAAGCTGTAGCATTTCACAAAGCTATGAAGACTAGGCCACATGACCACCACATAATATCACCCAGTTAAGAATTAAAGAGGAAAGCCATGAAGTTAGCACATGAGTTTTTAGGAAAAAATACAGCTGGACAGTCGCTTGCAGAAATACTGATTAGCCACTTTTCGACTTTCTTTGCAGCGGATCATCCTTTCTGAACTGTTCTGTCCTAGAAGGATAATAAGACTAATCTACAAGTAGACACCCATGGTATGCAGAATGTAGTAATCAGGATTTGATTACTACAGAAGAAGAGTGCTAGATGTAGATACTGAATGAAAAAAGAAAAGCACTTTAACTTGTGACACAGGTCTTCTGTGTAGTGGAGTTTCTAGAATACCCAGAGTATGGTCCCTACTGACCGTCTATGCCATAAGCCTGAGTGATGGAAAGTAAGGATGCAACCACCCCATCAACAAACTAGAACTTGCTTGAATAAAGGAAAAAAAGGTGAAGAAACAGAAGAGCAGTGTCAAAGAGTATGGGAAATTAAGACCTCAGGGTTACTCTTATGATCCTGTCTTGACTAAGAGTTTTGGAACTAATGATGTCAGTGAAAAAACAAAGATGGTCCTGCTCAGAAAAGTGCATATCACAGCATCAGCACCCAAGACAAAATGAAGTGCAGCGAGGAATTTTTAAATTACCATAGCTAGTGCAAGCACCATGCATCACTGCACCATCTTTATAACATGATACAAATAGTAACTTATTATTGGTACTGTTGCAAGTGTCATTCCAAGGTTGTTAATTAAGTAATTAACTATCTCTCCCAGAGTACTTCTGTCTCTTATCAAACAAAAATGTCACTGCATTTTTTAAATACTTGAAATTAAAATAGATCTGTTCAAAGGAAAATAAGCATATATCATCAAAGGGGAAAATCACAGCTCTTATACTTTACAGAATACCTTCTCAGTACTCTTAGGCAATTTCCACGACTGTTTTCAGTTAAACATATAGTCATAAAACCTATAAACACACAATGTGTGCGCATGTATATATGGGCACAGTTCACGCTGTCGACTTATCAGTTTGTTGACAGAGTGAATTGTTCAGCAAGTTTGTCAAGTACACTCATCACAGAGTGCAGTAGATGTTAAAAAGAAGAGGGTTTCAGAGTCTAATGCAGAAATTTCCGGATATAATGAAAGTTTTGGCATTAGGAAGTAGGAGTGCTTCTGCGAGTATTTATGGGTTAGGGCTAGAGTAAAGGCTATGTAAAAGGACAGATTTAAGGTTATGCACGTATGTTGCTATTTGTAGTGCGTGTGTCTGTATCTGAGTGCCTTGCATTGTGGTAGTGGCAAAGCCCCCCTGCCCATCCTAAAGAGTGCCATCCCTAACCCTGCTCTTAACCCCAGTCCTAAACTTTATCTTAGAAAACTGCTTTCCATACCCCTACCAACATTCAAGCAAAATATGCCTGAATTTAGTGTTAGGATTTTGGTCATCAGACTGCAAAAGGAAACCATTTGTTTTCATTATGCAATTTTTTTTAATGTTGTGGATTTTTCTGTATGTTGATTTTGAAAATGCCAGCATCAGTCACCTGTATTTCAATGCTTGTACATTGGAATAAATCAAAATATAGTTGTATATACATACACCCACACATCTCTCTGTCTGTGTGTGTGTGTGTGTGTGTGTGTGTGTGTGTGTGTGTGTATATATATATATATAATATATATATATATATATATATATATATATATATATATATATAGAGAGAGAGAGAGAGAGATATCACTGTTTCATCAACTCAAGAATGTCACCAAATGTGACGTCTTCTAGAGGAGATTGTGAGGACCCTTTACCTTCATTAAAGTCTGTATCTTCAGTGACAGACTTAGGTCCAATTCTTAGGAACCTACAGTGAGCAAAATGAAGGCTAAAAAACGCTGACTGTCCATGTCAACCAGGATGTATGGATTTGGATCCATGATCTAATGGAGGCCAGAAGTGGGGCGAGCATGGCAGAGGTGCCTCTTCTCTCAGTCTGGAGAGAGCCCTTTCAAATGTCTCGAATGCCAAAGATGAAATTGGAACTGAAGAAGCATTCCTCCAATATGAAAAACAAATAGGAGGGATATCCCTTGGTTCCAGTCCGTCCTGGCTCTAAGGCTAACAGAAGCACTGAACTATTGAGCACTGAAGCACCTAGGGGAATGTACAGATCCAAACACTTCAGAGTCATTCCTGCACCCCAAAACCTCAGTTCCAAAGCTTAAGCACCATGACTTGTCCTAATCAGACAACATCAGAGGAGAAAAGAGAGCAAGGGAAACTATTGGAGTTGAAGCCAAAAGGACTGCCATCTCTGTCATCAGTGCTCTGGGAAGGCTCAGATAAAAAATTTTGACCAGAATAGGAGAAACTAAAAGCAGCCGAAGCAGTACCCAGGGCCCCCAAGGAGATTGGCATCAGAAGGATCCTAAGTTGAATCTGCATAAAGGAACCTCTGCATAATTTTGTCAATGTCCACTTCTGCAAGACTCCTTGATGAATAGAAGGACCTTAAAGATGAAGCCACAAAGGTGGTTGAGATGAACACCTCTCCTGCAGAAAGGGGGAGTGAAATCTAGGACTCACTAGCTCTGGCAAGAAATGTGGAGGAGGCATTATTGACCAGATCCAAGAAGTTTTAGGATCTGCACATTTAAGTGTCTTTGGTGCCAGACTCGATAGATCTGTAGGACCTGCAGACCACTTCTTCGGTTTCTCTGTCATCTTTTCCAATACCTTCTCTCTTTCTTTCTCTCTAGATTTATCTTCTCTCCTTTTCCTTTTCTCATGCTGACTTGGGTACATCAGTTCTCTTAGCATAAGAAGGAGCCTCTGAAGAAGGAGGAGGAACTGAAGATCCTGTTTGGGTAAGAAGAAGGTCCTGTAGAACAAGCTTGTCCCCATCTCCCTGAAGTGCTCTGGGACCAAAAGAAGCACATGACTTGCAATCGATGTCCAATGTACCAACCCCAGGCAGTAGACACACACAATGAATGAGGATCCTGCGGCACAATTTTCTGGCTACAGGCTGAACACTTCTTAAAAACTGTGGCCTTGCCTGACACACTGGAAAAACAATCAAGTACAAAGACACCAGCACTGGCACAGTAACAAGGGTTGAAACATAATCTCACCAACTAGCCACTCAAAACTATTGATAACAAGAAACATTTAGAAGAAAAAATATAATGTTAGACATATTTTAGCAGTAGTTAAAAGAGATAAAAAGATTTTTTTTTTTTGTTATATGGGAAGGAATAAAAGGTATACGAATATAGGGAAGGAAGTGTTAATTAAAAGTATACAGGGCATAAGTAACATGTCCTATGCAGACTGCCTCATGGCTCTATCCCTGTATTCTATCTCCTAAAGGGTGTTGAGGGAAGATCTATGCCTGGCATACAAGGCATTGTCAGACCCAACTCTGATGGCCCTCCTGCATATCCGGACCAGAATTACCAGTTCTAAAGACTTAAACCTTGCCTGTGATATAAATAGGACATGCTGGTGAAACAGGTATTTATCCCACAAACTACCCATTCTCTTTTACAGGCTCCTCATCAGTGTGAAGCAGAGTTCCTCCTTAACCCAATGCAATTTGGACAGTTAAATGAGGAACAGGAAATTCATCCCTGGTTTGGCACCTATGGCTCTAATGGACACAGGGAGTCAAGTGGCTCATCTCCCAGGACCCTGCCTGTAAATGTTTCACCAACCAAGCCCCCTGCTTACACTTATAAAGGTTACCTGAACTTGTCACAGATTTGGGACATGTGGCTATGCTTAAAAAGGCCCTTGTGGTCATTAGCCTAGTATATACCTATGAACCTGTGAACCTATGATAGCACAATTTCATAGCAAAGTATCACTTACCTGATTAATAAGTCAGAGCCTTCACAGACCAAGTCCTTCTGGATCAAGCTGCAAATGAGAATCAAGGTAATCTGGGGAACTGAGGGAATTATGGGTAGAGAATGAGTCAGAGCCCTGGATCCAAGCTTCTGAAAAGTGCCAAGGTCAGATCAGATAACTCAAAAGGTTGAATCAGGCAAAAACAGACAGCAATGGAGAATATATACACACACACACACACACACACACAATAAATGGCAATCTGAGTTTTATCAACAGCTAGACAATTGCTTCTCTGCAGACTGAAAAATTATTATAATCATTTAATCAGTCGGTCAAGCTATCAAGTTCTCAAGAAGTCAAACTTCACTTTGTCATGTGTACTGTGATTAGTTCACCAAGATCTTGGGACTCAATCATACAGAAAAAGATTAGTTGGTACTTTTTATTTAAATTTCCTTTTTCAGTTTTTGTCATCAAGGAGACAGTTTACTAGGAGATTGTTGGAGTAGGGTTGGGGGTCCAGGACAAAGCCTCATAATACTGCTGTGCTACAACTTTGAGTTACGTTTACATACTTGCATTACTGGGTCAATTACATGTCTGGTTTGCAATGTTTTGGTGACAATACCCAGATTTGCTCTGAGCTACTGCACAATGGTACCTCCTATACCGAGCTAATAGATACTGCCAATATACTGGCCGACACATTCAGTGCCAACTTTACCCCTCTTTCCCCCCAAAGGACCAATCACAATACCAGTAGATTGCCAGACACCCAGTATTACTGCTGTACAGGTTAAAACAGCACTGTCCAAGGCCAAGAATACAGCTTCTATGGGACCTGAAAATATCCCTGGCTGTATTCTACATGAACTACAGAGTGAACTGGCATCTCATCTGTGTGCCCTGTTCAATCATAGCCTCACCTCAGGCTCTGTCCCTACCAGATGGCAAACCACTACAGTCATCCCTCTCCACAAAGGAGAAGTGACTACAGACCCTGGGAACTATCGCCCATTAGCCTGATGAGTCTGATATGCAAAGCTGTGGAACGCATCATCATAGACCTAATAAACAAGGATATAGGGAATCTCCAAACTCTAGAGCCCACACAGTTTGGTTTTGTGAAGGGTAGATCATGCCTGCTCAACTTGGTCAACTTCTATGAGTCAGTCACCAGAGCTGTGGATGAAGGCAAGGTGGTTCATACAGCCTACCTTTGATACCATTCCCCATTCAGGAATCATAGAAAAACTCACTAACCTAGGCATCAACCCCTATATCGCTAGGTGGGTTGCAAACTGGCTCACAGATAGAACCCACAGTGTGAAAGTAGCTGACACCAAGTCAGACTGCCAACTAGTCACGAGTGGAGTCCCACAGGGTTCAGTCCTGTTTGGTATCTACTTCTCTGAAGTCCAGGCCAACACGAAGGGACTCTGGCTGACAAAGTTCGCAGACGATTGTAAGTTGGGAGGTATTATTAACTCCCCAAGTGATGTTAACATCCTACAGAATGGCCTCACTGAGACTAACGACTGGTGTCAAAAACATGGCCTAAGCTCAATGCCAAAAAATGTGTCGTTAACCCCTTTGGGAAAAAAACAGTTCCCATGAATTACCACATTGATGGTAGTCCACTGAACACAGAAGGCATTATAAGCGATCTGGGAACACAGGTTGACAGCAACCTCTCTTTTGATCACCACATTGCCATTGTGATCAAAAAATCCTTCTATGTGGCACATTTCATTACTACTACTAAGGGTTTTGCATCCAGAAAGAAAGAGGTCATTGTCTCCCTCTACTCTTCCCTCATTAGGCCAATCACTGAATACAATTCCCCATTTGGCATGTACCTCACTAGACACCTGCAACAACTTGAGAGGCCACAAAAGAAGCTCACAAAGAGGATCCTAGGCCTTAAACACCTATATGGACAGACTCAAAAAACTCCAACTATTCTCTGCCTCATATGGCCTACTTAGAGGCGATCTCTGCTTGACTTACAAAGCCATGTCTGACCCAGCTCTGTTAGAAATGCTACATCTAAAGAAATCCCAATCCCTCCGCACCACATGGTCCAGAGACGTCAACCTCATTAACACAATCAACAGAATGTACTGGAGGGATAGGTTCATAACCCAGAGACTGCCCATGCTATGGAATAGACTTCCCATACATGTCAAGCAGAGCACCTCGCTGACCCTCTTCAAGAGAAATCTTGATGAGTGGATAGGAAACAGAAAATTCACCCTGGGGATAACTCCAGTTGCACTACTCGACAGAGGCACTGGGAACTAAGGTCGGGTGGCACGATGCCAGGGTAATCCTATGGCTAGGCTTGTAAAGACTCCAGGGCCATTAGCCTAGTACACACCTATGAACCTAATTTTAGTGAGCACTGAGTAATCACTATATGTGATTGGTCTAATGTTTAATTAACAACATATTTTGATAGGATCCATAGTAGTTTCCTGGCTCTTTTAGTCTAATGAACATGTACTCCTTGAAAATACCCTCCTCCATCACCCTCACCTCCTTTTTCACCCTCACCTCCTTTCTCACAATTAAGAGAGGCCAGCAAGCCCTGTGGCAAATTTGAGAGTACCCTTTCGGCCATCCAGAAATAATGTGAAGGAAAATATTGAATTGCACTGCTTACATGCAGAAGGAGTTTATTCCAGAGAAGAGGGACGTGCTGGGAGATTACTATATCTGTCTCTCCACCCCCCCCCCCTTACACTGGTTCTATTGTTTGCTTCGTTGTCTGACCTACTGAGATAAAGGAAGTCAAGGACCACTAAATCTCTAATGGAGTGGTAAGGAAGGCATAGATCACCCCTCAGGAGTCATCTATAAGTCAAAGTACAGTGACAGGGGTTCCAGCCTCTCCTTGTAATAAAGCTTCTTAAGGCTAGAGATTCTACTAGTTAGGAACCTGTGAGGCTTTTCAACTTTGTTGATATGCCGAGGGAGGAATCACAAAGGAAGTGCTGTAATGTTGAATGTGTCTAATCAATATTAAATATAGTCGAACAATAACATCTTTGGATCTAGACAAAATGGGTCATGTTCAGTCAATGAATGAGAAAATGAGAAGTTATGTACCTACCATAACGTTCCATGTTAGTTGTCTTCTCTCGCCTTCTTTCTTGCTTGATGGGTTCGGAGCTGATCCTCGGCTCCGACTCGGCACTTTGCTAAGCTCGAGAGTCACTTTTACCAGCTCGAGGCAGCCCCATATCCCATGATGCAAGGCAGTAAGTACCCAGATCTCGTTCGTTGTCTATAGGCAATAACACCTAGCATAAAAAACTTCCCAAAAGGAAGAAAGAAGGCAAAGAAAAAGCCTGAAGGATGGGTTTGGAAGACCAGAACAGTATGGTCTTAAGAAGCATTCTTCCATGTAGGGAGAAAAAGGTCTGTCCAGGCCAGGGGGAAGGAGGGAGAGTCGCAAGAAAGAAGGCAAGAGAAGACAACTAACATGGAACGTTATGGTAGATACATAACTTCTCGATGTTAAGTTGTCAATCTCGCCTTCATTCTTGCTTGATGGGACCGCGTCCCTAGCACCTCTATCCTGGGTGGCTCAATGGAACAGACTCTTGAAAACTGTAGAGCCAAAACTGGCTCTATCCCTGGAGGCCAAATCCAATTTGTAATGAGAAACAAAGGTATGAGGAGTGGCCCAAGTGGCTGCTGCACAAATAGTGTCTAATGGAAGTCTAGCCTGAAAGGCTGTGGAAGTGGCTAAGCTTCTGGTTGAATGCGCTTTAGGTTTCGAGCACAGCTGTTTTCCCCTGAGCTGATAGATTTCAGAGATGACAGAAGAAAGCCATCTAGATAAGGTCACTTTTGAGACAGGAAGGCCTTTTTTGTTATCAGCATAAGAAATAAAGAGCTGATCGGATTTCCTGAATTGTTTTGTTCTGTCCAAATAATATCTGAGTTGGCGGTGAACATCAAGATAATGTAATTTTTGTTCCGATCTGTTTGAGTAATTTGGGAAAAATACAGGAAGGTCAATAGACTGATTCAAATTACTCTTTGAGGCGATCTTAGGCAAAAAGGTCGGATTAGTTCTCAATGATACCCTGTCTTTGTGGAAGACCAAATAAAGGGGACGAACAGAGAGAGCATGAAGTTCAGACACTCTCCTAGCCGAAGTAATAGTAACCAGGAAGAGTGTTTTCCATGAAAGAAATTTCAGGGAACATGAAACAGCTGGCTCGAAGGGAGGAAGGATCAAGGATGTCAGCACTAAATTTAGGTCCCATTGAGGAGGAGGACTCCTGACTGGAGGTTTCAGGAGAAAGATTCCTTTTAAGAAGGCTCTACAAAGCCTGTGGGACATAATGTTGTGATCTGCGAACCCGATATGAAAGTTCGAGATAGCAGCCAACTGAACTTTGACCGTGGAAGAAGAAGAGCCCACGTGAAAGATTTCCGCTAAGAAATCCAAAACTGCTTGAACTGGAGCAGTAAAGGGATCAATATTTTTAGCTTTTGCCCAACAAGAAAAGCGTTTCCATTTGCTGGTATAAATCCTTCTAGTAGAGGATTTTAGAGAAGCCACTATGATATCCCTAACAGGATTAGAGATCATAGGAAGCCTGGCTAAGGAAGGAAGTGGAGCAACCATGCTGTGAGGTTGAGAGAAGGGATAGACCGGTGCAGCTGACCCGATTGGTGAATCAGAAGGTCTGGTACTGGGTCCAGATGCCACGGCTGCACCAAAAGGTGACGATGGAGGAACGGAAACCAAATATGTCAAGGCCAACAGGGAGCAATGAGAATCATTTTGGCTCTCAAAACGGTGGCTTTCTGGAGAACTTGTGGAATCAGTGGAAAGGGAGGAAAGGCATAAAGAAGTCCCTGGGGCCAATCCTGGGTTAGAGCATCTCTGGGTGGATGGCCTGGCAGCGGGAAGAGAGAAAAGAAGTCTGGGCATTTGCTGTTTTGGGGAGTAGCAAAAAGATCGCAACATGGGCGGCCCCATTCTAGAAAAATCTCTTCCACTATAGATTCTTTGAGAGACCACTCGTGAGGCATGAGAATAGCTCTGCTCAATCTGTCCGCTAGAATGTTGGTTTTCCCAGGGATATGCGTTGCTACCAGAAACCGATGAGAGGAGATCACCCATTGCCAAAGTCTGAGAGCTTCTCGACACAAGGGGTAGGACTTGGTTCCGCCCTGTTTGTTGATATACCATACTACAGACATGTTGTCTGTGTGAACTGCAATTGTTCCCAAGGGAAGAAAGTCGTTGAGGGCTTGCAACGTTAAAAGCACTGCTCTCATCTCTAGGACATTTATGTGCAGGTGGTATTCGAACGGTTGCCACGTCCCATGAACCATCCTGCCCTGATAATGACCCCCCCACCCGATCAGGGAGGCGTCCGTAGTGACTGTGGCTACCGGGGCCGGGGATACAAAGGGTCAGCCTTGGTGAATTTGGGGAGAAGTAATCCACCATGAAAGATGATTCCTGCAAATTTGTGTCATCAGGATTTGGTGACGCATTGGAAGTTGTTGGTAAGACCACTGAGTGAACAACATCCACTGAAGCAGGCGCATGTAGAAGCGGGCCAGGGGAAGAAGGGTAATGGCCGCAGCCATGAGGCCCAACACCTTCAGAACCATTCTGGCTTGTACCTTTTTGCTGGCAAGGATGATCCTCACGTGACTTTGCATATCTGGGATTCTTTGGTCTGTGAGGGTTGCTGACATCCGAACAGTGTTTAAGTTTGCGCCTATGAAAGTAATAGACTGGCAGGGCAATAAGGAGGATTTTTCGTAGTTGATCGAAATTCCCAATTGAGTGCAGAGATTTAGTGTGTAATCCCTGGCTTGAAGAAGTTGATGCCTGGTGGTGGCTGAAAGGAGCCAGTCGTCGAGATATGGAAACACCTGGAATCCTTGACGTCTCAGGTGAGCCGTGACCACTGCCATACATTTGGTGAACACTCTGGGGGCTGTAGTGAGACCAAAGGGCAGGGCTCTGAATTGAAAATGACTGGACCCCAGCCGAAAGCGGAGAAATCTTCTGGAGCGTCTGTGAATTTTTATGTGATAGTACGCGTCCTGAAGATCTATTGAGCACATCCAGTTGTCCTTCTCTAGGAAGGGCAAAATTGACTGAAGTGTGACCATTCGAAATCTTGTCTTTCTCACAGACTTGTTGAGTCTGCTGAGATCCAATATTGGTCTCCAGTCTCCCGTCTTTTTGGGGACCAAAAAGAATCTTGAGTAGATTCCGGGCCCTGAATGGTCTGTTGTAACTGGCTGAATGGCTCTTTTTTGTAGAAGCTTTAATACGTCTAACTCTGCAACTTCCCTTAGACCGGGTGGTACATCTGGAAGGGAATTTGTGTGAGAGAAGGGACTTTCCTCGAAAGGAATTTTGTAACCCTCGGATATAATCGACTGTACCCATCTGTCTTGAGTGAGGGAACGCCAGGCTTCTGGGTACAGCGATAGTCTTCCCCCGACTGCCTCCAAGGATGGACAGTCGGGCAACATCTCAGGGATGCTGAAAGGGCTTGTCAGAGAGAGGCTCTCTGCTTCCCTGGTTCTGTGGCCCCCTCTGCCTCTAGAGCGGCGTCTGTTATTATTACCCCCTCTGCCTCTAGGGGTAAACTGACCACGTGTATCCGGCGTGACTCCTTGGGATTTGCGGAACCACATCTTTCCACCCTTCTGTCCTTTGGGGTAAGTTCTAGAAGGGGTGGAAAAACGGACCCCTACGGCAGAAAGAGTCTTGCCGTCCTGTTCACACCTGGTCAATGTATCCTTCACTTGAGGGCCAAACAAAGCTGACCCATCAAAGGGAGAGTTTGTGAAGGACGCCTTAAAGGGATCTGCAAAATTACAGAGCCACATCCAGGATTGACGTCTAAGAGCCACCCCTGTACCTGCGGCTCTACTCGCTCCATTTGCTGCATATATCAGTCGCATGGAGGAGTTAGCTATAGAATTAAGGATTCCTAGCTGAGAAGCAATTTTCTCTTGAGCCCCTGCAGCTGTAGGATCCTGTACTGCTTCACCTAGTTCCTTAAGGATGTCCCTTTGGAGTCTGGTGAAGTGACATAAGTAGTTCAGCGAGCGCATAGCAAAGGTCGCTGAAGAGAACATCCGCTTACCATACCTATCCATGGTCCTAGAATCCTTATTAGGAGGATGGACAGGTACGGAAGGATCTGCAAGTTCCTTCTTAGTGGCAGCCGCCACCACCATGGCATCAACAGGGACACCTTTCGTAAGGAATTGCTTTTCCGAAGGGGCAGTAATAAATTTAGGCGGCCTCCTAGGAACTGGCTCTACAGAGTCAGGAGCAGCCCAAGCCTTTCGAGCAATAACCTCCATGAGGGGGTCGAAAGGCGGAGACACCCAGGAGGTGGAGGGCCGAGATCCAAACGCCTCTAGGTATACCGACTCATCCTCAGAGGGATTTGTGGAGGGCCAGTTTCCCCTCTGTTTTAGGAGTTCTAGGATGTCTGAAAAGGAGACATCCTCAGAGGGGGATCTTGGGGATCCCTCCGACTCATCTAAGTCGGTATCTGAAGTGATAGACTCAGGGGAGTCTAGGTGTTTCCTCTTACAAGTCCTCTTGTGCGGAGGATCTCCTGACTGATCAGGAGAATCCTCGGAAGAGGGGGTTATTCCCAGTGGGGAAACCTGAGGCGGTGGATCTCTGGGTCCGGGAGCAAGAGAGATGGAAGAGATATCGACAGGCACTGTAGAGGGAGGAGCTAAGGGAATGGACTGCTGGCTGAGCCCAGTGGCCAGCACACTCTTCATCACCTCGAAGGCCCCCCTCCCAGGAAGGTCCGAGAGAACCCGTTCCGAAGAAACCGGGACTCCAGGGCCCACTGAAAGGGAAGGCTCCGAGGCAGATGTCGGAGCCGAGCTCACCAAGGCCGAGGCTCCAAGGGGAAGAGCGGGGTCGGACAAGGGTCCGATGCCACTCACCCCCTCGGAGGAGACCAGGGAAGCCCGACCACCGAATCCCTCCAAGGAAGGTCTCGAAGAGGAGATAAGAGTAGATGCTGAGGGTGCAGAAGGGGGGGGTATCCGCCCCTCAGCCATAGCAGTAACTATCCCCGAAGACTCCAGCTCCAAACTCTGAGGTAGAGTCGAAGGAGGAACTTGAAGAGGGTGTGGACTAATAGTCGTCTGTTGAGACGGACTATGCAACATCTGGGCCAGTGCCTGTGATTTCAATAATCTACTTACCACCCTCTCTAAATCATGGTCTGAAAGCCTGGACGACCTAGATGATCGGCTCCGATGGCTCCGTTCCGAGAGGAGAGGTGAGGCCGGAGCCGAGAGTATCGGTTCCAAGGAAGGGGACCTGGACCTCTTCCTCGAAGGAACCATCGGAGCCGAAGAAGCCACAGATCCAGACGGAGCCGAGGACTTTTCGGCTCCGAATGAAAGTCTCGAAGCATCGGCTCCAGCCGGAGCCGATACAGACACAACAGTAACGGTGTCGGAGCCGGTCGGCGCCGACACCGAAGCCTGAGCCACATGGTGGTCGGAGCCAGTCGGAGCCGACACCGATGTGACCAAAACAGTATCGGCACCGATAGCCATCCGTGCCGAAGATTTTTGCAAGACAGGATCGGCTCCAGCCGGAGCCGAGGCCACCGGCTTAGATACAGAAGCCTGGGCCTTAGAAGACTTAGAAATCTTGCTCGGAGCCGATTTGGCCGGAGAGCCCTCCGGTTTGAGACCCCTTAAAATCAACTTATTTCTCCTCTCCTGCAGGACTCTCTGGCTAAAGGAATGACAAATCGCACAGGAGTCCTGCAGGTGGAGAGGTCCCAGGCAATATAAACAAGAAGTGTGACCGTCTGTCAGAGACATCTTCTGACAGCACGAGTCACACTTCTTAAAGCCTGAGACCCTTTCTTTGGACATGGTTGTACAAACAGTACACAACAACACAGTCCCAATCAGACAACTAAAGTTATCTAAAATGTAAAGTAACTAACCTCTCACACACACACACCCTGACAGAGGGGGGGGTGGTGGGGTGGGAGGGAATGAAGGCCTGACTAAAGAAGGGAAAGGAAATAAAATTTTAGTCAGAAAAGGGCTTACAATTAAGTAAAAAGGAAGGTATTTTACAGAAAAGTGAAAAATGTAAATTTTTAGGGGCAAAAAGTAGTTAAAAGCTAACACTTACCAGGAGCTGGCAAAAGGAGGACCACATCAGCGAAGCGGCAAACGAGATCTGGGTACTTACTGCCTTGCATCATGGGATATAGGGCTGCCTCGAGCTGGTAAAAGTGACTCTTGAGCTTAGCAAAGTGCCAAGTCGGAGCCGAGGATCGGCTCCGAACCCATCAAGCAAGAATGAAGGCGAGATTGACAACTTAACATCTATCAAATTTAAAACATCGAATATTAAATTCAGCAAACTTTCGATCATCAAATAATTTACCCAGGGAATGGAGTTGGTTAGCCAACATTAGGAAATTTGCCTTTTTCCCCACTGTAGTGTGATCTCTGAGTTGGTATATATAAGTGGGCGGGGGGTGTGTTTTGGTAAGAATGTTGGTCTGCTGTCTCTTTTCCCTGGGTAAAGTATTCGATAATTGAATGTTAGCTGAATTTTACTTTGATGTTTTAAGTTCAATGAAGAGCAGTTTGATGGCATTTGCATTTGATGACTGAACATAGACCTAGACAAAATACCTTTTGCTATTAGTTATACTAAGTAGAAGGATTTCCTGAATACAGCTGTCATGTGCTGATTAAAGGAGAGGGAACTATCAGCCCAAAAAAAGGCAGTCAGGGATCTGTGTTCATTTAGTAAGGGAGAGTTATTTATACCGCATGATGTGGGTAGCTACAGTTTTCTGAAAGATGCAATACTATACCATTAGCATTCAATCCCAATATCCATACATCAGATAAGCTCTTTCTAAATGGTAGAGGTAGCTCACAGGGTTTTGACAATGTACCAATTTGCAGTGATCTACAAATTTGGATAACCAAAGTTCTTGATTGCAGGTTTTGAGGTCAAAGTAGTAGATGAAAAACAGGAGAGGACCCAGTACAGAACCCTGAGGGACTTCACTGATGACCATCGGCAGACATGCTGAAATGGTTGAGAAATTAACCTTGATGGAGGAGTAAGAAAAGCCATAGGATAGTAACTCACACAAATATTGTAAAACCAGAGAACAACTAACCCTGAATGGGTGCTGGTTATGTTGTTGGCACCAACCAGAAAACCTTTTTCATTTGCAAATATGATTTTCTAATAGCAGGCTTTCTTACCTCCATTTGTACCCCCTGCATGTATTCAGAAAAGCACACCCTTTCATCCAGGCAGTCAACTGAAGTTGATTACGGTGGGGTGTATCAAATACGATCTTGTGTGAGCAGATCCATTCTGTGAGGAAGCTTGTGGTAATTGCCCCTGGCCGATTCCAAAAGAAGGAAGAAACGTTGTTTCCTGGGCCAAAAGGCGTCACCTCAATGAGCTTTGGGGATTCCTTCTGAATCTTCAGAAGTATGCTGGATACCAGTGGAAAGGATGGAAAACCATACAGGAATGTTCCTGTCCAAGGAAAAGAAAAGGCTTCTGTCTTCCAGGCCTTCTTGCATGGAGTCCTAGTGAAGAATCTTGTCAGCTGATTGTTCAGAGAAGAGGCAAATAGGTCTAACTGAACTACCCACAGATAGATCAAATCCCGGAAGACCTCCTGATCTAGTTTCCATTCATGAGGGTCTGCCCTTGTCCTGCTTAGTTTGTCTGCCACAAAATTTTGCTTTAACGGAATTTAGGATACTTGTAGAGTGACACTGTGCTGTGATGCAATATCACACGCTAACATGGCTAGTCTGCAAAGTGGGTACAACCAGGTTCCCCTTGTTTGTTGATGTACCACGTGATCACATATACCTTGTACTTTTATCCATCTTGAAACTGCTCCCCAAGCAAAGTCCGGGGCATCTGTGGTGAGTGACTGCTTTGGAACAGGGAGGGAGAAGGGGAGACCTGGATTTAAAGATACTGTATTTCGTCTCTCTACCAAATTATTTCCCTTCTGAAAAACACCAGCACTGGGATTTGAAAGGACAAAGGATGTTGATGCTGGGGCCAAAGAGACTTTATATACACTGTATCTTTCTCGTGTGTAGTCTTGTCACGGGGACCATGAGAATCATAGATGCCATGAGACCCCAAATCCTGTGGTATTCCCTAGCAGTGACCAAAGTCTAAGTGGAAAACCTTCCAGTGGAAGATAATCGCTTTGAAATGAGGTGTCTAGCTGACACCCCAGGAACATAATTCTGTATGAAGGAGTCAGGAAAAAGGCTTTAACATTTTCTCTTGGAATCCCAGCTTGTGTAAGAGATCTCTCACCCAACTGAGAGATTCACGACACTTTGAAAAACACTCTGCAAAGGTAAGCAATTTGTCTTAAAATTGAAACATGTGGATATCCTATAACCTGCAATGAGCCACAACTGGAGCTAGACACCTTTTGAACACTCTTTGGACAGTGGATAGTCCAAAGACTAAGGCAGAGATTTGATAATGTAATCAAGACACACAAAACCTTAAGAAATGACTGAAGTCTGGATGAAAAGGGATATGATGAGCATCTTTTAGATCTAGTGTTTCTTGAAAACTTGAATGAGGAGGAAGAGATAACAGGTTGTGAAGTGAGAGACTGCATTTTGAACTTGGGCATTATCACAAATAGGTTTAGGAAACAAAGATCCATAACTGATCATAAGCATTTTCTTTCCTTGGTATTAAATATTCGTGAATATAAAAACGTTTCCCACTTGGGAAGGAGGAACTGGTTCTATCACTCCCTGGGGCAGCATTGGAGTGATAGAGCACTTGTGTGATCACCTAGTAGTACTCATCTTAGACCTTCCACCCTTTACGCCCTTAGCTCTCACCTGCCTCTCTCCCTCAGATTCTGACAAATATGGATGGACAATCTCCTATGGTTTCTCCTGCCAGTCTGGTTGATATGGGCATCCTTAGACAGTGTAGCAACTGCCTCATGTACATGGACAACCCTCTACTACTACTACCACCAAGAACACAATTTGTGAGGGATGCAATTACATTAAGAACCTAGAGTCTATGCTCTTTCCCTCACAAGCCAGTATATCTGGCGCTGTGAAGGTTGTCAACACCACCTCACCTCATTCTCCACCCATACCTATACAACACACACCCAAACATCACAAACCAAGGACCAGTAAAAACATTTTATTATTTATTTGAAAGGAAACAATACAATAATCTTACACATCCCATTTCTAAGTTGGGCACATATAAATGTGGGGCTTGTAAACAATGTTCATTTATTATCAATGAAAGTAGCCTGTACATTGCTTCAAGAAATTTCAAATTCAAAGCAGTTAGTTATCACAATTGTGGGGTGAAAGGTGTTGTATACCTTGGAATATGTACTCAGTGTCTCAGTTTTTACATTGGTAAAACTGAGAGGCCCCTAAGGCGAAGAATATATGAACATCTGTATGATGTCTCTAGAAAGAAGGACACAAATGCTTTTTACAAGCATTCTTTACAATGCCCCAACATGCGGTTGAAATTTATTGTTCTTGAACAGGTAGTACAGAATCCCAGAGGGGGTGATTGGGAGACATGCCTAGAATACAGAGAATTGTTGTGGCAATTTAAATTAAATGCCGCAAAACCCCCTGGGCTTAATGATAATGTTAGTATTGCAAGTGTGCTCAAGTTGAGAAGGGCAAGATTATGAATTTTTTCATGTGTTTATGCATTTTAAAACATTATTTATTTCTGAATTAAGTCTTTTATATGTATTGGTTCATAATGTATTGTTAGGGTCAGATGTTCACTAACACCTTTAGTAATTACAATTTTAACAGTTTTTTTCTTGGCTGTATATGTATTTTAAATGATTCTTAGTATGCATTGTCTTTAACAATTTATATGTTTTTTATTCACTATTGTGAATGTTGGTATTTGTTTTATAAGATATCATATTCCATATAAGCATTTTAAGTGATGGAGCTATAAAATACATTTAATTGAGTTTGCATTTTAATTAATTAGGCTGTCATGTAACTAGTCAATGTGTATTTAATCTGACTTGTTTTAGTATCTTACATCTTGACAAAGCCTGGTATTAACCAGGCGAAAGCGCTTGATAGATTCTTGTTGGTGTTCGTTTATTTGGGACGCTTTATTAATGGCAGTTCAACAATATTTTTTTTGCTTGGCTTGGTCTTGTTCATCTGTGGAGTTTTCCTGTTTTTACACACCCAAATATGTGGAGGTCCTCAAAAAAAACATACCCAAACAAAAGAGACCTCTGAGGCAAAAACACACGTGAGCTCCACAGCCCACCACACCACACAGAGTCCACACACCTGTGTTTCACAGCCACTAAGGCCTAACCATAACCCCAACATATTAGTCACAGGAGACTCCACTGTGAGACACACAGATGTGCCCCTCACAATGCTGGATAAGGAGAAAGTCGTGGTTAGTTGTTTGTCAGGTGGCAGTATCCGCCATATCAAACATGCAGTCAAGTCTCTCAACAACAGGTACTCTTATGACTGTCATAGTCCATGTTGGGTGAATGACTTGAGATGTGCCTCCCTGGACTATAGAAAGAGAGACATGATAGAGCTCACTGAATATGTATACCAGGCAGGTATGTACCTATCCATAAGCAGCATTCTATCGTCACCCAGAATGATGCCTCACTACAAACGGAAAATGACTGACTAACAATTGGCTTAGTTCCGGCAAATGGCTTAGTTTCTGGTGTCATTCCAAAGGGATCCAGTACCTCACAGCCTAGGAAGACATGATTGACAGACCAAAATGCTTTGCCAGAGATGGCCTACATCTGTCTCCTTTGGGCTTCAGGCTTCTGGCAAAGGCTCTTTCCTCCCCATTGAGCCTTTTTTAGGCAATGCCATGAGATCAAAACTACCAACATGAAAAGTTCATCAAAACACAAATTAAAGGTCATGCTGCTAAAACACTAGGAGTCAAAACAGAATCATTGAAGAACATTTATTAATAAAAGAACTGATGTGGCAACTGACTTTAAATGCATGTGTCCCCCCTGGCTTAAATGAAACCTGTTCCATTGCCCCTGTCCTTAAACTAAAGAGTTTGGAATGTAGAAAGAAATAAAAGGATGAAAGAAAAAATAAAAACATCATCATTCTTATTACTTTTAATATTTTATCCAGTTTGAAGGTTTAGAAACAGTGTGCGTATTTTTTACACATTATTTTAACTTGGAAGTTACATTCATATTTATTCCTATACTTATTTGTATTACTACTACTATTTTTAAATAGTGCAGTTCATGTGATTCATCATGTGATTTTTAAAGTGTATATAAAGTGGTATTATTTTAGTGGCAGCAGTTCTGAGGAAGTCTCTCTGGGATGAAAGCGCTCAACTGCTGAGCTTGTTTTCAATAATGGAGCTCTGTTGGTTCACTGGATTGCCTTGGTTATCAGTTTGTGTGTGTAATAGATAAACTCCCTCAACTAGGCATCAATCCATATATTATGAGATGGGTAGCAAACTGTCTTATTGATAGAACCCATCTAGTCAAAACTGGGGAAGCCACCTAAAGCAGTAGACCCGTAACAAGAGGTGTACCCCAGGGATCGGTCTTGGGGCCTCTGTTGTTTGGGATATAGGTTTCTGAGGTGCAGGCCAAAACCAGTGGACTATGGATGACCAAGTCTGCATATGACTGCAAGCTCAGTGCTGTCATCAATTCCTCTGGTGATGTGGACATCCTCCAAGAGGGTCTCACCCAAACAAATGACTGGTGCCAGAAACATGGCCTCAAACTGAATGCCAAAAAATGCACCATCATCCCCTTTGGGGAGAGTGAGGTCACCACAAATTATCACATTAATAACAAGGTCCTAAACACACAATTAGTGGTGAGGGACTTGGGCACCCAGGTTGATAGCAAACTGGCTTTTGCCCACCATACTGCCTCCTTGTACAGAAAGTCTTCTACATGGCCCACCTTATTAAGAGGGATATCTCTTCCAGGGACAAGAAAGTCATAACATCCCTGTATTCTTATCTTATAAGACCCATTATTGAGTACAATGCTCCTTTTGGCATGTACTTCACAAAGCACATGCAGCAGCTGGAGAGACCACAGAGGTTCCTCACCAGGAGAATCCAGGGTCTCGAGCATCTACCCTACACAGATAGGCTAAAAGCCCTGTCCCTCTACTCAGTCTAATACAGACTCCTCAGAGGTGACCTCTGTCTGGCATACAAAGCAATCTCAGACCCCGCCTTGATGGGACTGCTGCATATCTGCAAGTCAAGCCCCACTTGAGTAACCCGCACGCGTGACCTCAACCTGGTCTGTGACATCAATAGGACATGTTGACAGGACAGAGTTGTATCCCAGAGACCCTCCCTTCTGTGGAATAGACTTCCTCTCCACGTCAAGCAGAGTACCCCAATAACCCTTTTTTTAAGCGCAACCTGGATATCTGGATGGGGAACAGAAAATACATCCCTGAGATTCCATCTGTGTCCCTGCCAGACAGGGGCATCAGGTGATAACTTGTCGGAACATGGGCTAAATTCTTCCCTAGACTTGTCAGGGCCTCAGGGCCAATAGCCTAGTAACTTTCCTATGATCCTATGTGATGAAGAACAGGTTGAAACAAAACAGGCTGGCCCAGTTGAGGGATTATCCCTGGAAAGGAGGAATTTCTTCCCACTTCCATCTATAACCTTGATGAATGATCTTCATAACCCATTTGTCTCAAACTGCCTGTTGCCAAAGAGGAGAGGAAAGATTCAGAGTTTCTGAAAGGGAAAAGAGGCTGCCAGGGTGGGGATTGGGAGACGAGGTTCTTTAAATAGTTATTCTGACTTGTTGGACTGCCTTTGGCTTTGGAGGGTTCCTGAATTCTTTTTGGAACCCCCTTGCCATTTCTTCAAGTGTCTGTTTACCTGCATTTTGTTAAGACTATTTTGCTTTTTGCCAAAACTGGATGACAAGTTAGAGAGTCCCTTTAAAAAAATTGGTAAAGGAGGACAGAAAAATCTTAGTGATTCTCTGTATAAACTTACCACTCTCATCACACTTTTTTATCATCTCTGCAGCCAGGGCCCAAAAACTAAATCACTATCCAACGAAGTATTTAAAATATCATTTTTAACATAATCTGGGAGGTTCTGAGAACACAGCCAAGCAAACCTGCTCAACACAGCACCAGTGACCATAACCCTTAAAGTACCAACTGAATCATACACAAACTGTAAACAATGAGTAGAGAAGAATGTAGACTATTTTAAACTATTTTTTTCTCACAAGAAGAAACTGCAGCCAAACTTTTCCTCATACTCTCACACTGACAGCAAACTTTAACATATAAACCTGACAATTCCAAGATTCTCTGAAAATCAAAGTTGCAAAAGCATGCACTTTTTCCCCATATTTATCAATAATCTTCCCAACCTTATAAAAAAGACTAGGACTGGAATTAACTAATTGTTTAGCAGCAGTAGAATCAACTGAAACTGTATCTGCTGGGTCAGGTTTGGGAAGAGCATATAAACACTTAAAAGACTGAGGAGCTTTACACATCCTATCGCATTTTTAGGGGCAGTTAACTGACCCTCATGAAAACTGCAGGCAGTAACACACATCCTCCAAGGCTGACAGAACTGGAGAAATTTGTGCAGTTTCTGGAAATTCTCCCTGTAACAGCTCAAAGTATTTTCAGATCAGAAACTGATCTCTCCCTGGAGACTGAATCATAAATAAGAGAAGAAACCCCTGTATCTGTTCCTTCATCTTCCTATCCAACTTCAGAATCTTGAATATCTTCAGTAAAAGAGGTACCCTTCTTTCTTTTACCAGAAACTATTTCATAAGAAGGATCAATAGCCTGAACTAAACCTCAAGTAAGGCCCAGTAAATTACTCCTATCCAATGAAATTTGAGGAGTAGATACAAGTTTAGTCTTCTGTTCCTCTTTTGTCAGGAAAACTGAGGCCAACAATGTTATTAATGGCAGTAGCACCAGCTTCCCCAAGGATGGGCACAGCATTCTGTCAAAACAGGAACACTTTCCCTGTTCTTTCTTCCAGAACTGACAAGAGTGGCTCTCCCATGCCCACTGAGGGAACCTAAACTGCCACACAGGACATAGCTAACAGAATGAGTGGGGTAAAAAAAAGAGTGATCCAGTGCACAACTAATGGCCACATAAGAGTCACCCATCTGAGGCTGGAACAAACTGCTAGGCTGCTGTGGTGACCAATGCTTTTCACTTAACTTTTTCTTTTTGCAGCTGGAAGAAGGACCAACCAAGAGACAGAAGGTTTTTTTTCCATTGTCAAGCCAAAATGGTGGCTCTTTTCTGGCGAAAATGAACAACAAAAGCCAGTAAAAATGTAAAGTCTTTAAAAGTCACTTTTTCACAGAAAACACAGTAAAACCCATTTTACAGCACTTTGCCAGCTAAAAAAAGTAAAATATACACAATTTCTCCACAGGAAAATGTTTTTAAGTACTTCTGACAACTTTTAAACTGACAGGAAAACAAAGAACTCCCATTTAACAGTATTATACAGCCTCATGACTGTCCATTAAAACAAAAACTCCTAGCTTTAAAATAACTTTCCTGAACATAAAAGTGTTATCAAACTAACATTTTTTTTTTAATGGAAGGTTTTATCCTCCAAACAGAACTTATCTGCCCGGCAAAAAAAACCAGCACAAGCCAACCATCAACCCTCAAAATGCTCAGGGGCGTGTACACTTCAGTGGCATGAAAGCTCTGAAGGCCTTGGCACCCAAATCTGTTTTTTAGTCAGCTCAGCTCAAGCTGACTAATGGTTTGGGCATATGGAACTGCACCAAAAGAAACGCTGCAATATACAAACCACACAAAAGAAAGCAGCCACACCAGTCCAGTAACTGTCAGGGCAAAAAGCTCACGATGAGGCACAAAGCTAAAAGCACAAGCAGTTTATTAACGTTGGGCATATGGAAGATACCCTGAAGCTTTGGAAGCTGGCTGGTCGTTATATCCTTTCAGGATATAACCCATACAGCTTAGCCTACTACAACAGTTACCAACATGAAGAATATTTTCCTTTCAATTGTAGCATGAGGTATGGTAATGAATGCTTTCGCCAGACTGAGGTAAGCTGTATGAACAGCACAACCATCTCTTGACAACTCGTGTAACCCTGCTGAAGACATTAACAAATTTTAACAGGCATGACTTCCTCTTGATAAAGTCAAATTGTTGCGAGTCAAGCCTAACAAGATCATTGATATCACAATTAATGAGACCGATTACAATATACTCAACAGCTTTACTGATCAGACTCATAAGGCTAACTGGTCTATAACTTCTAGGGTCAGTGGCAAGGACACACTCGGAGAGGGCATCCCCACAGCAGTGCGCCAGGTTTGGGAACACATAATGTCACTAAGTTTAAGTGGGAACATAGAATGTCACTAAGTTTAAGTTAAAAAGTTTAAGGAGATGGTTGGTGAGAGTATGTTTGATGCCGTTAATTAAGCACACAGGTATGTAGTGAGGACACATGGAGTAGATGTTTTTGGTATTAGATAACACCTTAATAACATGCCCCTTAGTGATGATAGGGAGTGTGGGGGTTGCAAGGGATTCTGGCACAAGTGATGCTTAAACAGGAATTTGGGGGTGAAGTTTGCAGTGAATTTATCTGATAATAAATTTGTGATATCATTGGGGTCAGAGTAGCGGGATCCATGAAAGAACAGTTCAGAGCAATGTTTTCTAACATAGATAAAGGAGGATTTGTAGTTATTCTTCACTTCCAAAGCTAATCTCTGTTCACTTGTTGCTTTACTAGTATTTATTGTGCTTTTCAGTTTCTTGGAGATTTGTTCTCATTCTGAGAAGTTCAAACCTTACTGTACAGTTCAAACGTTGTATTTCTCTTGTTATAAATTTTATTTATGTTGGTTGACCATGGAGGAGTTGTTTTTAAATTTCCCATTGTATTGGGCTCTGGCAGGGACTGATAGATCTATGCATTTGACTAAGTGGGCAGAGATCTCCTTAGTGAAATTGGCTGCTATATTGAAATCAACAGCTGTGATGTCATGGGTAAATTTAGAGCTTTCATCATAGAATTGTATAAGGTCCACCCTTTTAATGTATGTCATGCTTGCACCTGAATGGCAAGTGACAGTAACCCTGCCCTTGTTTAGCCTGGTGAGTGGGGAATCTCTGTGCCTAACCGAGTCATAAATCACTAAAATATGAATACTCGATTGGAATCAAATTGGCTGTCAGTGACTTATTGTAGGTGTACATAGGGTAGGTAAGTTAAGGAACTTCAGCTGAGGCCTTTTATTACAAGTTCAAGGAGGTTTTAATAAGGATTTCTCTGCAACACTAGAATATGACATTTTTGTGTGTTCTGTTTGAGAAGGTGGTAGCAGTTTAGGTGAGGGTGTGAATAAATGATGCTCATGCTGTACTGGTACTTGTGAGAGGGATACCTCCATAGTAGTTTGGTATTTGCACATCTTACAGAGATAGTTTTCTGTGCTAACTAGGAGTTTATTATTAGTAAGCATAAAGGAAGTTACTGCTTTAGGATACCAAGACTATAAGGCTGGAGACAGAAGGGGAACAAGTTTGCTGTCTCTCCATATTGCCCAGTACTTTGCCTGAGTGCACAAAGCAGATGTGGGAGACTTGTGGGAGTACTACCAGAAAAGTATAGATGGTGTAACAGAGTGGCATACGTTGAGCTGCTCCCATAGCAACTAGAAGCAAATCACAACAGCCAAGTGAAGATAAGAGAAAGCTAATGCAGCCCCATACTCAGTCAAGCTGACTGTCAGCTAGGGGAACAAATAGTGGTTTGAGAGTACTGACTGAAGGGGAAAAAATGAAAATGCGCTTACTACCTACTACTCAGCTACAACTAAAGTGGCACTGTGCAGTGCAAAGCTCAGTGTAAACTTACTCAATAACCAGCAATTAAGCAAAACAAGAAAAAGAACCAAATTGAAAAGAACTCTTGGAGAGCATATTTTGTTCAGTCAAAAATTAACAGCAATTATTTTTTTTTTATTTTTTTATTTTACATTTGTTGACCGGGCTAGTCTAGCTGGAGATATTTCCATTTTCAGTAGAGGCCCGGGGAGAAAAGCTCCACATACTTAATAATAATAAAGAAAAAACAAAGAGGCAATGCCACATACATTAGGAAGGAATTAACATAACATTGTACAGTAAACCATCAGGATTAAAAAATTGTGGAAGATAACATTTACATAACATTTGTTGGCAGAGTAGTAATGTAAAGGAAGAGTGAGAAGTGAGGTTACAAGCTAATAGTAGAGTATTAGTCAGGGTTACAGCAAGGGCATAACCATTGAAGTTTTAGGTGATTTTTAAGATTAAGTTTGAAGAGGGGAAAGGAGGAAATAGAGGTTAGGTTGGGTGGCAGCATGTTCCATTGCTTACTGTGGTGATGGAGAACAAGGATTCACCAGCCAAGTTGTTAGATTTGGGTATATAAGCTAGGAGTTTATTACAGGAGCGTAGGGAATGAAGATTATTATAGGGTGTTATAAGATTGTTTAGTGTAGGTGTGTTGTTAGGTAGGTAGAAGATTTTATGAGCAGTTGTTAGTTGAGAGAGTAGCAGAGCATTTTGCAGTTCAAGCCAGTCTAGCTGATGTAGGTTAATGCAGTGATGGGTTCTATAGGGCTTACCAGTTACAAACCTTGCAATACTGTTGTAGGCTTTGGTAAGTTTGTTGAGATTGTTTTGCTTTAAATTGGTATAAATGGGAGAAGCATAGAGGAGGGTAGAGAGTAAATGAGAGTGGGCAACGGTAGTTCTTGCTTTAGGGGTGAGGAAGGGTCTTATCCTATACAAGGAGCCTAATTTTCTGTTAATGGACTTAATGGTGTTATTAATATGATTGTCAAAAGTGAGTTTATTGTCTATTGTAACTCCTAATAACTTACAGGTCAGTTCAGGTGATATAAGGGTTCCATTACTAGCTAGGATGGAGAAGTGTATGGGAGGGGTCTTGTTGTTAGGAGTAATCAGAAGTAATTTGGTTTTTTTGGCATTCAAGAGTAAGCACCGGTTTTGGAACCATGTTTCTACTATGGAGAAGATAGTTTGTCTTAGAGATTTAAGCTCAGGGAGAGATTTTGCAGAACAGATGATAGTAGAATCATCAGCATACTGTATGCAGGTGGATTGAGGAATAGCTACATGAAGATCATTTATAAACAGAGAGAAGAGAAGGGGTCCTAGAATAGAGCCTTGAGGGACTCCTAGTAAAACAGGGAGATATGAAGACAAGTGATTTTGCCACAAAACAGCTTGTTTTCGGTTGCTGAGGTAAGACTTGAACCAAAGGATAGAATTAGAATCCAGAGAGAGGGATTGTAGGGTATTTATATGTAGGGAGTGATTGACCATGTCAAAGGCTTTTGACAGGTCAATGAAGAGTGCAGATGAGAGGTAGTTATTGTTCCGGTTGGCGTTAATAGTATTGGTGAAAGATAGAAGGGCAGTGGTGGTGCTGTGAAAGGGTCTAAAGCCATGTTGGCAGCTGGCCAGGATGTTATTTTTAGTTAGGTAGTCTATTAGCTGATGATGGATACATTTCTCCATGATCTTAGCTAAAGGTGAGAGTAGTGCTATGGGCCTATAGTTGGAGTACTCATTAGAGTTGCCTCCTTTATGTAAGGGAATGATGTGGGAGATTTTCCAAAGATTGGGGATAGTGCTTTCAGAAATGGTACGGTTAATAAGAATAGCTACAGGATGAGCAATTGCTCTGGCTGCAAGTTGAAGGTATTCAGCTGGAAGGTTGTCATCAGAGGGTGTACAGGGTTTTAGCTTGTGAATTAGATTCTGGATAAAGGAGATTGAGATGGGTTTTATCTTGAAAATAGGAAGATTGTCATGTTGGGAATTAGGTAGGTTAGTGTTTGTAGAGGTTAGCTGTGTGGCCAGGGTTTGAAAGGTCTCTGTAAAATAGGTATTGAAGGCATTGGCAATTTCTAGATTGGTTTTATTTTCTGACTCTAGGGGTGGAGGGGTACGAGAATGGCCGGGCTGAAGAAGGTTATTAATGGCAGTCCAAAATTTTTGTGGATTCTTAGTGTGAGACTGTTGAAGTTTACTATAATAGGCTTTTTTGTCAGAGAGTATGGCTTTTTTAGTAGTATTACGTAGTTGTCTAAAGTTCAGGTGTTCTGAGACATCTCTAGTTGCTCTCCATTTAGCCCAGGATTTGTTTCTTATTAGTATTTTTTGTTTTGTGTCTTTTGAGAGCCAGGGAGCAGATTTGAACTTTATCCTGATAGATCTTTTGGGTGTGTGGGTATCTAGTATTGTTAAGAATTTGTGGTTAAAGTAGCTGACAGCTTCGTCTAGTGGGAGGATTTTTAGGGGATTCCAGTCGCAGGCATTTAGTTCCATTTGAAATAAGTCAGGATTAAAATGTTTTTTGGTTCTGACAGTAATAAACTTGGGAGGTTTGTTTATGTCGTTTTTATGCCTGATGATATACGTGGGCAAATGGTCGCTGATATCATCTGGCAGGGTTCCTACTTGATAGTTTTGTCTTTGTTTATTGACTAGAATCCAGTCTAGGATGGTCTCTTTGTTGTTAGGTTTGTTGATTCTAGTAGTGGTGGTGATAGTTTGTTTAAAGTTATGTAGGTTGATATAAGAAGAGGGATTATCATTGTTGATACTATACCAGTCAATGTTGAAGTCTCCTAGAATAATAGTTTCTTGTGGGTAGGTTGAGGAAATCCAGGACAGGGTATCTTCTATATTAGTAATGTTATGGCCAGGGGGTAGGTAGATGCAGAATATATATATAGCTTTGTTGGAGTTGATTTGAAATTTAGAGATCAAAATTTCAGCTGAGTTATCTTGGGTTGGGTTATGGGGTATAGGGGAGATAAGAAGATCATTTTTAAAGAGTAAGGCCACTCCACCTCCTTTACGTTTTAATCTGTCATTTCTTAATATGTTATATCCTGGTGGGGTTATTTCATTGTCAGTGGTTGTAGGTTTTAACCATGTTTCTGTGAGGCAGAAAATATCAAATGAGTAAAGCACTGAGAAGGGCGTGGAGATGAGTTGTTTTATTGTTTATGCTTCGAATGTTAAGATGTCCAATTTTTAAGGAGTTAGGAAAATTAAATAGGGTATCAGGGGAGTTGGGTGGAGAATGTGTAGCAGATGAAAAGTTAGGTTTAGGTGGGCCAGGGTTAGGGTGGATGTCACCAGCTTGTAAGGAGGAATATTTGAGAGCAAGTATGTGGCTGTGATTAAGGATGGGTGGGATTTTTATTTTTTTTACTACAAGGTGATTCAGTTTTATGGGAGTAAGTCTGTGGTATTTAGCTTGTAGGTAATTGGAGGTGGAGGTGATATTGATGTGGGCTTGGGCTAGTGAGTTGTTAAGGGTAAGTGTTTGTTTTTGTGAGTAGTTATGCAGGTAGAGGTTTTTAGTTTCAAATAAGGTGATTAGATAAGTGGTGGTAAGGACTACTGCAATTGAAGTTAAGAGTATAGCCATTTGTAGGGTGTGTCTGGATATAGTTATCATGATTCAACGTGAGTAGAGGTATTAGATTTAGAGCTAGAATATAAATAGGCAAAATATAAAAGTAGAGAGACTTGGTGTGAGGGTATGTCACAGTGCCTGAAGTGGGAAGGAGTATAGAGCAGGTGACACTATGGAGGGAAAAGAGAGTATTTGAGAGCAGATGTTGGGATTCTATGTGAAGTGGTAAAGGTTAGTTTAGGAGGTAGAGTATAGTAGAGATTGGAGAGTAGGAAGTGAAATGCTGTGATAAGTTAGGTTAGTGTAAGTGGTAAAGAGTGTAGTTACAAAAGGAAAGTAAGAGATAAGGAACTAATACTAGGTAGGGTAAGAACTAAGAATGTAGTGGAGTGAGTATGAGGCTTACAGTGGAAATGTGAGGGTGGAGTAAGCTATTGCTGGGTGGGTGTGGTTGGGTAAGAGTAATTGGTTTCAAGTTGTAATTGGATGTTAGAAAAGAGGGGTGTGGTCATAGAAGTAAAAGGGTAGGATCACTGTGGTGGGTGGGAATTGGGGGTAGGGTAGGGGAGCGGAGTGAGCCCGCAGGGCGAACGGAGCGGGTAGAAACAGTAAAAGAAAAGAGTAGGAGTGGAATCAATCAGTCAAGATATATGACAGACTAAGTAGTGTAAGTTTGGAAGGGTGAGTTAGTGAAGTATGGGGAGAGAGTAAGGGGATACTCTGTGAGTTACAAGTCAAGAGGGCAGAACAAACTGCAAGGGGAAATATATACCTAAAAGAAAATATATGTATTTCAGTCTGAAAGAGCTAACAGTTGGTACAATTAACCTTCTGTCAGAAGAATACATACATACAAATATTTCAAGCATGAACATAAATGCCCTTCTAGCCTGCTAATATAAAAAACACTTGTTCCCATAACAACTGCCTAAGCTGTTTTTAAAAATATCTGAACTAGTACTTGCTTTAATGTAATTTGCTAGTCTGTTCCATCTATCGGCTGCTCTCTCTCAGAGAACCAGTTAGTACACTTCTCATTCCTATAGAATCTCTCTTTTTTTTTTTTTTTTTTTTTTAATTTCTCCTGTCTTTTGGGTTTCTAATACCATGATGAGAATGGACCCCATTCCTAAGTCAAAGTATGATTAAAGTTCATGAAATTAGTATTGTTTCAATCCTTGATGTTAGCTAGAAGTGCTCTTTGCCCAGTAATGACTCCTCCTGCAATTAATACGGAATTACATGAAGTATGATTGTCAACTCTTTTTACCAGATTCGCTGCTCCTACTACTATTGGAAGTGTCTGTGTATCCTTCTTCCACATTGCTCTCATTTCTGCCTGCAAATCCTGGGATTTTTTGACATCGTGTCTCTCTGTACTTAAGACACTGTAGTCGCTGGTTGTAGCAATTTCAATGATCAATGCTACTTTTTTCTTCTTTTCAGGGACTACTTTATCTGTTTTTCTCACATCTATTTTTTGAACTGTTGGTAATGGGTGATTCCATGTGATATAAACTTCATCATTTTCTATAATGCTTTGTGGCTCATGTTTACAGTGTTTTTCAGCTACTTCAGTATTATAATGTTTGCACAATCTCCAATACATCAGGCTTGCCACATTCAAAACGAAAGAACACCAACCAAAATCGTAAAAAACGAATGGTTCAGAAAACAGTCAGCAATAAGAGTTAGCAACACAAACACTTTTATTAAATTAAATAACAGGCACGGAAATGATTTACTATAATTTGCTAAACAGTAGTAATTCATAAAAACAAAAAAAAGACGAGCGCTTTCATCTCTGACCATTCAGAGACTTTTTCAAAGTACAGAATTCACTAAAAGCATATAATATATACCCCAAGTAAACCACACCCCTCATCAAACATAATTTAAAATTCATATTCTCAAAGACATCACACAATTAAAATCATATAACAATATAGACATTAAATAACTATTACATTTTAACATAAAAACCTATATAAAACAACATGCACAAAAATATTTAAATACCAAATACTAAAATATAGCTGCACATTACCCTAATCACAGAAAGGGCCATATCAAGTCCTTATTCTACTAAACCAAGTTATATTACCTGGTCAGTGATTTTAATTTCAAAAAAGATGATATAGATAGGGCATCATTAATGCCTGGCCACTGAGTGGCATTCACTCTTAATTGCCACAAAGTTTCTTGTCTCTCTAGTCTAAGTGACCATGGTCCTCCTCTTATGTCCATCTCCAACACTTCAATCACAGTAAACTTAAAAAAATGACCATCAAACTCATTACAATGTCTTGCTAGGGCATTTGTTTCCTTTTTTAACCTGATGTCTCTCGAATGTTCATAAATGCAACATCTTAGCCTTCTCTCAGTCTTTCCAATATAAACACCAGGAGAGACTGAACAGAAGGCACAATAAACTACCCTTTCAGTTTGGAGGGTGCATTTCTTATTTAACCTAACAGTTACACCATTTATATCAAATGAAGAACCCTCCATAATGTAACTACAGTAGTTACAGGCACCACATTTCTATTTCTTCATAGTGCCTGATAATGGTCCCATCCAGGGGTTCTCAAACATAGTTTATCGGAGAGGCAGGTGCCTTAAGAATATCATAGGTTTATCACCAAGACATTGTCTAATGTCATTACATGTAGAAATAATAGTCCAATTCTTAAACAAAATGTTGTTAATTTGCCTACTTGCATTACTAAAAAAAGGGATAAAGGCAGACTGAAAATTATCCAGCCTTACAGGTTCAACATGGTTCAACTCCCGCCTAGTTTCAGAATCAAACTTCCCAGTTTGGGTAACCTCCATATATGAGATTTCACCCTTACCCCTGGCCAGTAATGGTTTAAAATTACCTCTTTCTCATTTATTAATGACCTCCATCATCACATTATTCACTAACAAGGTAGGGTAACCCCTCTTAAGAAACATGCCTTTAAGCAGATCACATTCCAACAGAAAGGCTTCAAATAAGGTGACCATCCGGGCAGCTCATATAAATTGACCTTTTACCACAGCATTTTTCTGCTTATAAGGGTGAGATCTGCCAAAATGAAGAAAACTGTTGGAATATGTTTCCTTCCTAAAAATTTGAGATGTAAAAGACTTCAATGAAGTATTCTTTAACACTTTTACATCCAAATATGAAATAATTTCAAGCCCAATAGAATGCGTAAACTTTAATCACTGACCAGGTAATATAACTTGGTTTAGTAGAATAAGAACTTGATATGGCCCTTTCTGTGATTAGGGTAATGTGCAGCTATATTTTAGTATTTGGTATTTAAATATTTTTGTGCAGGTTGTTTTATATAGGTTTTTATGATAAAATTAAGTAGTTATTTAATGTCTATATTATTATATGATTTTAATTGTGTAATGTCTTGGAGAATATGAATTTTAAATTATGTTTGATGAGGGGCGTGGTTTACTTGAGGTATATATGACATGTTTTTAGTGAGTTCTGTACTTTGAACAGGTTTCTGAATGGTCAGAGACGAAAGTGCTTCTCTTTTTTTGTTTTTATGCATTACTGCTGTTAAGCAAATTATAGTGAATAATTTTCATGCCTGTTATTTAATTTTCTGAAACATTCATTTTTCATGATTTATAGTCTTGCCACATTATAATGCCTTTCAGTGCACAGTCCTTCTGGCAGAAGTATATCACAGCCAGCAATAAGATGTGCAACTATTTCCAATTCTGTTTTACAAAACCTACATTTATCTCTTTCTCCCATGGTCTATATTAGAACACCGAACTTTCAAAATTTTGAGTGTTCTAATATCGAATCCTAGTAATCGAAAATTTAAAACATTGAACATACAGAACAGCAATTTTTTTCCTAGGGAAAAATTTGCTGTTCCAAAACACATACACACAACACAAGCACACCAGACAAACAGAAATCCACACACATACACCTAAACTCTTACTCCTAACCCTACACTAAATTATACATACACCACTAACTATCCAATTACCTTAACCCAAACCCTAAGGTCCGTCACTATCACACAGTCACCTCACCCGCGCCATAACTCACCTAACCCACCCTAACCCTCATGTCCACACAATCGCACACTTACCTGAACCCAACCCGTAACTTTCCACCACAGTGCTGAAAATACCGAAGCAACAGAAACGGACAACCGAATTCTTTCCCTAGGAAAAAAATTGGTTTTCTGTTTCTCTGATATTTTCAGCGTTGGCTGAAAATGGGTCGATATTAGACCACTCGGAATTTTGAAAGTTCGGTGTTCTAATACAGACCCTTTCTTCCACATGTTCAATGGACTTTGTAGACTAACGTCTATATAGTCCACTGTCTTGGGCCACCAATATTAACCTTTTGTCTTTTGATTTAAATTCACCGCTCCTTAACCATTCCTGCATTCAATCCTGATCAACATGAGGTCCTTCCAAGATTTTTCTATACTAGCAACTATTTTCATGCATTTTCAACACTTCTTGCTTTCTCATTTGATCCTACACCTTGTATTCTTTCTTTTGTTGTTTGGCACATTCAGTTGCTGCCTGATTTTTATCTACTTCTGGTTTGATTTCCATTCCCGCTTGACACCAATATGCTTCTGCTAAACTAAGCATGGAAGTCATCTTAGACTTATTCTCCAAATGTTCCAACACTTTCACTACATTTTGGTCTCGTGAGGTTAGCAGATATGTATGCAGTCCCACGACTGTAGAGCTATACATGTAATCAATTTCATCAGAATGGAGAATATATAGTCTTGGTATGCACCAGTCTTTATAAATCATTTGATGAGCATGAAGCATCCTTCTTGTTTTCCTGTCCAACCTATCCAACACCTTTTGAGGCCAGTCAATCACTCCAAAGCTGTCTATTAAGACAGGAAGAGCAAATTGGTTTATATCTTGGACTTTGTTCCTAGATGTCAACACTGTTTTCAGTATTAATCCAAAGCTTCTAAAAAAAAAGTTATGTCTTACCATCACGTTCCACCTGTGTTGTCAATCTTCACTAATCATTGACTGTGTGCTTAGTTCGGAGCCTTGGAACCGACACAGCGTTTACTTCAGCTCACGCCTTCCAAACTCTCGAGCTAGGCTCTACCCATAATGCTCCTCTCTAAATTACCTCGGACTGAGTTTGTGTAAGATAGTGGCAGACAGATAGTAAATAACAAGAACAGACCAGATATGTGTCCCTATTATAAAGCCAGTCTTGGGAGTATTCGATTCACTAAGAGTCTCAGACCAGGGGAAGGTGGGGGGGGGTGTCAAGGATTAGTGAAGATTGACAACACAGATGGAACGTTATGGTAAGACATAACTTCTTTATCTGATGTTGTCAATCTTCACATAATCCTTGACTGTGTGACAGAGTCTGTAGCTACCTGAATCTTGGGAGGTCTCCCAGAAGAATATTCTTAAGCACCATCAAACCGAATGATGCAAGTCCCCTAGAGACCTGATCCAATTTGTAATGAGTGATAAAGGTATGAGAAGAAGATCATGAAGTTGCTGTACAGATGTCATCCAAAGAAGCTCAAGCAATGAAAAATTGCAGAAGGTGAAGCCCCTTTGAATGATAGCTAAAATTGATGCAATCTCTGAGCCATTTAGCTAAGGTTACCTTCGAAACTGGGCTGCCTAAGGAAAGTGAAGAAAAGGCAATAAATAATTGGTCAGATTTCCTGAAATCCTTTGTTCTTTGAAGATAAAAACGTACTTGTCTATGAAGGTTTAATAAATGTACACAATAGTCTCCTTTATTGAAGAAGTTAGGGAAAAAGACCAAAAGTTGCAATGTTTGATTGATATTGGACTCTGAAACTACCTTTGGCAAGAAGGAAGGATTAGTCCTGAGGGAAACCCTGTCTTTGTGAAATATTATGTAGGGAGGTTTGCAGGACAAGACTTGAATTTCAGATGCTCTTCTTGCAGAAACAATAGCTACTAAAAATAAAGTTCTCCAACTCAGAAACTTAAGTCACATCTAGGCAACATTTCGAAAGGAAACAGAGTAAGAGACTGTAGAACTGTGGGTGAATCCCATGGAGCAATGGGCTCTTTAAAGGGAAGGGTCTTAACATCAGAATTCCTTTTAAAAGGCTTTACAAAGCTTATGTGACGTGGAAAAACATCAAAACCAGCATGAAAATTGGATATCACAGCTAAATGGAACCTAATGGTATAGGCTAATGAGCCAGTTTGATAAAGATCAGCTAAAAGTCGTCCAATACTTTATGCACAGGGACTGTATAAGGGTCCAGAGCATTATTAAGAGCCCATCTTGCAAATGTTCCTATTTACTCTGGTAAAGTTTCCTAGTAAAAGGTTTGTGATGGGCCACAATGATTTAGTAGATGGGAGAGGAAAGGGAAAAATGCCTGGCAATCATGGGAATTGGAGAAGCCATGCACTGAGCTTGAGATGTTGGAGATTCGGATGAACCATTCCTTTGGATGAGAACAGATCTGGAGTTGGGTCCAGAATCCAAGGTTTCTGAAGTAGGTGAGGCCAAATGAAGGGAAACCAAACTTGTCGAGCCCAGAACAGGGCAATGAGGATTATTGTGTTTTTTGACCTCTTGGCTTTCTTTAGAAACTGAGATATCAGAAGAGTTGGGGGAAAGGCATACAGGAGACTGGGGAGGGGTCAATCGTGGAGAACAGCATCTCTCAGGTAGTCCCCCAGAGGGGGGAATCAGGGCAAAGTAACTGCTGCACTTGTTGTTCAGGGGGAGTCAAACAGATCGCAGTAAGGTTGGTCCCAGTGATGGAAGATCTTTTCCGTCACCACAGGATTGAGAGACCACTCATGAGCCATTAGAATAGTTCTGCTCAACTTGTCCACTATCTTGTTGGAGCTTCCCCGGAATGTGCGCATTGCCATTAAAAAGGTGTTGGAAGAAATCACCAGTTGCCAAACACTGAGGGCTTCTTGACAAAGTGGGTAAGATTTGGTTGCTCCTTGTCTGTTGATGTAGCAGACTACTGACATGTTGTCCATTTGGATTGCCACTGTTCCTAGAGGGAGGGCATCTTGAAATGCTTGCACCACACACAGCTTTAGAACACTGATGTCCAAATTGCCTCCAGTGGGGATCAAGAGCCTTGGACACTGTGGCTTGGGGCTGTGGAAGGATTAAAGGATGGCCCAAAAGTATATTGTTGGACTGGAGCCACCACGACAGGTCTTGTTTGCAGTGACTGGTGATCAAAATGTGATGCAACAATGGCTGATTTATGAAGGACCATTGGGAGGCCAGAGGTCACTGGAGAATTCACATGTGATATCTGGCTGAAGGAACAAGCGTAATTGAGGCTGCCATAGAGCCTACCACCTGTAGAATTTGTCTGGCTGGAACACTTCTGTTCTGAATAATATGGTTGACTTGTGATCTGATCTTTTGTAGCCTTTCTACTGGGAGCGAAGCCAGTCCTGTCACTGTATTTAACAGAGCTCCAATAAATTCCAGCTTTTGTGTAGGTTGTAGATTTGACTTTTCATAATTTATTGACATGCCTAAAGAAGTGCAAAGATTCAGTGCATAATCTCGTGCCCATTCTAGTTGACACCTGGTGGTAGCGGTAAGGAGCCAGTCGTCGAAATAAGGAAAAACTTGAAATCTCTGCAGTCTGAGAGGAGCTGCTACCACTACCATGCATTTGGTAAACACCCTGGGGGCTGTAGTGAGACCAAAGCACAGTGCTCTGAACTGGAAATGACTGGCTCCCAGCTGGAAGCGCATGAATCTCCTGGAGCATTTGTCCATTTTATATGGTAATATGCATCCTGAAGATTTATAGAGCACATCCAATCATCCTTTTCAAGAATGGAAGTATTGACTGTACCAAGACCTTTCAGAATTTGGTTTGTTGAACTGGCTGAGATCCAAAATGTGTCTCCAGTCCCCTGTCTTTCTAGGCACTAAAATGAATCTTGAGTAAAACCCGAATCCTCTTTGTTCTGGTGGGACTTCTTGGATGACTCTTTTTTTTAAGTAGTTTTCGAATTTCTGTGACTGCTGATTTCCTGTGACTGGGTGGAACATCCGGGAGTCTTTTTTGTATTTTTGGACTTGACGAAATGGGAATGATGCAGCCTCTGGAGACTATTCCCTGCACCCATTTGTCTGATGTCATCTGTAGCCAGGCAGACTGGTGCAAGGAAAATTGTCCCTTGACTGGCTCCAGAGGAAGGCAATCGGACCTCCATTCGGCAGCACTGATAGGAGTTACCAGAGAAGGAATCTTTGGACCCCTGATTCTGCGGCCACCTCTGTCTCTAGGATGGCGTCATCCATTATTACTTTCCCCTCTGCCCCGAGGAAATTCCATACCATGTGAGTCCTGGAAAGGCCCTTGGGACTTTTTGAACCATAGCCTCCCACTTCTCTGGTTCCTAGAATAGGGCTGCTGAGGAGTGGAGAAGTGTAGGCCCCCAGCAGAAAGAGTTTTCCCATCCTTCTTACATCTGGCCAAAGTGCCTTTAACCTTGGGTCCAGACAGGGATGTTCCGTCAAATGAGCATTGACAAATGAAGATTTAAATGGCTCTGCAGTCACAGAAGCACATCCAGGCATTTTTCCTAAGGGCAATGCCTAAACCCACTGCTCTTGTCATCCCTTCAGCTTCATGGGCTATTAGCCTCATGGACAAGTTGGAAATTGATTCAAGGGTGGCGAGCTGAGAGGTAACCTTGTCTCATACCCCTTTGGCTACTGCTCCTGTGAGAGTATCTGACAGTTCTTTAATCAGATCTCTCTGCAACCTGGTAAAGTGCTCCATGTAATTCAAAGACCTGAGAGCAAAGGTTGATGAAGCGTAAATGTGCTTCCCAAACCAATCCATGGTCCTAGACTCCTTATTAGGAGGATGGATGCTAGGACTTTCCTCTGCAAGTTCCTTCTCTGTGGCTGCTGCTATCATTATGACGTCTACAGGGATGACCTTAGCCCAATGCTGCTTTTCCTTGGGAGCATAAAGGATCCAGTCTGGCCTCTTGGGGATTGGTTCAATGGAGTCCGGGATCTTCCATGCCTACTTGGAGATCAATTTAATAAGCTCATTAGCGCGTGGTGAAATCCAAGAGGTAGAAGGTTGGACATGAAAAGCCTCCAGGTATACTGACTCCTCCGATGAAGGCTGGAGGGAAGGCCAGCCACGCCCTCTGTTTAAGGATTTCTAGTATGTCTCTGAAGGAAACATCATCGGGGGTGACCTGGAGGAACCTTCTCCTTCATTAAAATCGGTATCCTCAGTGAAGGACTCCTCCGGGGAGTCTAAGTGCTTCCTCTTGCAGTTTTTCTTCACAGGCATTTCCTTGGGGGGAAGTTCGGAGCCAGTATCCAAAGAGGAAGTCACCAAGGTGCGTCTCCCCTGAGGCTTTTGTGCCTCCTGTCCCATGGATGAGGCTGACGGTAGCTCTGGTTGAGGGGATACAGATGTTTGGCCCAACAGGGATGGCAAGGACTGGGAGTCCAAAATGCACAAGGCCTTCTCCATGATACAGAAGGCCGGCTCCCACCCCATAGAGGGATGGGAGCCCAAAACCAAAATAGACTCCTTCAGAACCAAGGTCCCACCTTGCACCGAGGATGCGGCCCCCGAAGCAGAAGCCTGGGTCGAGCCAATGAAAGCTGAAGCACCGAGGGGCATGGAAGTTTCTGATAAAAGGGAAGTCTGACCCAGTCCTTCGGAACCGGTGACAACGTCTTGACCCTGGGAGACCTCCAGTTCTGAAAAACCAGAGGAGCTCAAGGCAATTCTTGGTTCCGGAGAAGAGGTTCTTACAAGAACTGAGACAGTCGGAGTGAGGAAGGTCAGTGCCTAGGGCTCCAATGACTGAACTGGAGTTGGAGGAGGAAAACGAGATGGTGTCAAAGTAGGACAGGACTCAGTGCCAACTTGGCTGGGAACCGAAGAAGACAGTAATCCCCTTGCCATCAAAAACTGGTCCATCAGCCTCATTATGTCTGATTCCGAGAGGCTCTTAGTGGATCGAATTAATGATGTTGAGGGAGTCCTAGGTAGTCTCAACTCCATAAAAGGGCTAGGTGGTCGGTCCTTAAATGGATCGACCAAGAGAGAGTACATAGATCTTGGAACACAAATTGTTTTCTCTGCTTTGGTAATTCAGGCCTTCACACACGCGCGTGCACACACACACACACACACACACACACACACACACACACACACACACACACACACACACACACAAGCAAAAAAAACAAAAAGCTCCTTATCTTCCCTTAAGGACTCCTCTTACAAAAACCTAAAACAGCAGCACACAAATAAGAAGACTCCAAACTGGCTGAACAAATTTTTATTATAAAATGTTAGCACTTCGGGTAAAAACCCTTCCTCAGACAACATACACATTCTCTAAAACATCTTATATGTGATTTAAAATTCATTAAACAATTAAGAACAGCAAATCACTGCTTGCATTTAGCCCACCTTCTTTTCAAGGCTGGCTTTAAAGGGAAAGATTTGTTTAATCTTGGAAAAGTATCAGCAGCCAATTGTTTAATCCATTTTATCTCTATATAAAAAGACTTTCGGCTTTTCCCGGCTAGGGGTCGACACAGCGAAACTCCGGTCCGCTCATGATAGGCAGTGGATTTTTACGGTGCAGAGTTGCCAGCCTGACGCCCAACCTTCAACAAAGGCACGCCCACTCACGCTCGCACCTACCTGCATGTCTTTAATGTTACTCGACCATGGGGAGGACATGCAGACTCCACACAGAAGGCGCTCCAGCCGAGAATCGAATGGGAGAACCTCTTGCTGTGAGGCGACAATGCTAACCATTATATATTCTGTGTTATTAACAATGTCACCCCCCCCTTCTTCCCATATGAACAATATGCAATACCATAAATGAGAAAGTATGATCTGGAAAATTTTTAACATGTTGGTACAAGGCATTTTTAAGTCTAATAGATGATAAATTATTTAAAATTCTTGTTTTTAACTTACAATTAATTTTTCCCACATAAAAAATGGGACATAGTCTGCACTGCACCAGATAAGTCACATTCTCTGTATGACAATCAGCATAAAAATCAAAAACATATTTCTTGTTGGTAATCGGATGTATACAATTATTTAAGCTGTTCACAAAGTTGCACAAAGGGGGAAGTTACTATCCTATTATGTTTAACTTGAGAAGCATGTTTATTCACTGCTGGCTCGTGACATAGCAGATCTTTAAGATTACTGTTATGTTTATAAATAAACCTAGATATAGGATCTATCTTATCCCTTAGGCATTCATCACTTCTCAAAATTTTCCAGTTCTGTTTGATTATGTTACTAATATCTTGTATATTATTGCTATAATGCAGTACTACCTTTGGTTTCATATCAGAAAAGGAATACATCCTGTTCCTCTTCCTCGTATGTAAGGCTTCAACAGAAAACCAGGGTTTGGCCTTGTTTCCCCTCTGCAGATGTACTGCTTGTTTACCTTTGTCTAATTCTTGTTTACTATAACCTTTATAAATGTTTAGTCAATGCATCTAACTCACTACAAAATACATTGTTATTTGTACATAATCTATAACACTGCCCTTGAATTATGTTGCTGAAAGTATGTTTAGGATGCATGCTGCGAGCATTTAAATAATGATTTCTCCAGCAAGCCTTCCTATATAAAGTAGTGTTTACTTCTCCTTGCATATTCTCAAGGTTGGTGGCAATGCACGATGCATCGGAGACCATCCAGGTGCAATTAACCATAGGCAAGACTGCTCTGCAATTTGTAGCATGTTGCAGGCCACCCTCTCAAACTCAGGAACCTCACATGGCCTTCCTGAAAACACTGGAGGGGATAAATGTATCTCCAAATACCATCATACTAGGTGATTTCAACTACCCTAATATAGACTGGGAACACTATTCAAGCCCAAACACTCTAGCCCAAAGGTTCCTGGAGTTCATAAACTCAAATGCCATGGAACAACTAGTCACCATCCCCACAAGAGGAGAAAACATACTTGATCTCATCATCACGAACATGGGATCACAATGTTCAACACCGGAAGTATACCCCTCACTGGTGAGATCAGATCATAAACTAATCTCGCTGGAGGTCCTCATCCCGCCCCCACCTGAAAAAAAAAAGACCACAGTGAAAAACTTCTCAAAAGCCGACTTCACACTTGTAAAAACTAGTGTGGTCTCCTTTAAGGCCCCTGAGCCAGTGGCAAACATTACTCAAACCGCTGAATCACTTACAAATGCCTTCTACCAGCACCTACAGGACTGCATGGATCAGGCAATCCCAAACAAAACTAAGACTCTTTGTACCAAAGGCAAGCGTCCAGTCTGGTGGACCCCAGCCATAAACAAGCTCTACAACAAAAGGAGGAAGCTACTACAAGATAGAGCAAAATCCTTGAAAGGTAAGACACCTTTGATCATTATAAGTAAAAAACTAAGAGCTCTCATAAAATCATCCAAGGCAAATTTTGAGAGAAAAATCGCCAAGGACTCAAAAGACAATCATAAGGCCTTCTTTAGCTATGTTAGAAACCTAGGAGGAAACTCCCAGATATGCTCAGAATTAGTTCAAAATGATGTGAAGATTACTGAACCTACACACATTGCAAACATACTGGCTGACAGGTTCAGTGCAAACTTCTCCCCCCCCCCAAAAGGTGAGATATCTATACCAGAGGATTGTAGCCCCCCAAACATCTCCAACGCCCAGGTGAGAACTGCTCTCTCCAAGGCAAAAAACACAGCATCCATGGGACCGGATGGTGTCCCCGGCTGTGTGCTCCACGAACTCAATGAGGAATTAAACCCGCAGTTAGAACAGCTGTTTAATCTTAGCCTCACCTCAGGATACGTACCCAAGGAGTGGCGCACAGCGACTGTGGTCCCACTTCATAAAAGCGGTGCCTCCACCGACCCTGGAAATTACCGTCCCATTAGCTTGACAAGCCTTATCTGCAAAGCCATGGAGAGGATCATAATGGAACTCATAAATAAAGACCTAGGGAACTTGCAGACTTTGGATCCATCCCAGTTTGGCTTTGTCAAAGGCAGATCATGCCTCTTAAACTTGGTTGACTTTTTCGAAACAGTCACCAAGGCCATTGATGAGGCAAGGCAGTCCATACAGCCTACCTCGACCTGGCAAAGGCCTTTGACACAATACCCCACTCAGGTATCATCGAAAAACTCATCGGCTTAAATGTAAACCCATACATCACAAGATGGGTTGCAAACTGGCTAAGTGACAGAACCCACAGGGTCAGAGTTGCTGGCGCCATGTCAGACTCAAAGCCTGTCACAAGTGGTGTCCCACAGGGCTCAGTCCTGGGACCACTCTTGTTCGGCATCTACTTTTCTGAAGTACAAGCAAACACAGGAGGGTTATGGCTGACAAAGTTTGCAGATGACTGCAAACTGGGCCATAGTCGAAAACACATCTGACACAGATATCCTTCAGAAGGGCCTCACAGAAATGGATAACTGGTGCCAGAGCCATGGCCTAAAGTTAAACGCCAAGAAATGCATAGTCATACCCTTCGGGAAAAACAAGGTTATCCCTAGCTACCATATAGGTGGCAATCCACTGAGCACAGAAGAAGTCATCAGGGATCTGGGGACCCAGGTTGACAGTAACCTTTCGTTTGACACTCATGTTGCCAAAGTAGTTAGGAAAACCTTCTACATTGCCCACCTGATCATGAAGGGATTCACATCTAGATCTAGGGAGGTCATCGTCCCCCTGTACTCATCACTCATTAGACCTATGATTGAGTACAATGCCCCATTCGGAATGTATCTGACCCGACACCTGCAGCAGCTGGAAAGGCCCCAAAAGTTCCTCACCAAAAGGATAAAGGGTCTCAAAAATATGTCTTATGCTGCCAGACTGAAAGAACTCCAGCTCTATTCAGTCGCATACCCCTTGCTCAGAGGTGACCTGTGCCTGACATATAAGGCCATGTCAAACCCAGATTTGATGAATATGCTTCAACTCAAAAAATCTAGATCCCTCAGAACCACAAAGGCGGGAGACTTAAACCTTGACAAGGTTATTAATAGAACGTGCTGGAGGGACAGATTCATCACCCAGAGACTCCCTATGCTGTGGAACAAAATCCCGGTACATGTGAGGCAGAGCACCTCGCTGGCCTTGTTCAAGAGGAATCTTGACCAATGGATGGGAGATCGCAGATATACCCCAGGGATTACTTCAGTGTCACTGCTTGACAGATTCACAGCAAAATAATAGGCATAGTTTTCTTCAAACTAAAGGGGTGGTGAAAGCCACATAACTATGGGCTAGGCTTATAAATGCCCTTGGGCAGATAGCCTAGTATGAACCTATGAACCTATGGTTATATCTAAGAAGACTATTTTATCCTCACTATAATTAAGGGAAAATGTTAGAAAATTAGAAGTATGTTCCATGTATTCAACAAATTACAGTAAAGCAGTAATATCTTGTGCCCACAACAGAAAAATATCATCAACAAATCTGGCATAAAATGCTACTGATTTATTCCAAGGATGCTCAAGCCCAAATATATGTTTCTGCTCCTAATAGGTTAGTACTAAATTTGCATACGAGTTCGCAGAGGGTGTGCCCAACATCCTGTTTCTGCTTACAGTAGTTGCCATTACATGTAAAAACATTATTTTCCAAGACTAATTTTAATGCCTCTATTATTAGGCCTTTATGTTCAATATACATATTTAATGGCTTCACCCCTGATGGTTAAGCATTTTATCTATGGAGTCGTTAACAGGTTAAAGGTTTTAAAGGATAATGATCTGCTAGATGAAGATCTATTTGCATTTTTCCTTAATGAACATCCGGTGATATCCCTTTTTAAAGCCTTATCTAAAATACATAAAAATATCTTACCACTGCCAATGAGACCCATTGTATCAGGGAGAGGATGGGTAACCGAACATCTATTTATATGGGTAGAGGAGAAGCTAAAATTGATGCCTGATTATTTTCCCAGAATTTTGAAGGATTCTGGACATTTTTTTATCTAAATTGGATGAGGCATGTCAGGGGTTACAATTAACCAATGTTATGTTAGTCACGTTGGACATAAAATACTTGTTCACAGTTATTAGTAATGATTTTGGTCTAAAGGCTGTGAGTTAAATAATGAATGCCAGAGAAATGTATGATGATAAGACAAAAGGCCTAATAATAGAGGCATTACAATTAGTCTTGGAAAATAATGTTTTACATGTAATGGCAACTACTATAAGCAGAAACAGGTTGTTGCCATGAGCATAGGTTCATAGGTTGGTACTAGGCTATCAGCCCTAGAGCCTACACAAGCCTAACCATAACAATTCCCTGGCTATTTCTTCAACACTATTTCCCTGGACCACTGTCTAGCAGGATGTCTGACGTGATCCCCAGGGTGAATTTCCTTTCTCCCATCCAATCATCAAGGTTCCTTTTGAAGAGGGCCAAAGAGGCGCTCTGCTTGACATGTATGGGCAATCTATTCCAGAGTCTGGGGAGTCTCTGGGTGAGGAACCTATCCCTCCAGCATGTTTTGTTTATTGTGATGACAAGGTTTAGATCCCTGGAGCATGTGGCTCTGAGGGATTGGGATTTCTTTAAGTGTAGCATGTCCAACAGTTCTGGGTTTGACATGGCCTTGTATGTTAAGCAGAGATCACCTCGGAGTAGATGATATGCGACAGAGTATAGCTGGAGTTTTTTAAGGCGGTCAGCATAGGGCATCTGCTTTAGGCCTGTGATTTTTTTAGTGAGGTATTTCTGCAGCCTTTCCAGTTGTTGCAGATGTCTTGAGAGGTACATACCAAATGGGGCTTTGTATTCTATAATGGGTCTAATGAGGGATGAGTACAGTGGGACAATGACCTCTTTTTTTCTGGATAAAAAGCCCTTAGTGATGAGGTGTGCCACATAGAAGGATTTCCTGACTGTTGTGGCGATGTGGTTATTGAAGGTGAGACCACTGTCCACCTGTGTCCCTAAGTCTCTTATCACACTTTCGGTGTTTAGTGTACTGCCACCTATGTGGTAATTCACAGGTACATGTTTTTTCCCAAAGGGGATAACTGTACATTTCTTGGCAATGAGCTTGAGCCCATGGCTCTGGCACCAAGCATCTGTTTCTGTAAGGCCCTTTTGTAGAGTATCAACATCATTTGGGGATTCAATAATGGCTCCCAGTTTGCAGTCATCTGTGAACTTTGTTAGCCAGAGTCCCTTAGTGTTGACCTGTACTTCAGAGAAGTAAATGCCAAACAAGAGAGGTCCCAGGACTGAACCCTGAGGCACGTCACTTGTCTGGAGCTGGATTTGGAGTCAGCTACATTTACAGTGTGTGTTCTGTCAGTAAGCCAGTTGGCAACCCATCGAGTGATGTAGGGATTAATGCCCAGCTTAGTAAGTTTATCTATGATTCCAGAGTGGGGGATGGTGCAAACTCGTATGCGAATTTAGTACTAGCCTATTGGGAGCAGAAACATATATTTGGGCTTGAGCATCCTTGGAATAAATCTATAGTATTTTATGCCAGATTTGTTGATGATATTTTTCTGTTGTGGGCACAAGATGTTAATGCTTTACTGCAATTTATTGAACACGTGGAATGTACTAATGATTTTCTAAGAGTCTCCCTTAATTATAGTGAGGATACAATAGCCTTTTTAGATATAACCATTACCAAGAATATGCAAGTAGGAGTAGACACTACTTTATATAGGAAGGCTTGCTGGAGAAATCATTATTTAAATGCTCGCAGCATGCATCCTAAACATACTTTCAGCAACATAGTTCAAGGGCAATGTTATAGAGTGTCTCGATTATGTACAAATAATGATGTATTTTGCAATGAGTTAGAAGCACTGACTAAACATTTATCAGATAAAGGTTATAGTAAACAAGAATTAGACAAAGGTAAACAAGCAGTACATCTGCAGAGGGGTAAGAAGGCCAAACCCTGGTTTTATGGTGAAGCCTTACATAAGAGGAAACGGAACAGGATGTATTCCTTTTCTGATATGAAACCAAAGGTAGTAGTGCATTATAGCAATAATATACAAGATATTAGTAGCATAATCAAACAGAACTGGAAAATTTTGAGAAGTGATGAATGCCTAAAGAGTAAAATAGATCCTATACCTAGGTTTATTTATAAATGTAACAGTAATCTTAAAGATCTGCTATGTCACGAGCCAGCAGTGAATAAACATGCTTCTCAAGTTAAACATAATAGGATAGAAACTTTCCCCTGTAGACACTGCAAGGTACACACCTTTGTGAATAGCTTAAATTATTTTATACATTCGATCACGAACAAGAAATATGTTTTTGATTTTTATGCTGATTGTCATACAGAGAATGTGACTTATCTTAGCGCAGTGCAGACTATGTCCCAGTTTTTATGTGGGAAAAACAAACTGTAAGTTAAAAACAAGAATTTTAAATCATTTATCATCTATTAGACTTAAGGATGAACTAAATGCCTTGTACCAACATGTTAAAAATTTTCCAGATCATACTTTCTCATTTATGGTATTGCATATGGTTCATACGAGAAGAAGGGGTGGTGACATTGTTAATAACACAGAATATACAGAGTTAAAATGGATTATACAATTGGCTGCTGATACTTTTCCAGGATTAAACAACTTTGTCCCTTTAAAACCAGCACTGAAAAGAAGGCAGGCTAAATGCAGGCGGTGATTTGCTGTTCTTAATTGTTTAAATAATTTTAAATCATATATAATATGTTTTAGAGAATGCGTATGTTGTCTGAGGAAGGGTTTTTACCTGAAAGCGCTAACGTTTTATAACAAAATTTTTATCGGCCAGTTTGGACTCTTCTTATTTGTGTGCTGCTGTGACACACACACACACACACACACACACACACACACACACACACACACACACACACACACACAAGGGGAAAGCAAAGTTTTTTTGTTTTGTTTTTTTTTTTTTGGGGGGGGGGGGTACCAGCAATGGTAATTGAGAATACCTAAAAAGGGTAAAAAGAGAGTACCAGCAATGGTACGTAGAAGAATCTACCTAATGGTAGAGGAAAAAGGGGGAAAGGATTACACAAATACATGCCCGGGGGACAGCAAGAGGAGCAGGTAGATACAGGAAAAGTTTAAGAAAAAAATATAAATATTGAAAAGAGTGAATTAAGGATATTTAGAAGGAAAAACTGACATAAAAGAAACTGCCAGCTCAAGAGAGGTCAGGCGCGTCTGACACACGAAGCGGCAAATGAGATGTTTAGAGAGGAGCATTATGGGTACAGCCTAGCTTGAGAGTTTAGAAGGCAGGAGCTGAAGAAAATGGCCGAGTCGGTTCCAAGGCTCAGAACCAAGCCCACAGTCAAGGATTATGTGAAGACTGACAACATAAGATTATTCCTTACTGAGTTTTATTCACATTTGTTCATGTTTTACTGTTGATCCTTCATCAGTTCCTAAATATTTATAAACTGCTTCTTGCTCAAGCTCTTTTCTATCACATTCCTGTTCCAAATGGATGTTTACTTGGTGTTGCAGCTTTCCTGCTTTAAAGGTTGCTTTTGCACATTTATCAAGACCAAATGTCATTCTTATATTATCTGAAAAGTTTTGATCACTTGCAGTTGTGCTTTCAGTTCTTCATCTGCTGAACTATACAGTTTTAAATCATCTACAAACAGAAAATGAGGAGTCTTTACACTTTGTTTTGTTCTGGGAAACAAATTATAGCCATGACCTAATCTGTTAAGTAGACAGCTTAATGAGTTAAGGGCAAGACAAAAGAGCAGCAGTGATTTTAATTTTTATCCATGGAATAATACTTTGTCCTTTACTGTGTCGTAACTGCAAAGTCAGCTTAATGAGTTAAGGGCAAGACAAAAGAGCAGCAGTGATTTTAATTTTTATCCATGGAATAATACTTTGTCCTTTACTGTGTCGTAACTGCAAAGTGGTTTGCCATAGTTTCATGCTCGCTGTAATGTAATCAATCTGTGAAGGGTGGGTCATACACTTTTAAGCACTATTTTATCCATGAATGTGGGATACCATCAGATGTTTTTCTGAAGATTACCCATGCCATACTTATAACGGCGAACTGTAAAAAGGGGAAGAATCTATGTTTAACAAAAAATTATCCTTTGTTCCATATGACTTTCTTTTATTACCCTATGATTGAGTTTTTTTTTCTAAATGACCCATAAATTCTGTTAGAACACAAGTTATTGGTCTATAGTTTTTAGGATAGCTTGCAGGTTCATTCCTAAGTAGGAGTATTCCTGTTGTTAACCAGGCTGATGTCTGTTCAGGGTATGCATATAAGTAGTTTTTACTCATGGCTAAATCTTCATCCCTGGGATTCTATAAACCCTGTGCAGGAATAGTGCTATTCCTACATGGAGTGAACCGTGTCAGTGTCCGCAAAGCCCTAAGAGCAGCGTGCCTTGCATATTCATGAAGTCATGCTACTGATAAGGGGCTGTATGGACATGAACAGTGAACAAGTGCAGGGGGCGTGTTCTAGCACTGCTTACATAGTTAACCCATACCCCCTGCTCTCAGAAAGTGCCATATGGCACTTTCTAAAAGTAATGTGTCATAATATTAGAGAATTTCTCTAATATTATGCCAGTATTTCAGTGTCCACGGACACTCATATGAAATAAATGTATTTCAGTGTCCGCGGACACTAAAATGCATAAGGGAGCAGGAAAGCAATGCAGGGGGTGTGTGACAGGTTCAGTGACACCCCTCCTGCATTGTAAAAGTGCTGTAGAACATCTCACAACCCGTTAAAGCAGGAAATTTGGACAAAAGCACAAATAATGGGGGGACAAGGTCCTAAAAATAGGAACACTTCATAAATATTGTTAACAAAAAACAGGTTAAGCATTAGAATGAATTTCCAAAGGATAGAAGTCTGAAAGTCATATGTATGCCAGTATTTCCTAACTGCAGTCCATGTGGATTAAAGGCACAAATAATGGGGGGACAAAGCCCTAAAAATAGGGACACTTCATAAATATTGCTCTAATAAACTTAGAAAGTTGATAGAAAACAGGTTGTGCATGAGCATGAATTTCCGAAGGATAGAAGTCTGAAAGTCAAATGTATGCCATTATTCCCTGACTGCAGTCCTCAATGACTTGTCAGAAAACCACAATACTCACTGTATAAGATAATAATATAATAATTTCTTTTACCCTACTACGGAATGTTTAAGCATAGCTGAGTGGGTGTGCGGGTCATGGCTCTCCGCTTAGTACTGCTTAAACATCCCATAGGAGATAAATAAAAATATAGAGCTGAAATACCCAAATCCAGATAGTGTAGTGGTTAGAGTCCTGGCTTTACATGCAGGCATTCATGGTTCGAGTACCAATACAGGCAAGTTATCTTTATATGTGAAAGCAGTGTTAAAATATTTTTTGCAACTTAAACTATGTAGTAACTGTTTTCTGTCAACCAGGGTAGTGTAGCTGGTGTAAAATGGAAGTGTGAGTGCATATAACATGTGACACCACACATCTATACACAAATGTCCCATACAGTATAGTCACACCCCTTGCTAATATAATGAAAGCACATAGAGGGATGTCATGGAAAGTAAATTATATAGGCTGACTAAATAAAGTCATTATTCTGATATTTTATAAAAATGAAAAGTGAGCAATGGTTAGCAGTGCTCAACTATGCTTACCAGGTTTAAGCATCGCTTAGACATGAATGCTAAGCAGCAGACAGCTCAGCAAAGAGGATCTGCGGACTGTTAAGCAGTGCTCGGCAATTACCCCTTTAAGCACTGTTCAACTCAGCTTAGCAGATTTGAGCACTTCTTAGTGGAGCTTAACATGTTCAAAATGGTCCAGTGATGGCAAAAACTGTGGGAATACTGCCTTATTTAAATGGCGCAGGTGGAAATACAGTGAGAATCTGTTATAGTTCATCTGTGCAGGAACTATGGCTGGTGTAGGTGAAGGAGCATGCTTTCAGGCGCAGCGCTGGAGCATTCAGGAGTCCATGGTCATGGCTGGACTCCTTGTAGAAAACCATGGGGACAGACTGCTACAGGGCCAGTACAGGGCTCACAATACAAAGCGGAAGCCTGGGACCATCTTGTATGTGATCTCACCAGTGCTACTGGCATCCCCAGGACTGGTGAGTAGGTACAGCACCACTATGCTGACCTACAGTGGAGGAAGGGGGTGCTCTTGGCCCAGTGGATCTAAGATGCACAGGCACAGAATGCTCCAGTAGTGAGTAAGTATCACTATCAAGTAGTTTGTAGCAAATACTACCCTGAGAATGTGATAGATAGGTATGCATAATGTTTGCTTCACTCCCCTACAGCTGCAGCAGAGAGGGCTAGTAACATAGAAGCCCATGTCGACAGACTGCTGAGGCTGCGATGACAGGCTGGTAAGTACAAATCTATTTTGCAGTATATTGTTCAAATAGCTAAGAAGCAATACATTGTTTACTTCTAGTAGGTATACTGTTACTGTGTGAACTGAATAAATAAAAAAGTTTGACTGACTAATATTGATGTGCAATAAAGATCCTATAAAAACTGTTGTGTTTATTCTTGTATGTTGTTGTAGACATATAGAATGTATACAGGTTCTTCACAGCAAATATGGCTGTGACAGCATACATTAACTGAGTTTGTTCTGTGAACTGTAGATGGTGGAGCTGTAAAACAAGATATAACTGAAATGTGAAATATATACTGCGCTAAGTTTTGAACCCTGAATAGTAAAGTATAAAGTTTCAAAGTACGTTCCATCCAGCATTGCCTTGTGTTAACCACTGCTTTCCAGACTGTAATACTCTAAAGGATTAAGGCACAGTACAATAACTATCTGTCATGCATACATCACAGGATTACAAGTTCAGACTTTCTAACCAAGAGACTATTAGGCAGAAACTAAACAAGAAACAGCAGTTCCCTCATTGCTCAGTGTGATGAGAAATAGCTTAGTTTTTAATTTTGCACACCCAGACTCGGTTTGAATCCAGGCAGTGGTACTAAGATGTCTGCATATCTACACACAAGGAATCAGGAATAAATGTAAAAACAGTCAGGTAGTGTTAACAGCTATTTTCTCCATGGGTTTTACAGGTAAGGAAATGTTGGTAGTAGCTGTATGAAGGGTATACTAATAAACTGTGTAGAACTGTTCAATTGTCCCACCACATGCCAGCAAATAACAGCAGGACAGGTACATACATCATGCACTCTTCCCAATACATGTCTCTCAAGTATCACACTGTCATGGCTAGTGATCACTGCTGCCAATAACCCTGGACACAGATAGGAAACCAGTTGAAGTATGCCAGTAGCACAATCACATAACAGCAGTTCAGGGTACAACTCCTGTGCCAGATATGTAACCCTGACAGGTACAAGTCCCCTCTAGTTATGTACCCGAGTTGTCACGGTTTGCCCCATACCATTCCAGGCTGACAGTTTAATAGGTATGTTTGTGCTACAGAAGCTATGGGCCATAGGCAGATGTAAAGTGAGGGCAGACCCATAGAGTATTGAGCAGTACTGTTTTGGAAAATAGAAGCATAAACTGTTGTTAATGGACTTTTTGTCTCTCCCCCACTCATCATTTGGACCAATACTATAATTCATATACTACGGGTATGTTTTTCACCAAACCTAAGCTTGGTACTTGTGTTCTATTATCGTTTATATATTTGATTGGTTGCATGTTCACATACCTTTTCCAAATACCACTGTTGGTGGTGGTCAATGTTACTGGCATGCTGTTACAATGCATACTGTTGTTCCAATTATGCATGTGCCTGTTTTGCTATGCAACTGTGTCAAATCTGTTTTATTGGGTTAACTGGAACCCCTATGCATGTTGTTCTAACTAATCTTGAAATGTGTTGTTTATGACTAACCAACATATTTTTTTAAAACCTCAACACCATAGCATGTTTGGGAAGGCAGATTCTGACAGATCCGCCTGTCCTGCCTCATCTGGCCGTGGCACCAAGCCACAGCATGGCTAGGACACAATCCGGGACTTCCTCATCTGCTGGTCCTGCACCACCTTCAGGTGGCACTGCCTCAGGGGAAGGGGTCTGTCCCCTCTGGGAGCAGGCGCGGACATGAGCTTATCATCCACTGTCAGATCTGGGGTTTGGTGCACACTGACATCCAAGCAGAATTGGGTGGGCAACTGTGCCAGATTAAGGGACGCCTGGTGCACCTCGAGAGGCAGGCTGTCCCTCCTGTCCAGCGCCCAGCACAGCGACCTTCGGGGCCATGACGGAGTAGTGGTGACTGCCCCATGGGTGGGGACCTCAGTCCCACTGTATACATTTGGGGGGTCATGGGCTTCTGATTCCACCCTCCCCGTCAAAGGTGTTTACCCCCTTATGTGTCATGTACCACTCGTCTGCTGTCTTGTGTGTCTTGTCTGTCTGCAAATGCTACTTATCCTGCCAAACCTACCTCCCCAAACATACCTACAGCCCTTCCCCAACATCCCACCCTCATCTTTAAAAAAGGGCATCTATCCCACAAAAAAAAACATTACCCCATACATAGCTCTACATTTCACCCCCAAGTACAGTGAAACTAATCAATCAAGCCACAGATTACTCTGCAAATGTCTGTCACCAACACCCCTCCCTGTGGCGTGTGATGCTGTAAATTCTAAATTCAACACATTCATTTCACAGCTGTTGCTGCCAAAGAAATGTAGAGCTATGGTCCTTCCCTACAACCGTCCTGAACATCCCTAGCTGCTTTTCATAATGTTTTACCCTTTGTTTGCCCCCATTTCACCACTTTCCTATCACACTTTTTACTTTTCTTTAAAGAAAATTAGCTTGGGTGTAAGCAGTGCTAAGCGAAGCTAAGAGGACTTAACCATATGTTAGCAACACTTAGTCCATGCCAAACCAAGCAAACCCATTTACAACTGCTGAAAACTGCCTTAATCACACTGTCTCCATCAGTCCTTGTTCCGCCCGGCAACAAAATAACCAGCCCTGCCAAGTCTCAAACCTGGGATGCTGTGCACTACAATCACATCAATGTACCACTATACTATCTGAGCTGTGGAAATCTTTAATGCTTTTACAAACATATCAGTCATTCTGGTCATTTAACATTAATGAAAGAATTAACCACTTCTAAGTCTGGAACCCAGGACCCTGTGCACAATCATGACAGCAACATACCTCTACTACACCATCTGAGCTGTAGGAATTCGTAATGATTTTACAAACATATCATGCACAACAGTCATTCAACATAAGGAGGAATTATATATCCGTAGTACTGTTATACACGCACACACACACACACACACATATATATATATATATATATATATATAGCGGTGGTGGTGCTGCAGTAGCGTTGTCGCCTCTCAGTAAGACGCTGACCGGTTAGACTCTTAGCTAGAGCGTCTTCTGCGTGGAGACATGCGTGAATGGGCGTACTTCGTTGAAGGTTGTGCATTAGGGCTGGCAACTCAGCACGTAAAAATCAACTGCCAATCATTAGAGCACCGGAGTTCCGCTGTGGCGACCCCTAACCGGGAAAAGCCGAAAGACACAACAATATATATATATATATATATATATCTATATATATATATATATATATATATATATATATATATATATATATATATATATACATATATAGACGGATAACCAACCTCTTACTGCAACACTTCTGCAAAAAACCCGACAAACAGGGTGGGGGGAATAAAGGGCAAACAATAGTGGCATCTTTGAAATATGGCTGTTACACATGTAGAAGTCTGCTAGAGTGGCATGGTGTGCTTTAACATACAATGCCAGATAGATTACAGGTCTGAAACACAAATGAATGTCATTATTTACTGATGTCAATACTCACATTATCCCAGTGATTTCTCAGAAACCCACAACTGTTGTGGCCAACAGACAAAACATATGAGCCATGCATCAGGACAGTGTCTAGACATCTGGACAGTGGACAGGTATGACCGCAGCCATGTAACATATAAGACAAACCCATGACGGCTGCCAACTATGTCACCCAGCACCATCTCAACCACAGTAAGACCAACACGACACTAACCCAAATCAGCTCTGGGCAATTACCCATGTATATCCAAATATATCATGCACTACAGAGATGGAACTGTAGGGAAAAGCAGATAGTGGTGCATAAATGTCCACCCAAAACCATTTGCAGCACAGTCACAGCAACATACTAGTACCCCAAATGAACTCTAGAGTAGAACGTCTGTTTGAACGAACATATCCTGATTCCCAGTCACACATTACACTGACATATACTGGCCCAACTCACAACGTACTGGGAATCTTGAGGTGTTACAGGACATTTCTCAGTCTGCCCCTACAAACATACGCACCTGATAGACCACCAGAAGCTGTAGCAGCATACACAGTCAGATAGAAAAAGGATCTGTGACACTCCCATCTGCTACTCTCCCTACTCAGCCAAATAAACATATACACACAACACTGCTACACAATCCTGGTAGTTGCTTCACAATGGCCAGACATACATAACTCTCCTACGCACAGATTTCCACAGATGTCCAGGGTGTGAGATCATATTCATGGCCACTACAGAATAACACTTCCAGGAGTCTGCTAAGTCAATGGGATGATACCTTGAGTGCAGTCATTAAATAATGATATCACATACCTCTGACCCTCTTACTGCAAGACATCTGGACAAAGCATTACATACTTGGGGGACAGGGGGCTGGAAAGAGGGACACATCTCACATAATGGTGTTACAAACTGAAACAGTTGTCAGTGTCACAGGCTTTGTTGTAACATAACATCCCTGAAGGATATGATGTCTGAAACACCAATGGATGTCAACAGTCACTGACTACAACCCTCACATTATCCTACTTCTTCCACAAAAACAGACGCTGTCTGAGGAACAGACCAAACATAACAGGCAAAGCTCTGGGCAGCCTGTGGACATCAGGACAGTGGAGAGGTATGTCACAGACATATCACTGTCAGACATCAAGTCACGCAGAAAATGCATGTCCAGACAAGCCCTTTTAAACTAGCAACCCTCTATGTGTATAACAGCACTACTGACTTGCAATCTGTACCCAGTTCTGGATCTTTGTTCCCCTTGCTGTTGGGCTGTCTCCACATGTCTTCTCCTGAGAGGTATTCCCACCTAGAGTCTGACAACATGTAGCCCCCACACCTTCATAATGTCCTCCACACAGGCAAGGAAAAGGGGCAAGGCACACATGAAGGCCGTAATTATAGCACTGTGTTGCTATGGCACTGGCAAATGGAAAGAGAACACAGCTGCTCTGGATGCAAGTAGCAAGTGGGAGACACTGATCGCCTGCTCATGAGCAGTACCTACAAAAGGCAAACTGCTGCATATGCAAAACAGGTCACAACCCATCCCCACAAAGACAGACTGCGACTACACAAACCTAAACATTTGCATTGTTGTGAGGAAACTTCTGAACACTATAACAGGCATGTCAATCATGTAAGCTTGTAATGGAATGCAGAAAGGTGTATACAATGATGGCAAATGGGACATTAAACACTAGGCCGCAACAAGACCTGCTGGACTTGCATGCTGCTGTCCAGCACCTATGGCCATTTCCGCTTGCTCTGCCTGCATTGACATGGAGCACATCTCTGGCCCCGGAGTCTCCCCAGCAAAGGTAAGCTCATGTATGACTACTAACGGAGTCTCTGTTGTCCAATACTGAGTGCGTCACTGGTAGGCCAGCTACCTGGGATGTTGTAATTATTCATATGTCACCTGTGAATGCTACTCTGATAAATATGCTTGTCTTACAAATGTAAGAGATGTACATAGGGTATGGGCATATTACATGACAGGTGCAGAAGTGTGTGTTGAACTGTATGTGATATACTGAGCCCATACTGGTCAACTCTCCAGAGTTTTGCAGACTGAGATGTCTGCCTCATATATGTAGTCAATGCCTCAGAGAGTTGTGTATTGTCTGGCACATCACTAGCAATCCATTAAAGATGGAAGTCATAACAAATTAACACACATGTGATTGTCAGCTGTCATATCCTGCAGAGTACACCTGTGAAGGTGACACCGTCCTTGCTGGCAACTGTGTTTCAGCTAGATTCATAAAGTGACACTATTTACTGGTGTTTGCCCACCACTAATGTGTGCCTTTGTGCAGATGCCTTGCTCTAACAGGAGCTAGTTGTCTCACCATAAACCTATGTCAGTGCAAGCGTACCTTGTTCTGTAGGATGCTGATATTTGTGCAGTCACTGACACCTGCTTTCTAGCTGGGGAGAGCACACCAACCTTGCCAGGTCACTAATCCCATCATATGTTTAGACCCCAAATGGAGCCCCACAAAGCCACAGGAGATGGAGTGTTGAACATTAGCATATACATACATACCGCCAGTATGACGCATGGGTGACATCCCAAGTGCAGTTAACTGTTGACAAAACACCTACTCATATCATAGCTAGCTACAGGCCTCCAACCATGACTATGGACACCCACCACACCTATTGAGACCTGCTGGAATCTGTCAGGATTCAGTCATCTACCCTGCTCCTGGGTGACTTCAAATACCCAAACATAGTGTGCATGACCTATGCCACCTGAACATGAACGCACATAGTTTCCTTGCCTTTGTCAATGGCAATGCTGTGGATCAGCCTGTCATCACTCTTATGGCAGGTGAAAACCTTTTTGTACCTGGTCCTAACCAACATGAGAAGCCACTGTAGCACTCCTACAGTGCCATCCCCTTGTTAATATCTGACCACATAGCCATCACTGTTCAGGTCACCATCTCCCCTGCCCCCCCCCCTTTACAGAGTCAAACAGAATGAACTGTACACAAATGACTATAAATCCCCTCAGAGCAGGAAGAAGTAGCTGTACAGCCAACGTCCCATTTGTTGGAACTAGTAGCAGTGTCCAGGCCCACATCACAATACTATGTGGGCACCTACATAGCTGTATGGACTCAGCAGTACCTGACAGGCCAACATCATCTCCCACAAGATAGGGTAAACGCCTGTGATGGACAGCAGCAATACACACATATCATAATAGGTGGAAAACATTGCTGAACGGGCCAATAAGGAACAGGTGCCTCACTGTAAGCAATGTCACCTTGGTCTGCACAAGCAAATAAGGGCACAGGTGATGCACCCTAAGGCTGTCCTTGAGTGCAAATTGGACACATCTACCAAGGCAAATCACTAGGCCTTCAACATGTGTCTACAATTCCAGTGGCAACACATAACTCTGCTCGAAAAAAGCAGTCACAATGGCAGAAAAAGCATCGACTGGAGAACACTTGGAAGAATCACAGCAACAGCGTATAGTAAGTTTAATATCCGCTTTCGTCACTAAAACTTCATCAGAAAACAATGAGCATGAGCACAACAGAGTTTAAATAAATCAATCAATTAGTGCATCACATGGTAATTTGCATAAAACATTAAAATTTAAAGACATATCAAAAGACAGAAATAACACACTTGTAAAAATAAAAATAAAAATAGAAATTAATCTAACAAACTTCTTGTGTTGCTGTGTTTAGAAATAGTTAATTTACGGTGCTTCAAAAAACATTTCACATTTACTGTTTCATTTAAACCTGGTGGGTTATCAGAAAACAATCTAATCTGCCATAAGGTTTCTCGTTGCTCAACGTAGTTCCTAAAGTCACCAGCTCTTTTGTCATGTCTACAAATTTCCAAAACAGTAAACATAAATTTCTTAAAATTTGTACAAGACGTTGAATGCCTGTATAAAGCATTGTTATGATTTTTTTTCTTAATAGCATATAAATGCTCTTTAATGCGGTTCCCCAAGTTTCTTGTGGTCATACCCACATAGAAAGCCGGGCAAACAGAGCAAAAAGCAATATAAACAAGCCCACGACTTGTACAATCAGCATAACCGGGCACCTCTAAAATTCTTTCAGATGTTACAACATTTATACATGGTCCTTCAGAAATGAAACGACATACTGTACAATTATTACATCGAAACATTCCTTTCTTCTAAGTTATAGGGACCGAACTAATAGTGCTGTTTCTCTCTAGAATCATTTTTAATGTGTTATTTTTTCGAAACACAAAGTTGGGTTTAGAACCAACAACTTTGAAAATGTCTTGGCTTCCTTGAATGACTTTCCAATTTTGTTCCATGATAGTTCTTATCTGAAAACAGTCAGAACTCATTTCAAAAGAACAATAGTGGTCAGACCCAACACAATTACTTAACTGAGTGTCAACTATATTGTTTTTAACTATGCCCTTTAATAATATTGGTGGATATAAGGAAGTCCTTTTCTTATAAATCTCATGTCCAGTGTCCATTAAAAACTTCTCATCATGTCCTCTTTGAGCAAATAAGTGAACAATGTAATGAAATTCATGTATGACATCAATTTCCCTAGTGGTCATATGACTAGCTCTTATAAACTGTCCCCTTGGAATGTTTTTAATAATATATTTAGGATGACCACTAGTATAGTGTAGGTATCCATTAGTAAAAGTTCTCTTTCTATGTATTTTACTGTGAAAAACGTTGTCAGTGTAGTCCCACCAAATGTGTACATCCAGGTAACATACAGACAATCCAACGTCACCAAGCGTAAATTTGAGAAATCCTGACAAAGTATTTATTTCATGTAAAAAACGATCAACAGTTACCTTGTTCCCTCAATGACAAAAATTAAATCGTCAATGTACCTGCCGAAAAAAATGATATTAAAGTGTGCCTGCAAAATGGGTATGAACTCCCCCTCCCACCAAGCCATAACCAAGTTGGCATAGGCTGGAGCCGCTGGGGACCCCATAGCAACGCCACGTTTTTGCCTATAGTATGTACTGTTGAAAAGAAAAAAATTATTTTCCAAGATGATGTCCAGAAACCTACAAATTAAGGAAATTTGAGAATTGTTGAAAAGTTTTCCTTTTGCTAGAAATCCACGTACAGCCTCTACCCCTTCATCATGGGGAATACAGGTGTACAAAGAATTAACATCTAAAGTGAAAATAATGTGTTTGGAAGGTTCAAAAGTTCGGTTCATGTAAAAGATTCTCATTTTTTCCAAAAAATGCCAGGAATCTTTGATGAAAGATGCCTGATTTTCAAGTAATGGACCTAATAGAGCATCAATCACTAAAGAGATTTCTTCAGTAACTGAATGGGGGGATGAAACAATTGGACGTAATGGAGGATTTAAAAAGTCCTTGTGGGTTTTGGGAATTCCAAAAATAACACCTATTTTTGGATTTTCAACCACACAAAAATTATACAAATTAAAGCTAATTTCACCACACATTAAGGCATCATATAAATGTGAATGCACTTCGCTGAAGCGCTTCAAAATGTCAAAAAACGCAATAGGTTCATATTCACAACTATTCCCAAGAACTTCTTGCATTTTCTGATTATACCTGTCATGATCCATAACCACAATGTTTGAACCTTTGTCACTTTTCATAAATCTAAGTGACACAGTTAACTGTTTTAAATGCTTTAAAGCCTTTCTTTCCACACAGTTTAAATTGTCGTGATAAAAGTTCCTCCTTTTAAACAACAAACCAACATCATTAATGCACAACTCTTCATACGCTTTAATGGTGTAATGTAAATTAGGTGTATAACTAGAAGGTTTGTTAAATACCTTAGTGTTATCAGGTAAGTCGTGCAGTAAATAAGACAAATTAAGTTGTCTAGTAAATTTCTTAATGTCAATAATGGTCCTACCATAGTCAGCTCTTTGATTAGGAATAAAATTGAAACCATATTTTAACAAAGTCATCTCTACAGTGGAAAATAAAAAGTCAGTCAGGTTGATGATGCCGAAATCATCCGAAACATCACTTAAGCCTCGTCCCCCGACGAACTCGATCCCAAAAAAGTCCTGCTTCTAGTAAGCACACTACTTTTATTAATGTTATTTGAACCATTCTTCTTTGAAGGACCGTCAGTGGGTGCAGTCACACACCTATCCTTATTGGTCCTGCTAGTTGCCCCGAGGTCCACAGGTTTGTCAGCAGAATTGTCAAGTTGTTTGTTGATAGTAGTAATAACATTACTATCTGATGTTTTATCAGAAGAAATACCCAAACCTGAAGGACTAGTAGCTGACACTAACGGGGAAAAGAAACATCATAATTAGAACTACTGTTCTTAAAAAATGTAGGTGCATTGTTAGCGTTATCAAAAAAACGCTGAAATGATGAGGCACCAGTGTGTTTGGACTGATTAGTAAGATTAGACCTTGACTGTTGCATCGTAGAATTACGAAAATTAGGTGCAAAATGATTGTAAGCAGTTTTGTTGTCATAAACGGCTATATCTCGATCCAGCTTTGACCGTTTCCTGTTCGTAACTTCGTTGACATGAAGTTCGAGTTCATTAGTTAAAAAATCAAGAACTGATTTAAATTGATCACCAGAAAGCCGGTTCTTAATAAAAGCCTCAGCTTCCTTGATGTCTTTAGTTAATAAAGACATCTTATGAGCGTTGTTGTCAATTAATAACTTAAGAAAACGAATGCCAGCCTCGTTGAAAAAATCAATTAATAAACTGAACATCGGGTGTCCTAAATTGATGCCATTGGGACATTTAAAAAAGCGTAGTCCCTTAGGAACCACACCGAGATCAATACATCTTAAAAAATAGTGATTTTCAATTTCCAAAGATTTGTACCTTTTTAGCAGCTTTAATAACAGGTCCCGTTGGATGTTAATCTCCCTGCTGTTGATATCCGTTGAGCCACGATTTAATCTATAAAACGGGTTGCTTTCCCGATTAAGCAACTGAGTACAGCTGGCATTGTCGACGATGTTAACGCTGGAAGGCTTACTTGATTTCCTAGTCCCGCACTCAAAATCCACATGCGGAGACCTACTTAAGTCAATAACGGTATCCAATTCGTCACTTGTTCCGGTAGGACTGGAAACGTGCATCACATCATCAGAAGCGTTCGCTTTGGCCACTAAAAACTTCAACGATGACTGTATGTCCAAAAGAGTCGCAATAAGTAGTCCGCTGGCTTTATCAGCCCCAGAAGTCGGCGTAGCATGCACCGATAGATTTAAAAGGGTATCATCAGCAATTTCTGCCATAACAAGGCTAAACAAACCACGACCAAAAAAATAGCCAAATAAAACTAGAAAAAAGCAGTCACAATGGCAGAAAAAGCATCGACTGGAGAACACTTGGAAGAATCACAGCAACAGCGTATAGTAAGTTTAATATCCGCTTTCATCACTAAAACTTCATCAGAAAACAATGAGCATGAGCACAACAGAGTTTAAATAAATCAATCAATTAGTGCATCACATGGTAATTTGCATAAAACATTAAAATTTAAAGACATATCAAAAGACAGAAATAACACACTTGTAAAAATAAAAATAAAAATAGAAATTAATCTAACAAACTTCTTGTGTTGCTGTGTTTAGAAATAGTTAATTTACGGTGCTTCAAAAAACATTTCACATTTACTGTTTCATTTAAACCTGGTGGGTTATCAGAAAACAATCTAATCTACCATAAGGTTTCTCGTTGCTCAACGTAGTTCCTAAAGTCACCAGCTCTTTTGTCATGTCTACAAATTTCCAAAACAGTAAACATAAATTTCTTAAAATTTGTACAAGACGTTGAATGCCTGTATAAAGCATTGTTAAGATTTTTTGTCTTAATAGCATATAAATGTTCTTTAATGCGGTTCCCCAAGTTTCTTGTGGTCATACCCACATAGAAAGCCGGGCAAACAGAGCAAAAAGCAATACAAACAAGCCCACGACTTGTACAATCAGCATAACCGGGCACCTCTAAAATTCTTTCAGATGTTACATTTATACATGGTCCATCAGAAATGAAACGACATACTGTAGGAATTCGTAATGATTTTACAAACATATCATGCACAACAGTCATTCAACATAAGGAGGAATTATATATCCGTAGTACTGTTATACACGCACACACACACACATATATATATATATATATATATATATATATATATATATATATATATATAGCGGTGGTGGTGCTGCAGTAGCGTTGTCGCCTCTCAGTAAGACGCTGACCGGTTAGACTCTTAGCTAGAGCGTCTTCTGCGTGGAGACATGCGTGAATGGGCGTACTTCGTTGAAGGTTGTGCATTAGGGCTGGCAACTCAGCACGTAAAAATCAACTGCCAATCATTAGAGCACCGGAGTTCCGCTGTGGCGACCCCTAACCGGGAAAAGCCGAAAGACACAACAATATATATATATATATATATATATATCTATATATATATATATATATATATATATATATATATATATATATATATATATATATATATATATATATAGACGGATAACCAACCTCTTACTGCAACACTTCTGCAAAAAACCCGACAAACGGGGTGGGGGGAATAAAGGGCAAACAATAGTGGCATCTTTGAAATATGGCTGTTACACATGTAGAAGTCTGCTAGAGTGGCATGGTGTGCTTTAACATACAATGCCAGATAGATTACAGGTCTGAAACACAAATGAATGTCATTATTTACTGATGTCAATACTCACATTATCCCAGTGATTTCTCAGAAACCCACAACTGTTGTGGCCAACAGACAAAACATATGAGCCATGCATCAGGACAGTGTCTAGACATCTGGACAGTGGACAGGTATGACCGCAGCCATGTAACATATAAGACAAACCCATGACGGCTGCCAGCTATGTCACCCAGCACCTTCTCAACCACAGTAAGACCAACACGACACTAACCCAAATCAGCTCTGGGCAATTACCCATGTATATCCAAATATATCATGCACTACAGAGATGGAACTGTAGGGAAAAGCAGATAGTGGTGCATAAATGTCCACCCAAAACCATTTGCAGCACAGTCACAGCAACATACTAGTACCCCAAATGAACTCTAGAGTAGAACGTCTGTTTGAACGAACATATCCTGATTCCCAGTCACACATTACACTGACATATACTGGCCCAACTCACAACGTACTGGGAATCTTGAGGTGTTACAGGACATTTCTCAGTCTGCCCCTACAAACATACGCACCTGATAGACCACCAGAAGCTGTAGCAGCATACACAGTCAGATAGAAAAAGGATCTGTGACACTCCCATCTGCTACTCTCCCTACTCAGCCAAATAAACATATACACACAACACTGCTACACAATCCTGGTAGTTGCTTCACAATGGCCAGACATACATAACTCTCCTACGCACAGATTTCCACAGATGTCCAGGGTGTGAGATCATATTCATGGCCACTACAGAATAACACTTCCAGGAGTCTGCTAAGTCAATGGGATGATACCTTGAGTGCAGTCATTAAATAATGATATCACATACCTCTGACCCTCTTACTGCAAGACATCTGGACAAAGCATTACATACTTGGGGACAGGGGGCTGGAAAGAGGGACACATCTCACATAATGGTGTTACAAACTGAAACAGTTGTCAGTGTCACAGGCTTTGTTGTAACATAACATCCCTGAAGGATATGATGTCTGAAACACCAATGGATGTCAACAGTCACTGACTACAACCCTCACATTATCCTACTTCTTCCACAAAAACAGACGCTGTCTGAGGAACAGACCAAACATAACAGGCAAAGCTCTGGGCAGCCTGTGGACATCAGGACAGTGGAGAGGTATGTCACAGACATATCACTGTCAGACATCAAGTCACGCAGAAAATGCATGTCCAGACAAGCCCTTTTAAACTAGCAACCCTCTATGTGTATAACAGCACTACTGACTTGCAATCTGTACCCAGTTCTGGATCTTTGTTCCCCTTGCTGTTGGGCTGTCTCCACATGTCTTCTCCTGAGAGGTATTCCCACCTAGAGTCTGACAACATGTAGCCCCCACACCTTCATAATGTCCTCCACACAGGCAAGGAAAAGGGGCAAGGCACACATGAAGGCCGTAATTATAGCACTGTGTTGCTATGGCACTGGCAAATGGAAAGAGAACACAGCTGCTCTGGATGCAAGTAGCAAGTGGGAGACACTGATCGCCTGCTCATGAGCAGTACCTACAAAAGGCAAACTGCTGCATATGCAAAACAGGTCACAACCCATCCCCACAAAGACAGACTGTGACTACACAAACCTAAACATTTGCATTGTTGTGAGGAAACTTCTGAACACTATAACAGGCATGTCAATCATGTAAGCTTGTAATGGAATGCAGAAAGGTGTATACAATGATGGCAAATGGGACATTAAACACTAGGCCGCAACAAGACCTGCTGGACTTGCATGCTGCTGTCCAGCACCTATGGCCATTTCCGCTTGCTCTGCCTGCATTGACATGGAGCACATCTCTGGCCCCGGAGTCTCCCCAGCAAAGGTAAGCTCATGTATCGCTACTAACGGAGTCTCTGTTGTCCAATACTGAGTGCGTCACTGGTAGGCCAGCTACCTGGGATGTTGTAATTATTCATATGTCACCTGTGAATGCTACTCTGATAAATATGCTTGTCTTACAAATGTAAGAGATGTACATAGGGTATGGGCATATTACATGACAGGTGCAGAAGTGTGTGTTGAACTGTATGTGATATACTGAGCCCATACTGGTCAACTCTCCAGAGTTTTGCAGACTGAGATGTCTGCCTCATATATGTAGTCAATGCCTCAGAGAGTTGTGTATTGTCTGGCACATCACTAGCAATCCATTAAAGATGGAAGTCATAACAAATTAACACACATGTGATTGTCAGCTGTCATATCCTGCAGAGTACGCCTGTGAAGGTGACACCGTCCTTGCTGGCAACTGTGTTTCAGCTAGATTCATAAAGTGACACTATTTACTGGTGTTTGCCCACCACTAATGTGTGCCTTTGTGCAGATGCCTTGCTCTAACAGGAGCTAGTTGTCTCACCATAAACCTATGTCAGTGCAAGCGTACCTTGTTCTGTAGGATGCTGATATTTGTGCAGTCACTGACACCTGCTTTCTAGCTGGGGAGAGCACACCAACCTTGCCAGGTCACTAATCCCATCATATGTTTAGACCCCAAATGGAGCCCCACAAAGCCACAGGAGATGGAGTGTTGAACATTAGCATATACATACATACCGCCAGTATGATGCATGGGTGACATCCCAAGTGAAGTTAACTGTTGACAAAACACCTACTCATATCATAGCTAGCTACAGGCCTCCAACCATGACTATGGACACCCACCACACCTATTGAGACCTGCTGGAATCTGTCAGGATTCAGTCATCTACCCTGCTCCTGGGTGACTTCAAATACCCAAACATAGTGCGCATGACCTATGCCACCTGAACATGAACGCACATAGTTTCCTTGCCTTTGTCAATGGCAATGCTGTGGATCAGCCTGTCATCACTCTTATGGCAGGTGAAAACCTTTTTGTACCTGGTCCTAACCAACATGAGAAGCCACTGTAGCACTCCTACAGTGCCATCCCCTTGTTAATATCTGACCACATAGCCATCACTGTTCAGGTCACCATCTCCCCTGCCCCCTTTACAGAGTCAAACAGAATGAACTGTACACAAATGACTATAAATCCCCTCAGAGCAGGAAGAAGTAGCTGTACAGCCAACGTCCCATTTGTTGGAACTAGTAGCAGTGTCCAGGCCCACATCACAATACTATGTGGGCACCTACATAGCTGTATGGACTCAGCAGTACCTGACAGGCCAACATCATCTCCCACAAGATAGGGTAAACGCCTGTGATGGACAGCAGCAATACACACATATCATAATAGGTGGAAAACATTGCTGAACGGGCCAATAAGGAACAGGTGCCTCACTGTAAGCAATGTCACCTTGGTCTGCACAAGCAAATAAGGGCACAGGTGATGCACCCTAAGGCTGTCCTTGAGTGCAAATTGGACACATCTACCAAGGCAAATCACTAGGCCTTCAACATGTGTCTACAATTCCAGTGGCAACACATAACTCTGCTCTGTAGTGGTGGTCAATAACACCACATGCACATACGGCATAGATATGGGCAATCGGGGGCAGACAGGTGAAGTGTAAACACCATCCTCCTGTCCCCCCAGTGGTACACATGTGCATTTACAGCACCTGCCCCCTCCCCTCATCATCAGTAAGCAGGTCCATAATGCCCTCTCAAAGGCAACACACAGAGGTCTCCATAGGCATGATAACATCCCTGGCTGCATCCCACATGAACACAGGCATAGGCTCTCAGAGCCATTCCGCACTGTAGCCAACCACAGCCTGAGCACCAGTGTAATCCTATCTGCACAGTGGACAGCCACTGTCATCCCTATACACAGAGGTGCAGCAATCCAACAACCCAGCCAATATTATGCACATCAGCCTAACTAGCCTGCTCTGCAATGGCATGGAAGACAATATCAAGGACATTATGAACAGGGACATCGACAACATCAAAATGCCTGGGCCCAAACACCATGGTACTGTCAAAGGGAGATCAGGCCTGTTAAACCTGATCGACCCCTCTGCAGTGGTCAGCAAACACAGGGATGAGGGGAAGATGGCAAACAATGCCTACCTTCACCTAGCCCAGTCCTCTCACAATAATCCCCAGGTGGACAGGATACATATGCCAACACAACTAGGCACCAACCTGTAGGTTAACAGATGGGCAGCTAACTTGCCCAATGATAGTACCCACTCAGTCAAAGTAGTAGAACCCACCTCTAATAGCACAGTCATCCACAACGATGTACCCAAGGATTGGTCTGGGGGCTTCTACTGTTTGAGATATATGTATCTGAGGTACAGGACAAAAGCAGTGGTTGTGGCTAAGCAGGTGTAAGGATACTTGCAAGCTGCCCACTGTCTTACTTTCCCCTACTTATGGGGATCATTACCCAAGAGGCACTCATCCAATTACTGACTGGTACAATAAGCATTACTGTAAATGGAATGCCAGGACAGGCATCATTCCCCCTGCTGTGGCAGATGTCATCCACACTAAGTATGACAGTAATAATGTACTGAGCAGGCAATCAGGTGTGAGGCGACTTCTGCACTGAGGTTGGTAGCGCAGTTTCACACCATGTGGGCACCATTGTATGGAAGGTCATCTATATGGCCCGCATCACAAATATGGGTATGTCATAGGTAGGCCATAGGTAGATGTAAAGTGAGGGAAGATCTCTACAGTATTGAGCAGTACTGTTGTAAAAATAGAAGCCTATGCAGTTATTAATGTACTTTTCTTCTCCTCCCCTTCATCTGCATCACTAATTATTAGTCAAATAGAGTACGGGTATGTTTTTAACAAACCTAATGTTGGGACATGAGTTCCATTATTGCCCATATAATTAATTGGTTGCATGTTAACATACCTTGTTCAAATACCATTGTTGGCAGCCTGTTGCCGTCATTGTTACTGGCATGCTGTTACAATGCTCACTGTTGTACCAGTTATGCATGTGTTCTGTTTGCTATGCAACTGTTTCACATGTGTTGTTTTGGGTTAATTTGAACACCCATGCATGCCTTTAAAACTAATCTTGAAATGTTTTGTTCATGACTAAACAATATATCCTGGAAAACCTCAACACCATAGCACATTTGGGAAGGCTGATCCCAGCAAATCCACCTGTCCCGCCACATCTGGCCGTGGCACCGGGCCCCAGCATGTCTAGGAGTACCTCTCAACCTGTTAATGCAAAAAATCTGGACAAAGCTTGACAAAATGGGGATACAAATAGGGACATATTTTAAATATTGCTCTTATAAACATAGAAAGTTGCTAGAGTAACAGGATTTGTTTTAATATACATTTTCTGAAGGGTTTGACATCTGAAATTCAAATGTATTTTTTTATTCAGTGACTTCAGTCCTGAGATCATCCCAGTGATTTGCCAGGAAAAACAGGAACAGGCCAAAAATTTGGACATTCTGCGAAAATCTGTACAGTTGAGAGGTAGACTGGGAACCACCCTGGAACTTCATCTTCTGCAGGCCCTGCACCACCTGGGTGTGGGAGTGGAGATGAGCCCATCATCCGCCATCAGTTCTGGGGTAGGGTGTGCAGTGTCATCTGCTCTGCACTGGCTGGCCAGCAGCACCAGATTGAGGAGCAGGCTGCCCCTCCTGTCCTGTCCCCAGCACAGCCACCATCGGGGCTATGAAGGTGCAGTCGTGACTGCCTGCAGGTGGGGATGTTAGTCCCACCCTATCCATATGGGGTTTCATGGGCCCCTGATTACCAAACACCATCCCCATCCAAAGTGTTTACCCCCTACATGCATCATACACTGCCCTTGTCTGCTATCTTGTCTTTCTTGTATGTCTCCTTACCCAACCTACCTCCCCAGACGTACCTACAATCCCTCCCCAACACCCCATTCTCACCTTAACAAAGAAAAAAAGGCATCTTTCCCCAAAAGAATTATTGCTCCATATATAGCTGTCCATTTCCCACAGATGTCCACTAGACACATGTAATCCAGTCCAATTGGCTTGACAACACATTTCTGCTGTCCTCACTCCTCTCTCTGGGGTTTGAGTGTCCAAATTCACCTCCAAATTCCGTACAAATGCACAGCTGTTGCTGTATTACAAATGGACAGCTATGGAACTTTCTTACACCCATCCTGCACATCCCTAGCTACCTTTCATATTGTTTTTCCCTCTGCATGCCCCTTTCTCACCACTTTCCGATAACCTCTTTTTCTTTTTTTCTTTTCTTTTAAAGGGATTAGTGTGGGTGTAAGTGGAAGTAAGTAAGTTTACGCAATGCTAAGTGAAGTCAAAACAGATTAAGCATGCATAGGGTTAACCATATGTTGATTAGCGTCGCACAAACCCACTTAAAGCCATTTAAAACTGCTTTAATCACTCTGTGGGAGGCTGGCATAATGGTTAAGGTGTTTACCTTACAGATACAAGGTGCAGGGGATAATTGGCTAGGCTTAAAATGGCCCACATGGGCAGTTAAGTACAGGGGGTAATTGGCTAGGCTTAAAATGACCCACAAGGGCAGCTAGTCTAGTCCTAATCTATGAACCTATGAATCTATGTCTCCATCAGCCACTGTTCTGCCTAGCAAAAAAATAATCAGCCCTGCCAAATCTAAAACCCAGGACCCCATACACTATAGTCAGATTAATGTACCACTACACTGTTTGAAAAATCATCAGAAATTCCTAGATACAGTGGATATAAAAGGTTTACACACACCCCTGTTAAAATGCTAAGTTTTTGTGATATAAAAAATTGAACCACAATAAATAATTTCAAAATGTTTCCCACCTTTAAGGTGACCAATAACCTGTACAATTCAATTGAAAAAAACAACAAATCTGTTAGGGGAAAAAATATGAAAAATATAAAACGTACAATACACTGGTTGCATAAGTGTGCACACCCTTAAACTAATACTTTGTTGAAGCACATTTTGATTTAATTACAGCATTCAGTCTTTTGGGTACACACCTGCCATCAATTAAAGAGACTTTGATTAACCACATATAAAGTTCAGCTGTCCTAGTAGGATTTTCCTGACATTTACTCAGTTGCCTGCTACAGCAAAAGTCAAGGTTGACACAGAGCTTACAAAGCATTAAAGGGATCTCATTGTTGAAAGGTATCAGGAGAAGGGTACAAAAAAATTTCCACAGCAATGGATATACCATGGAACACAGTGAAGACAGTCATCAAAAAGTGGAGAAAATAAGGGACAACGGCAACGTTGCAAAGAACTGGATGCCCCTCCAAAATTGAAGAAAAGACAAGATGAAAACTGGTCAGGGAGGCTGCCAAGAGACTTACAGCAACACTGAAGGAACTGCAGGAATTTCTGGTAAGTACTGGTTGTGTACTACATGTGACAACAATCTCCCGTATTCTCCATATGTCTGGACTATGGGGTAGGGTTGCAAGATGGAAGCCTTTTCTTACACAGAAAAACATCCAGGCCTGGCTAAAATTTGCAAAACAATATGTGAAGTCTCCCAAAAGCATGTGGGAAAATGTGTTATGGTATGATAAGACCAAGGTTGAACTTTTTGGCAACAATTCCAAAAGGTACGTTTGGCGCAAAAAAACACTTTGCATCACCAAAAGAACACCATCCCATGGTAAAGCATGGTGGTGGCAGAATCATGCTTTGGGGTTACTTTTCTTCAACTGGAACTGGGGCTTTAGTCAAGGTGGAGGGAATTATGAACAGTTCCAAATACCAGTCACTTTTGGCCCAAAACCTTCAGGAGTCTGCCAGAAAGCTGAAGATGAAGAGGAGTTTCACCTTTCAACATGACAATGACCACAAGCATATATCCAAATCAACAAAAGAATGGCTTCACCAGAAGAAAATTAAATTTTTGCAATGGCCAGGCCAGATCCCCAGACCTAAACCCAATAGAAAATCTGTGGGGTGACTAGAAGAGGGCTGTGCCCAAGAGATGCTCTGGTGGGCAAATATTGCCAAGTCAAGATCTGCCATGCTGATAGACTTCTACCCAAGAAGACTGAATGCTGTAATTAACTCAAAAGATACTTCAACAAATTAGTAGTTTAAGGGTGTGCACACTTATGCAACCAGCGTATTTTACATTTTTTATGTTTTCCCCTAACAGATTTGTTTGCTTTTCAACTGAATTGTACAATTATACAGGTTATAGGTAAAGGTGGGAAAAGTTTTGAAATGATTTATTGTGGCCTCATTTTTTTTATATCACAAAACCCTAAGGTGCTGGAGTATAACGGATGCACAATAAATGATAATCTGTGGTAAGTAACTCCTTTATTCGACCATGTTCGCACAATCAGAAAACATTAAGCGCTTTCATCCAACAAGGTAACTAATACTATTAAAGGTACTATTCCCAACAGTTCTAGCCCTAAATCTAAGGGAATTACACCTACTAGTATTGGCAAAGGTGTTGATCAACTTGATTGTTTTTTAGCAAAGAACTTTGACTTTAATAATGAACAACCACTTACGGCTCGGTCTGAAGAGAGCCCTGTTATGTCTAAAGGGACATTAAAAGACTATATTTACATGTTGGGTAAAAATTTATTAGCAGTTAAAGGATTAAAAATCGACAACGCATATCTAAATAAATGTATAGAATTGAAAATTGTACCCATGGGACTACGTTTTTTCAAAGTCCCTATGGGTATTGAAATGAATGAAACAAATGTGCAGGATTTTAATAATTTATTTGATAGTTTTGGCATGGATTTTATGAAGTTATTGATTGCAAAAAATGATGAAAAATTGAGTAAAGTACTTAGTGAGGTAGAGAAATTGAATAATGTTATAGTTAATGATTTATGCTTTCCGCAATGGAAAGATTTATATAATAAACAGTTCACTTATGCTGAAAAGAAAGCTCACAATATATATATTAAGAAAGATAAAAAAATGCAGAGAGATTCTACGCAATATAAGAATAATAAAGCCTACATATGGAAGAAATTTAATAATTATCAATGGGCACATGAATTCAAACAGACAAATAGTAATGATAGATATCATCGAGATAATAGATTGTATGACGATAATTATGATAACTGAGGAAATTTTCACAGGGAGAGACAATATGCAACAAACTGCACTCAGAGGAAAGGTTGGAAATGGAGAAAGCAGACGGACAGTTGGGATTAGAACTTACATATGTAGAACCCCTGGTATTATCAAATACAGTTAATGGCATTATTAACTGCCATAACAATTTTAATATTTATAATTATACTAATTTAGATTTAAAAATGGAACATTTTTCACTATTTGCAAAAGGGAGCAAATTTGTACCTAGACCTTGTTTTAAACTGATTGATACTATTGTTGATATCAAACTATTCACACGAAAATTAAATTTAGCTGTGTGTTTTAAGAATAAAACTGGATATAAGAAAGTAGATATCAAGAAAAAGAGTAGTTATATACCTCCAACACATCGTAGTATAGCTTGTTTTGAAAAGGCAGTGACTAATGAGGTATATAGTATCAATAGTAAACTAATCAAAAAGAAGATTTCGGACAACTTGAGTAGTGGGGAACGGAAATTACTGGATGAGATAACAGCTAACAATGATATTAGGGTCATGAAACCCGACAAAGGGGGAGGAGCTGTTTTATATTATACCCTGAATTATATCAATGAAATTTACAAGATTTTATATGAATCAGGAAATTATGAAACGGTATCTATAAACGAAATTAACATTGGGTACAAGCGCATAGATTTATGTATCGATGAATTATTGCTTGATCATAGAATAACCAAGGACACATATGATTTTATAAAGGTGGAATACCCTACTTTAGCCAGTATAGTAGGGATTCCAAAGATACATAAAAACATTGAACACCCTCCTTTTCATCCTATTGTTTCGGGAAGTCATTCTAAAATTTATCCATTAGGTATAGTCATTGACAATTGGCTCAAACCTATTTATAATGGGATCACACACCTGGTTAAAGACTCTTGGTCTTTTCTGTCCAAGTTAACCAAGGATATATGGTCAGAGGGCATCATGTTTATTACCATAGATGTGGTGGACCTTTTTTCCAGTATACCTAAGGAAATTGGACTAGAATATTTTTGTAACAGTTTGACCAAGTTTTCAGGCTTGGACTGGGACAAAATTTTAGTTATTATGGACCTCATGTCACTAGTACTTGACCATAACTATATACAATTTGAGGGCGAGAATTTTAAACAAACAAGAGGCGTAGCTATGGGAGCGGCTTGCGCTCCCATATACGCAAATCTAGTTATGTTAGAATGGGAAATCACCCATTTATTTACTAGTGAACATTACAAGAATATAGTTTATTATTCTCGATACTTGGATGATATGTTTGTCCTTTGGAGGGGGGACAAGCAAAGTATTGACTGCTTTATGAATTATTTAAATCAATCCAGTAGTTTCTTAAAATTTACGTTTACAAATAATTATAATGGTATTCCCTATTTGGATTTGTACATTTCTAAGACTGAAATGGGTTTTAAATCAAATATATATAGGAAAAAAACTTTTTCAAACAGCTATTTAGAATATAATAGCTGTCATCCACGGGCTATGATGAGGAGTATATATAAAGGTCAATGTATCCGAGCAGCGCGTATGACCTCTGACTACTCAGATGTACTCAGAGAGATACAATATATACAAGAACTATTTACAAATCGAGGATACCCAGAAGTTATGTTAAATAATATCTCTGCATATGTTATTCAAGAATGGGGTAAAAAATTTCCCCCATTATTAGGCAGAGAATTTAAGAACAAAGATGCTACATATGATGACAAGCATGCAAGAGCTTGTATTTTGGAATACTCCCCACATGTTGAATTTATTAAAAATATTATAAAAAACAATTGGAACATACTATTAGTGGATGAGGAAGTAAGTGACATAATAGGGACCTCTCCAGTATTTGTTTATAGGACTGGAATGAATTTAAAAAAGAAATTAGAACAATCAACCTCTAAAAATCATAAAATTAAAAGTTTTGGTAGTACTAAAAAATGTGGCTCATGTAAACAATGTTACGTTATATTAGAAACAGAGAATCTTATATTAGATAATATTAATAGGACCACTATTAAATTTCTAAGGGGTAATTGTAACACGAAGAATATAATATATTTAGCAAAATGCAGTTTCTGTTCAGGATTTTATGTAGGGAAAACCGAACGTTGTTTTAAGAAACGCATATACGATCATTTGTATTCTATTAAGAACAAGGATATGAATAATGCGCTAAGTAGACATATATTCGAATATGGCAATGAGCATACTTTTAAATTTGGCATCATTGATCAAGTGAAGATAGATTCTAAGGGAGGTGATTACAAGACTCTATTGAGCAAAAAGGAAGTTCTATGGCAGATATATACTGACGCCGCCAGGAAACCAGGACTGAATGATTTTATTTCGATTAAACCTATTTTGGAAACACAATAACATTATATTTATATTTGTGTTTCTAGATGTCCTAGTTTGTAATATGTGATTACATTTTTGTTTTTATTTTTATATTTACTTGCGTAGTACAGTATTTTACAGCTCTGCTGATTATCATATGAATTCTTGTCCATGCCTATTATGTTATTTTTAAATTTGACAATTGACATTAGTAGATGAATATCCATACACTTGTTTTTATATACTAATTTTATTATTTATGTATAGACAGACGATAGCATGAATATGTGAATTAATTTTAGTTATGCATCGATATTGATTTTTTTAATTATTTAGATTTATAGTTTGCTATGTACGCAACTATGTTTCTTTAAGGAAGTTTTTAAGGGGGCGGTGTTGGCACCAAAAAAGTAATATAAATCGTTATTAGCCATTGGTAATGGCATTCTGATGAAGTCCACAACAGTGGATGAAAGCGCTTAATGTTTTTTGATTGTGAGAACATGGTCGAATAAAGGAGTTACTTACCACAGGTTATCATTTATTGTGCATCCGTTATACTCCAGCACCTTAATTTTTTCTTTTCTGGTGTTGCTCAGCTGGCGTATTGGTTTGGTTTGATATCACAAAAACCTGGCATTTTAACAGGGGTGTGTAAACTTTTTATATCCACAACATATACATACATATATATATATATATATATATATATATATATATATATATATATATATATATGGGATCGGCACTGATCCCAGAAGGAACTTTTCACCAAAGCACAAACAGTCGGGCATACTTCCGCAGAAGTATGCCTGCAGCTAGAGGCAGTTGTGGGTGAATGACTTTTGCGGAGATTGTACTACGGTGCGGATAAGGGAATATTCCCTTTTCCTCACTGTAGTGCGATCTCAGAGTGAGAATATTAAAGTAGGGGGGTGTGGGGAGCACAGCCCCCCACATTGGGGTGCAAGGGGCATAAAAGTAGATTTACTGGGGTTTTTTTGTTTATTTGTTTTTACGCACATTGACGAAAGCGCTTTTTCGGTGAAAGCAGTTTGTGTTCGGTGATTGTGGATTCAGACTACTGAACCTTCGTTCAATAGTCCTAGATCCATATATATATATATATATATATATATATATATATATATACATAATATATATATATATACATGTATATATATATATATATATATATATATATATATATATATATATATATCTATATATAATCTATCTATACATAACATATAGGGCAGTCATACCTCTCAACCACTTAGTGCAAGACATCTGGGAAAAGGCTGCCAAAATGGGGGACAATAGGCCAAACGTAGGGACATACTTTAAAAATTCCCATTAGAAACGTAGACAGTTGCAAGATTAACAGGGTTTGTTTCAGCATACATTTTCAGAAGGATATGGGGTCTGACACTGAAATGTATGTCATCATTTAATGACAGAAATCCTCAGATCATCACAGTGGTTTACCGGAGAAATACGAATAATTTGTGGAACAGACCAAAAATATGAGCAATAAACCTGGACATTCTGAAACAATCCAGCCAGTTGACAGGTATGCTCAGAACCCCTTAGTGCAACGAATTTGGACCAAGCCTGATAAAGTGGGGGGAGAAAGCCATGAACATAGGGACATATCTGAAATACTTGACTAGATAAGCTGAGACAGTTGCTGCACTAACACTGTCTGTTCTAGCATATATTGACTGAAACAGCACAAGTCCAAGACTCAATTGCTTCTCATTAGTTAGTAGCTTAAATCCTCACATCATCCCACTGATTTGTCACAAATACACAACAGTTATGGGGACCAGATCAAAGATATGAGCCAGACAGCTGGACATCCTACGAATATCTGGACATAACATGACATTAGGGAAACCACACTTAGCTGCTAAGCATGTCACCACCAAGCACCATCCAGACTACAGTCAGACTGACACAACACTACCCCAAATCAGCTATGGGGAATTACACATGAATTTGCAAATATATCAGGCACTACAGGGATGTAGCAGTAGTGAAAAACAGACACCATTGTGAAAGTGCATACCCACAACCAATTCCACCACAGTCATGGTGAAATACCTGTAAGCCAAATGAACACTAGATTATAATGACTGTGTGAACAAAAATGTCATGTTTGCCACTCACACACTACCTCTACATATACTGTCTCAATTCATACTGTAGCAGGAATCCTGAGGTGGTACGGGACATGTCTCAGTCTGCCTCTACAAACATATACAGCCAACAGACCACCAGAAACTGTAGCAGCATTACGGTTGCCACCCCTCTGTTTTTTTTCCGGACTATCCAGAAATCAAACTGATTCTCCAGTAGTCCAGAAAACACGGGATAAACTCCGGTATGCTGTTTCAAAAAGGAAACAGACTATCAGAGTTTGTAAATCGGCTGATTTACTATGCTTTTTTTTACAGAAAAGCATAGTAAATCAGCCGAAAGCAGGCAACAGGAACGAAAAAAGAGGGCGTTCCCCGCTGAGTGATGTCATTGCGACATCACAAAATGGGCAGGATGTAGGCGGGAGAGGGGGTGGGGTGAGCAGGGTTACTGGTGATGTGAGGGGTGTGGCTTTACTCCAGTTTTAGCCACGAAAGAAGGTGGCAACCCTAAGCAGCATGCATAGTCAGATAGAAAAGGAGCCATGACACTTACATTTACCCCCCCTCCCTACACAGCCCAACTAACATCTACACACTACACTGCTACACAATCCTGACAGTCTGTTAACAATCACCAGATATACACAGACCTCTCAACTATACAGATTTCCACAGAATATCTAGGCTTTGTCTTCATATATATGGCCTCCACCTCATAATGTCTGGCATTCTGCTACATCACTGGAATGATATTAGGAATGAAGGCACTAAATAATGATATACCATGCCTATGAATCTCTTACTGCATGACATCTGGACAAAGCCTGACATAATTGGGGGACAGAGGCCTAAAAGCAGAGGCATATTTGAAATATTGCTGTTAGAAACTGAGAAAGTTGCTGGTGTTACAGGATTTGTTGTAACATATCTTTTCTGAGGTATATGAAGTCAGAAACACAAATGGATGTTAGCATTTACTGACTACAATCCCCAGGGTATGCTACTGATTTGCCAAGGACAAAAATGTCTGAGGAACAGACCAAAAATATGAGCCACACATCTAGACATTCAGCGAAACTCTGTACAGTTGAGAGGTATGTTCTGTAGGAGTTGCCACTGTGCTATACAGGTGAACAGCAATAATGTGTACATGGGTGCAGTGTGTGCTAGGTGAAGGCCCATCACCTACTAACACTACTCACGTATCCCAGAGGTGTATATTAGTAGTAACATTAAGTGGAAAGGGCTGCACTGCATGATGTTGAGGGCCTGTCCAGAGTGTGCATGTTGTGGTCTGACTGGGTGTCGTGGATGTCACCAGTTGGCTATTGTGAGATCTATGTAATGCCTTTGTGCCACCTCATCTGTATGCATATGTGTGTACCAGCAACCCTTATGGTGCAGGCATTAATGTACACATGTTGTCTTCCCCTCACAGGTGGACATGGTGGCTGTGGTCCCTCCCGCTCAGAATCTGATGTCAGTGTCACTGCAGACTCTGACCATGATGGTGCCAGAGTGCAGGCAACATCCCACACATGTGGGTGGACAGGGGTACTCGAAGGAGGACTGCTGCCTGTTGAATCACTGTTGCAAATCCCACAGCAGGTGTCATCAGATGCATGTTTCGGGCTGTCATGGATACACAGGCAAGTAGTGAACTCAACACCAGACAAACACTCAGGGTCTTGGATGCAACTCTTCCTGGATTATGTGATGTCATATGTGGCCTTGCTGAATGATCATGAATAGATGGTGGGGTGAGACCTTGGGAATCCTCGACTGTGGAATGTCTGTGCTTCAGCATGTGGTGGTAGATGGGCATCGAACACGTGGAAGTGGGTCAGCACCAACCTCAGCTGTGAGTCTATGGGTCTGTGCACCTTCACACTCCCGTAGTGGCAGTCCCACCAGCAGTACTGATGGGCAGGTGCTGTCCACACCACAATGGAGCAGGCCATGGGCACATGGTCCTGGCTGGTCCGGTCAGGGACATGGATCCAGCAGACAGCAGTCACCATCGGGAGTAGTACTGCATCAGGCCTTGAGCCTGGTAGTGCCATTGAGACCCATGGCAGGACCAGTTCATGTGCCCATGGCCAGAGATGGTGAACTGTACACCCTGCCCTGTACAGTCCACAGCTATCCAACATACCCCTGTGTAGGGCAGCAACATGGCGTAACTGTCTGCATACGAATACACACACGCATCACTATCACAGCCAGGTCACCTACAGAGAGACACACACACACACCATCTCTGCATGGCCCATTCCTAGAACACCCCTCCAAACACACACACATGATGTCAATTGTATAGCCCAACCTAGGCCTCTGGCAAACCCACACAACATCCTGTGCATATGATGATACCCATGCCACATCCCTGTCATCCATACCACCGATGCAGGGACATGCTAATATGGTTCTGATGCACAGGATGAATTAAGTACAGCTTAGCTATGTAATGCTGTGTAAGGTGCTGTCAGCTGGCATTTGTAATGGGTACACTTCAGAGTGTGTGTACCTTTTCTGCCATGATGCATTACTGGTGTTGGTAACACTGACTGAATGTAGTCTCACATGCTGTATTCTGTTTGTGTTCTAGGTGTCTGTGCTTCAGCAGGATGTGGCCCTGCAGACATTACCAATGAGGGGTATGGCAGAGTGGTAAAACATTGATTGTGTTAGAGCTGAGGTCAGCTGTATATGTACACGTTTACCAGGTCTGTGTAACAGTTATTGCATGTGCCACAGAGCTTATAGGGCTCAGGGGTGTATACAGGTAAGTCTATGGCGGTTGACGTCAGCAGCCCTTGTAAAGTGGACAATGGTAAGTGTAGTGGGTGGAACACACCTCAGATGGGTAAAGCCCACACCCCCAGAGGATATTGTGTTGACCAAACACAGAGACAATACTGTTCCCACACACACAGTCACACACACACGCACAGGATCACAGTTGCCAGTGCTGGGTTTGGAACCCCTACCCATCTAGTCAGTGGTACTACAGTGTTATGCGGTTATCTAAGGTGGCACAGAACTAATAGTGTAATGACTGTTCCAAGCTACCTATAAAGTGAATAGGATCACATGCTCTTGTGATGTATGGCAATAGGGGTGTACTGGGTGTGGAAGGACTCAGACTGTAACCTACAAGTCTACACATTCACAAGCACTGCTATACACACACCAATGTACACACAATTGCCAGTACTGACATTAGCAGCCCTGCCTATCATGTCATTCATTCCATACTGTTACATAGCTGCTGCACACGGCATGGGGCTTATAGGGCTGAAGAGTGTCAACAAATACCTCTATGGTGGATGTGAACAGCGGCCTTTGTAAAGTGGACCTTGGGACGTGTACTGGGAGTGCCATGGCCTAAAATTGTAAACCACGGCCACCCAGTGGATATAGTTCTCACACACACACACACACACACACACACACACACACACACACACACACACACACACACACACACTTATTTGCCAGGACTGACATTAGAACCCCTACCTAGCTAGTTACTGATACTACAGTGTTATGCATTTATCACATGTGCCAAACAGCTTACAGGGTGAAGAGTCTCCCAAGATAATTCCAAGGTGAACAACATCACCAGGCCTTGTAAAGTATGGCAATGGGTGATTTACTGGGTAAGAATGGACCCAAAATAATTGAACCTACAGTTACACACACACACACACACACACACACACACACACACACACACACACGCACACGCACACGCACACACGCACATACATTTGCCAGGACTCAGATTAGAACCCATGCCTATGTAGTCATTAGTCCCATATGTTATGCCATTACAGCATGCACCACAGAGGTTATAGGGTGAAAAGTGTCCCAACGGACCTATAATGTGAATAACAGCCCCTGCCCTTGTAAAGTATGGCAATGGTCGGTGTACTGGGTGAGAAGGGCCTCAAACTACTTTCACCCATATGTTTACACACTCACAAACACTCTTATACACACTAAAGTACACACACACACACACACGTTCTGAGGTTCATAGGTGTGTACTAGGTGAATGGCCATGGAGCCTTTACAGGCCTAGCCCATGGGATTACCCTGGCATCGTGCCACCTGACAATAGTCCCCACTGTGTTTAACGAGTATAGCCACTGGAGTGATTTCTATTCACCATCCACTCATCCAGATTTCCCTTGAAGAGGGGCCGTGAGGTGCCCTGCTTGACATGCATGTGAAGTGTATTCCATAGCGTGGGCAGTATCTGGGTTATGAACCTGTCCCTCCAGCATGTTCTGTTGATTGTGGAAATGGGGTTGAGGTCTCTTGAGCATGTGGTGTGGACAGACTGGGTTCTTTAGATGTAGCATTCCTGACACAGCTGGGTCAGACATGGCTTTGTAAGTCAGGCAGAGATCGCCTCTAAGTAGCCGATATGAGACAGAGAATAGTTGGAGTTATTGGAGTCTGTCCATATAGGACAAGTGTTTAAGGCCTAGGATCCTCTTTGCGAAGTACATTTGCAGCCTCTCCAGTTGTTGCAGGTGTCCAGTGAGGTACATGCCAAATGGGCCACTGTACTCGTTGATTGGCCTAAAGAGGAGAGAGTAGAGGGAGACAATGACCTCTTACTTCCTGGATGCAACAGCCTTAGGAATAAGATGTGCCACATAGAAGGACTTTCTGAACACAGTGGCAATGTGTTGGTCAACAGAGAGCTCACTGTCAACCTGTGTTCCCAGTTCTCTTATAAGGACATCAGTGTTCAGTGGACTATCATCGATGTGGTGATTCATGGGAACCATGTTGTTCCCAAAGGGGATGTCGACACATTTTCTGGCATTGAACTAAGGCCCAGGGTTCTGACACCAGTTGTAGGTCTCAGTAAGGCCTTTCTGCAGGATGTAAACATCATGTGTGGAGGTAATAATAGCATCCACCTTGCAGTTGTCTGCGAACACTGTCAGCCAGAGTACCTTCATGTTGGGCTGGACTTCAGAGGTGTAGATCCCGAACATGAGGAGACCCAGGACCAAACCCTGTGGGACTCCACTCGTGGCTGGTCATCCAGTCTGACATGGAGTTCGCTGCTTTCACACCGTGGGTTCTATCTTCCCATCCATTGGTCAAGATTTCTCTTGAACAAGGCCAGCGAGGTGCTCTGTGAGGTGCTCTGTGAGGTGCTCTGTGAGCCAGTTTGCAAATATACATAGGGGTTGATGCCTAGCTGAGTGTGTTTGTCTATGATTCCTGAGTGGGGAATGGTATCCAAGGATTAGAAGGGCCGCCTATCTTGCTATTTATTCCATACTGCTACATAGTTATTGCACATGGCACAGAGCTTATAGGGCTGCAGAGTGTTAATGGTGGGCCTTGTAAAGTGGACACTGGGACATGTACTGGGTGGTCCACAGCAAAAAATTGCAAAACTCACCCTGCAATAGATATGGTTCTCACACAAACACCCCCACCCACCCACACAGGATACTGTTCTCACTCACTTACACACACACAAATTTCCCAAGGCTGAGATTAGAACCCCTACCTATCTAGTTACTGCTAAAATGGTGTTATGCATTTATCGCACATGCCATGGAGCTTAAAGTGATGAAGGGTGTCCCAATGTACTTCTAAGGTGAGGAACATCACCTAAGTATGGCAATGGGTGGTGTACTGGTTGAGAGAGGCCACAAAATACTTTAACCTACACATATGCACACTTACACACACAAATACACTTACACACATTTGCTAGGACTGAGATTAGAGCCCCTACCTAACTAGTAATTTGTACTATAGTGTTACGCAATTATCGCACATGCCACAGAGTTTGTAGGGCTGTAGGCTGCCCAAAGGTACTTCTAAGGTAACTGACAGCAGGACTGCTAAAGTAGGACAATGGGAAGTGTACTGGGTGTGAAAAGGCTCAAAATCTTTAACCTACAGATACACATACACACACACTTTTACATTTGCCAGGACTGAGATTACAACCCCTACCTAAATAGCTATTTGTACTATAGTGTTATACAGTTATTGCACACACCACAGAGCTTATAGGGCAGATGCCAGTCCAACAGTACTTCTACAGTGAATGACATCAGCAGATCTTGTGAAGTAGGGCAATGGGAGGTGTACTGGGTGGGAATGGACTAAAACACTTATTCGTACACACACAACTTATTCCTACACACACACACATACACACACACACAGACACACACACACACACACACACACAATACCCCAAACACAACCACTGTTACATATGTCGGGGCTGAGATTGGAACCCCTACATACCTAGTTATTTGTATGATAGTGTTACGCAGTTATCACACACACACTATAGAGCTTACAGGACTGAAGCCAGTCCATGGGTACTTCTAAGGTGAATGACATTAGCAGATCTTATGTACTGGGTGGGTAAGGCATCATAATACTTAGACCTACACACACACACACACACACACACACACACACACACACACACACACACACACGCACACACACACACACACACACACACACACACACACACACACACACACACACATAGAGACACACAGAAAGGTAGGTGATGTGATATTCCAACCCCCACCTCAGTATCATTAGACAATGAATCTCATCTTCATGCTGGCACAAGCCAGTGGTTACACTTGGTATGCAACTGTCTGCAGCACATCACTCTATGCTATTCAGGTTATCCCTGTGTCTGACTCACTTTCTATGATTCTCCCTGTGTGTCACTTGTCCAAGTCTGTGTGTGTGTGTGTATGCTTGACATATTGTAATATGTGCCTATATATATATCTATATATATATATATATATATATATATATATATATATATATATATATATATATACATATATGTGTGTGTGTGTGTGTGTATCACACGCAACTGATGTAGATATACCATATATGTGCCACCTACAGCTGGCTCTGGGTAATCCTGTCTGATGGGTGCATGTGGAGGCAATTAGGTTTGCATAGCTGTGTGTATGCAAAGACATTTGCACAATACACAGCTATATAGTCAGATGTGGTTTCAGATATGGGCTTCACTTCTCTAAGTGTAGAAGCATGCTCAGTATGGCCTTCTATAGTAGGTGTGGGAATCCATTCAAGGGATAGTTGTACTCCAGTCAGGGGTGCTGTGTGCTACAGCCATACCTTGCAACCTGTCTGTGCAAAATATCTGGAGACAGGCTGCCAATATGGAGAAACAATGGGCCACACATAGGGGGGGTACTGTAACTATTGCTCTTATCAATTTATGATTTGCTTGAGTTACAGGGTTTGTTTTATCAGACAGTTTCTGACATATGTAATGTTTGACACTGTACTGTATTGTGTCTTTACCTACTGACAGATATAATTGGATCATCACAGTTATTTACCAGGGAAATACAATATGGATGATGTACAGACCTATATAATGAGGTAAAGGTTAGACATTCTTGCACAATCCAGCCAGCTGGGAGGTGCGGCTACAGCTGATTGACTGATGAAGCTGTGTAAAAGGTCCAGCACCTTGGTGATATACTGTCTGGGGATCTCCTGGCTGTGCAGTATTCTTCTTACCTGAAAGGTCATATCCTGGTGTGGCCATACCTGTCATCTGCACAGATTGCCACAGATTATCAGGATTCATGACTCATATCTGGTCAGTTTCCCTTAACATTGTGGTTTTCTAGCACATTTGTTGCAAATCACTCAGGGATGCAGTCAGGGAATAATGTCAGAACATTAGAGTTTCAGACTTCACACCCTTCGTGACATCCATGCTACTATAAACCCCTCTCTTCTTCTCTCAACTTATGAAAGCAATATTTCAAATGTGTCCCTATAGCTAGGACTTTATCCCACCATTATGTATGGCTTTGTCCAGATCTCTTCCTCTACGAGGTTGAGAGGTATGCTACTAGCATTTAGCGGCATGGCCTTACATTTGCATTTTGTTGACTGTATTATGTTGGTAGTATGGACCCCATGACATTCCCTACAAAGACACTATGGGTGAGGCATGGGCCTTTGCAAGAGGCCTGCAGGCCATGTGAAATTGATGCAGGCCATCTGTAGCAAGGCAGTGTGTTCTGTCACTCATATGTTCCCAGGCTGCCAGGCAGTGGACCCCCTTGGGGTGACAATGGTAAGTGACAGAATACACTACTGTGCTACTAGGCACCATGCCTCTCTACATATGTGAGCCATGAGTAATTGGGTGATAAAGGCCTAAATATACAGACCATTGCAACTGGTGATACAATAACAGATTTTGCATTAGCATGCATTTTTCTATAGGGTATGAAGTCTGAGACACTACAATCCATCATTATTTTCTGACTTTAGACTTCTGTGGTTTACCAATGATTTGCCAGACAACCACTATTTCAGAATAAATACACCACAAATATGATGCAAACCTGTGTACATTCTGCAAAAGGTCAGTACAGTTGTGAGATATGGTAGGAACTGTGTAGGTTACACCAACCTGTGTACTGTTCATATGTGTGGCCCCCTTTACATGACCTGTCCAGTTTTCTGGCAGTAATGATATTGACATCTGAATAGTGTGTACAACTCCCACCGTAGATGTAGCTGACATGCAAAATAGTTGCCACTGCATTTCATGGAAGATGGCCCTGTCCACCACAGTACTGTACCTAGGCCATTAGGACACAACAGCCATGAGAAGTTGCTGGCCACATCCTGACAGTATTCCCCACACATATGCATAGCTCATTGACCCCTGCATATTGTGGACATGCAAAAAGTTATCATGTTGATTGGGACAGCCCTGGCAATATGTGCTCTACTGCTATTACCCTACAAACTTACATGTTACTGCATTTGTATGGGAATATGGGTGTGGGGGGGCACCTGTCGAGTACACATTTGCACAGGCTGTGCTGATATTAGCTTTACATTTTGGTTCCATTTAGCATAGCATTGTGCGCTGTCTTGAAGAATACAGGCATATCACTACAGACCACAGGTTAGATTGCAATGCCATACAATTGAGTTTCAGACTTCTTACCCTTCAGACTTCTTACCCTTCAGAGCCTTACTCCAAATGCAAGGCCTACTGTGATATCACTGTGTAAGTCTGTAGGGGGGTATTCCATCATTGTCGTCATTTGTGGGCCTTTGCCAGACATTCCTTTATGGTTTTCTATGGCAGACTTGCTGTGCGAGTCTGAGGGGTGAGTATGGGATCCCCACAGTGACATCCATGCATGTGACCTATGACCCCTCTTAGTTGGTCCCGCACATATACTGCAGTGGGATCTGTCACCTTAAATGATACTGCATAGTGTGGGAAGCCAGTATTGTGCAAACATTTCCTGGTGTCACACAACTGTCAGTTGTTTGCTGCTATCCCAGTAGGCCATCCCATTCCCTTGCATGCATGCAGCATTACCAAAGATATGCTACCAAAACATACTAATCCATTCATTTATTGTTAAGAAGACTGACTTATCTTGTGCCTGTGGTAGTTGTGAGGACGGTGTTTGAGGGCCGCCTAAGTTGGATGCACACAGTATACTGCCTATACATGGTAAGTTACAGGTAATGTAATGTGTGTGTCATCCATTTTACTGTGTGTGCTAGTCAGAGAGAGGTGTCAGTCCCTGGGTCCCTACGGTGTCACTGTATGTGCTATGCATTGCCTCTTTGCCAAGGCCTGGGCATACTGGGCATGCCTCCATCTGCTTACAGGAGCAGTCTCAGGGGCCTCCTCCTCCTCTGAGTCCCTCTGTACCCGTAGGGACATTGGCAATGGCGGCGGGCTGTGTGGCACTTCCCCATGCTGTTCCTGCTGCAGCTGTTTCCGCAGGATCATACTGTATAGCATGGCACATACTATGAACATGTGTGCACATGTGGCTGGACAGTACTGCAAGGCTCCACCAGATATATCAAGGCAGCGGAACTGTGACTTCAGCATCTCAAACATACACTCTATAATGACCCTGGTTTGTGCATGTGCCTCATTATGGCGTTCTTGAGTGGGTGTGTGTGCATTTCTGAAAGGTGTCATCATCCATGGCTCCAGTGCATAGCCAGCATCCCCCACCAGATGGCCATACGGGATGTCCCCACTGGCAAATACCTGGTACAGCAGTGACGAATGCCAGATGTGGGAGTCGTGATAGCTTCCAGGGCTGCCAGCACACACATTCATGATAATGCCCTGGCCATTGCACATGGCCTGGCAGTTAATGGTGGGGAAGCCCTTGTGGTTTAAGTAGACCCTACCCTGTTCACCAGGTGGGGCTCTGATGCGGATATGCATGCACTCTATCGCATCCGGTACCTCCGGGTATTCTGCTACATGGTGGAAGAGACGTATATTGCTGGTTCTCTCCTCATGGGTGTTGGGGAAGTAAATGTGCTCACCAGCATGTGGTAGGATGGCATCCAGGAATTGGTGGAGTACTCTGGATGCGGATGCCTGTAAGACCCCCCCATGATGTCCTCAGTAGGTCTTTGAAAAGTACCTGTAGCTAGTATTCTTAAGGCTAAACATACCTTGGTATCCACTGGGGTGGGTTCCTCTCTGTTGGCTCTGGGTCTGAGTTGAGGCCAGCACAGCTCGATGATTTGCTGAAGTACGTCTCTGTCTACCCTCGATGATTTGTTGAAGTATGTCTCTGTCCACCTTGTAGCGCTCTACTATCTCCAGAAGATATAGCCCCTGGTAAGTTACCTTGGGTCTAAACACTCCTCTCCTCCTCCTCGGTCTGTGGTGGTTGCCAGCATTATCCTCCTCACCACCCTCAGCTTCTAGCACAGACTGACAGATTAAAGCAATGGCAGCCCCTAACATTTTTTCGGTTAAAATTCCCCCGCATGTGTACACCAATGGTGCAGAGTTTGTAGGGAAAAACAGACTGTAAGGCGTTTCCATAGTTTATATTGTTGTGCTGCAGATGCTGCCTGTACGATTGGCTGACTATGATGCATTCCACCTGCTAGCTATGTTATTTGTACTTGATTGCTTTTTTTCACTTCCCATTTCCGCCCCTTTTAAGCTCTGAGGCACACTGTGCAAACCCAGTGCCCAAATGCAAACAGACCTGCTATTTCCAGGGTTTTTTTTTTTGTTTTACACCCGGTGCAAGCAGTGCAAACCCGTTTAGCTAATGAAAACACTGAGAAATGGCCCTCCCCTGGACATGAACACACTCTTCATTTCATGGAATAAGTCAATACAGCCTGTGATACACCCCCTTGCTTAATATTAGTATAAATGGCTGTATGTAGTTTTTACTTTGTTCTGATGAAGTCAGCTGATGAAAGCGTTTAACTTTGTGGTTCTCAAATACAGAATTTGTTTGTGTCAGAGAAGTTGTCTGAGGACTTCAGTTTCTTTGTATTGTGAATTTGCCAGGTTCCTGGTTTTGGTGTTACACCCCCTTGCTTAGCTAAGTTGATCTGGGAGCCGTGGAGCTCCAATGTGCTTACAACAAGCATGACACACCCCGTTTTCATGTCTGCTGCTCTCCTGCTTACACCACTGCCTTATAGCTCCTACACGGTTAGGTGCAGTTTGGCACTTGTCTTCTTTTTGTGATTCAGTAAATTTCCCTCATTAGCATACTCCACTGCCTTAGTCCCTAGTTACAGCACTACCCCAGAGCATTTCCCCTTAGCAACCACTGTTCCCTGCTATTATTTTGATTATGCATGCCATAGACTATAATGGCAAAATGCAGATTTCACTGAAAATTGCCTTTTCACATTTTTTAAAATTTTCGGCACGATCCCATTTGCGCGCCACTGCCCTATGCTTAAACAGCCAAGTTCGGCCAAAACAAAACTTTGATTTTTATAATTTTCCAACACTTTTCCATGCCAATGGCCATATATTTGACCATTGGCATGCCTAAGGATTAGAATACATGCTTTAGTTTGAGCTATCATGCCTCCGTTTTGATTTTTGCTGAAATGTATTCGGCTAGTAGCCGAATACATTTCTGCAAGCTACACTATTCTGCTACTGCTATTCTACCTGCCTGCTTACTGGATCACTAATTGACCTCATTTGCATGGTTTCCAACAGCAAATGAGGTCATTAGCATAATCCAGTCATGTCCGTGGCAGAATAGTGTTAGCAGCCTCGTGCACGCCCCCAGGCTTGTTTACTGGATAACTTGGTGGCCATATTCCATGCAGGAATGGCTACACTATTCCTGCACGGAATAAAATGCTTATTGAATGCCGGGACATGTAAAGATGTCACTTTTACCAAGAAGATAGGTACTGCATCTGGCCTTGGGGTTTTTCATTTGGGAGCTTTTCTTGACTTTATTTCAATCTCTCAGGCTGTTACTTCTTCCCATTTCGTATCCAGTACATTTGAACTTCCTTCTTTTACTTATTCTATCCATTTAGCATCTTTGTTATGTTCCACAAGATCTTCATAGATATCTCTCCAAAATGTATCTATTTCTTCTTTTTTGGTGGTAATTCAATTCCTTTTGCCTTGTTTCCCAATTCTGTATATAACTTTTATGGGTCATCAGTAAATTGCTTCTAAGTTTTTTTCTGCCTGTGCTGATATTTTTAGTTTATTATTTATGACAGTGCATGATAGATTCTGTTTTGTTCTGATACTGCATATTACCTTTATCACATCTATCCTTCTGATTATGTTTGTTGATCTGTTCCCTCTTCTATACTCTTCTAACAAGGGCACTTCTTGTCTTAATTGCTTTATAGTTTTCTCTATTTGATACTTCCATGATGACATTCACTTTCTCCTCTTCTTTTTCCTTACTACCCTGCATTTTTGTGGTAAGACTTTCTATGGTATTAATTTAACTGAATAGTAATATATCCCATTTACTTCTGTCATATCGCATGAATCTCACAGTCCTAATTACTGTTTTCATTTGTTTTATCAACTTCTAGCTTTTGGAGCTTTATTGACTTGCTGTAGTCTCTTTCTTTGATCTTATAGGTTCATAGATTAGTACTAGGCTAACTGCCCTTTTGGGCCATTTGAAGGCTAGCCAGTTACCCCATGTCAGAATCAAACCCTGCAGCTTGTGTCTTTAAGGTAAACACCTTAACCATTATGTCATCCTGCCCATTTCTAGTAAATCAAGCAGCTCTTCTCTTAGATCATTTTCTTCTAAACTGAGGGCACATTCTTTGTTCTCCATTTTCTGTGGGCATTCTACAGAAAGCTCCAGAGCATCTTCCTCTGTCACATTCTCTTCAGCTTCATGTTGTGTCATCTATTGCTCTTTCATATGGGAACTCACTGGCCTATCACTCCACAACATTTACTGTGTCATAGATGCCACAGTTTCCTGTTCCATCCCTTGCTGTGCAACTTCAACACTTGTACTGGTTTTCTATGGAAGGCTCCAAAATATCTACATATGGCAACTGATCAGATGTTTCCTGCTCTACTGGTTTCTCCTTAATTTGTCGATCCATTGCTCTATCCTGCTGTGATTTTATCGGAGTTAGATTTTCTGCACTAAATCCTTCATGTCAGAGGAAATCCATAACATCAATTTCTTTTTCTTTAACTTCTTCATTACTAATCCCCTTATCTACTTTCCTTCTGTTTTCTTATTTTTTTGCATTGCAAAATTTTCCATGCCCAGATGCCTTTGCCTAAATTTCTCTTCAAATATCTTTGGTGCTGCATTTTTTGTACTAATTAGTTTTGCTTTCTCCTTTGCATAAACAAATATTGCTGATATTAAATCCCTTTCTCTTTCCCATGTCTATAGTTCTTCTTCAGATGTCTCCTGCTCTTCCTGTTTCTCCTTACTTTGGGGACTCGTTGTTCCATCATGCTGTGATATAACCTGTGTTAGACTTTCTACACTAAATCCTTCACTTCGCAAGTATTCCATAACTTCACCTGCTATTTTCTAACTTCTACTTTACTAATCTTATGTTCTACATTCCCTCTTTGTGATCTTTTTTTATTGTGACATTTTATCTGGATGCTTTGCCTATATTCCTCTTTGAATATGTTGGGGGCTGCCTTTTTTGTGTTGATTAATTTGGCTTTCTCCTTTCCATAAATATTGCACCGTATTAGATCTCGCTTTGTTTCCCATGTCCATATTTCTTTCTATACCTTTCAAAAGACTCTTGATTTTTTTCTTTATATTTTTGCACTTCCTCAGTTGCTTCTTTTTCCAAACAGCCCAAGGTTTCTTGGTCTATATAATCCCCTGGATTCAGTAATCCTCCATGTAAGACTAAATAAGTCTTACACGGAAACTGCAGTTGAATGGTATGATGTCAGCGTGCCATGCATATTCATGAGGGCATGTTGACTCATCTTCAAGTCTAACACGGACCGTGCAGGAAGGCAGGGGGCGTGTCCGACTGTCGAGTACTGCAAAGGTCCACGCCCCAGCAAGAGTCAGATATGTCAAACGTCAACACACATGAGCGAGTCCGATCACATGTCAACAAACCCAACATTACACATCCCCACATACTAAACCCCAAATTGTAAAAAGTAAAATTTGTATCTTTTTTTTTTAAATTCCCGAAATAGCTGCCCGTATTTGTGCGTGTTTGCATGGGTGTGCCCATTGCTTAGCCACAGTTAGCAATGATGACATCGAAGAGCATATAAGAACTATTTATGCAAATTAAGCCAAATAGCAATAGCACAGTGGTAGAGACTTTGCCCAAAGAGGAGGCAGTCACGGTTCGAGCCCCACCACACCCCTTTCTATTTCATGTTTTAAAGTAGAATATGAAATAATCCCTGACATATATAAATAAAATTTTACTAAAATGCATGGAAATGGCCTATGTATCAGTGAACAAAAAGTATATTACTCACATATAAGAAAGATCCTGACATCTAATTGCACATAGCTAAGCAGTGTATTACCCAGGGCAATAAAGCTTTACCAAGCTCAATATAGTTGCCCATCGCTAGGCAGCGCTTTACCAAGCGCAATATAGTTGCCCTTAGCTAAGCAGCGCTTTACCAAGTGCAATAGGTTTGCGCGGAGCAAAGTGGCTTAACGTGGAGCAAAGTTGGCTAAACACAGCCACACCCCCTAGCCTGTCTGGACAGTTGTAAAATAAAACGCAATGACAAGGTTTGAACCCGGGACACTATGCACCATAGTCAAAGCACTGAACCAATAAGCCATAACAGATTAGAATAAATATGCACTGTTAACATACATATACTAATAAATGGAAGATTAACCATTGCTAAGCAGGTCTGCAGTCAGCAGAGAAATTTCAAAAACGGCCAATCACCAAAAAGTGTGGGAAATTTGGCATATTTAAGCTTCATAGGCGGGAATACTCGCCATAACTGATTGTAGCTGCCATCTGTAGTCAGAATGTCTGGTGCTGGAGAGGGTATTCGCTTTAGAGCGCAACGCTGGGGCATCGAGGAGTCGAAATACATGGTTTGGCTCCTTGTCCACCATCATGAGTCAAGACTCCTGCAGGGCCAGTTCCAAGGGACGGAGTACAAAACAGAGGCTTGGAACCGGTTAGCTCATGATCTCACCAGTGCCCACAGGCGTCCCTCGGACTGGTGAGCAGGTCCGTCACCACCATGCAGACCTGAAGAGACGGAAGCAGGACCTACTGAACCAATGGATCCAGGAGGCCCGTGACATGCGAGATGCCCCACCACTGAGTAGGTAGCCATGGAATTAAGTATGTTGGACGTGCTAATTTAGTCTATATAATGGATAGGAATGTCTCAATATCCCTCCATTTACTCCACAGCTGCAGGTGACCGTGCTGCGAATCAGCAAGCCTATGCAGATAGACTGCTAAGGCTGCGCCACCAGGCAGGTTAGTAATTCTTCCCCATGTATTGTTATTTAAAATAGGTGAGAGAGCCTGGAAAAAAGTGTTGCAGCTCCATATTAAAGGCATAAAATGCCCTGAATAATGTCTCTGCATGTACTGTAATATAAAATAAGTCAGATATCCAGAAAAAGAGTGTAGTAGCCTATTAATAAAGGTTAAATAAGTCCTGAATAATATGTCTGTATGTACTGTTAAATAACATAAGTGAGCGAGCCAGAAAAACAGTGTTGTGACCTATTAATAAAGGTATAATACATCTTGAATAAGTCTTCTGTATGCACTGTAATATCAAATAAATGAGAGAGAGCCTGTAGAAAAGTGTGTAATGTGATTAATAAAGGTATAATACTTGGAGTGTGTCTGTCACTTACTTTGAAATGTTGTTGTACCCTTGCATTTTATAAATAGTACTGTTGTATTAAGTGCTGTCAACCCACAGTTGGGCAGTCCCATATAAAGTGGATGAAGGAAGTTCCAGTAGTTGTGAAGCATATATACAGTCCTCAACAGTTGGTAATTGGCTGGCATGCATAGGTAAATCTGGCACATGAGTAGCTTGTTAATGTGTACCCCAGAAATGTGATTGTGCTACATGAAATGTAGGTTTCTCTAGAAATGTAACAGAAAATGTTACGTGAACACATCCAGATATGTAGATATATAAATATACATAAAATACATAAGTATGTAGCAGTAACATCTGCATCTTGGACAGTTAGTATGTCAGATATAGGTCAGGTATATAATGAACTAGCCAAACCCATTACACAACCTAATGCACGTTGCCAAGTGTAATAATACATGTAGGGGATATACACCTGCAGTCAATAGGAATGTAGTGTAGACTAAAAGTACTTATAAGATGTTAATGGAGGTATCTTTTTACACCCTACTGTATGTGCATAACCAATGCAATTCCACACCTCAATGGGTATGTCTAATCTCACATTTGTTAGGACATATGTCCTGTTGTTCTATAAATATCTGCATGAACTTTGATGCATGTGCCCTGTTCAAACACCCCAATCATGGTGGCCTGTTGCCACCAATCATCCCTGCATGCTGTTGGAATGTCCACTGTCGTTCAATATATGCATGTGTTATGCTTGCTGTTCAACTGTTGGAACCCTGGTGTGTTGGGTTAATGGGAATATTACTGCATGCTGTTACAACTAATTTGGAATGCTGTTGTCTATGTTGTAATTAAACACACCTAAACACAGAACGTATGGGAAGGCCGGTCCCAGCGGACCCACCTGTCCCTCCTCAGCTGGCAATTGCACCTGGCACCAGCAGGTCTGGTGCCCAGCCCAGGCTCCCCTCCGATGTTGGTCCTGTGCCACCTTCGGGTGGAAGCGCTGCAGGGGATGGGGCTCGTCCCCCTATGCAAGCGTGGGCGGAGAAGTGCCACCTGTCACCCTCCGAAGGGTCCGGCCTGTGGTGCGTAGGGAGATCCAGCGTTCAGTCGCTGATCCCCTATGCCAGCTTGAGGCAAGAGTGGCATGACTCTCGGGTGAGCCTGCCCCTCCTACGCAGCTCCCAGCACAGCCACCCATGGGGCTGTGAAGGTGCAGTGGTGACTGCCCATGGGTGGGGATCTCAGTTCCACTGTTACCATCTGTGGGCTCATGGGCTTGCGATTTCCAAACATTCATCCCCATCAATTGTGTACACCCACCCCATGTGTCATATTACCTCCCCAACTTACCTCCCCAAATATACCTACTTCATCTACCTCACTTTCCACTCTCACCTGAAAAAAAAAAAAAAAAGGGCAATCTGTTCCCACAAAAAAAGTACGCCCCATACATAGCTTCCCATTTCGTACACATGTCCGCCAGACATGTAAACTGATAATTATAATCGGTAGTACAACATACTCTGTTGTCCTCACCCCTCTCTCAGGGGTGGAAGGTTTCAAATTTCACTCTAAATTTCTAACATATGCACAGCTGTTGCTGGCAAAGAAATGGGCAGCTATGGACCTTCCCTACACCCGTCCTGCACATCCCGAGCTGGTTTTCCTACTGTCTTTCCCTCTTTGTGCCCCCTTTTTCACCACTTTCCTATCTCCCCATTTTCTTTTCTTTAAAAGAAATTAGCGCGGGGGTTAGCAGGAGTTAGCACCTTTAAGCAGTAGTTAGCGGGTTTGCACCAGTGTGCGCATGTGTGCGCTTAGCTTAGTATTGCTAAGCGTCGCACAAACCTGCTTAAAAGTGCCTTAGTCACTTTGTATGTCAGGGCCTTTGTTTTGCTCAGCAGCAAAATAAAACACCTCTGTCAGTCCTGAACCCCAGACCTTGGACACACTAGACTGCATGAAGTACCACTAAGCCACAGCAGATGTTCAAGAACTTGGTGCTGAAATAAATATATCATGCATTATAATGAGGGAATGTAAAGGGAAAATAGGAATGCCATAACACAAATCTTGTGTTGTGGGTCTTTACCAGCAGATGTTGTGGAATTGCATGACATGACTGTGAAAAGAGAACCAGCCATTCTAGCAGGGAATTATGTTACAGTAGCACCTTACAAACCCCACACAGTATCAGACCAGGATAAACACTGGCATATTTGAATAGGGTAAAGGCCAGACTTCCCAACTGTGACTGCTTTACAGGGTTGTCCCTGATTCGTAAACAAATGTTAACTGTGCCCCTCTGAATCCCTCTGAAAAGTACTAACATTAGGCAGAAAAGTGGGGAATCACACTTAATGAATAATGTCAATAAGTGAGAGTAGACACTGCTTGCACGTCAGAAAAGGTGTAGTAATACATATGCTCCGATTCCCTCGAAGTCTCAACTGAAATATGTCTGTAATATATTACAGGTGTATCTTACTTATATGTACCTTCCCTGAGGCTGTTCAAATATATACCTGAGAGTATCTGAGGCCTGGCAGAGGCCTAAACACACAGGCATATCAGCATTTCTGCTGTTACACACTCTGCAAATAGCTTTGGAAGGAGTTCCACAAGCATGGCCTTATGTAAGAGTACAACACAGAAATATCAAAGGATGTAGCCATGTACTGCTAGCAAACAACTGTGACAATGCCATTGTTCCAGTGCTGAAAAAACTGGTGTGGTGCACAGACAAAGAATAATAGTCTAACCTCTGGCTACCATCTGGATATGTCCACAGGTGGGAGCTACGCAGACAGACTACTTGCCTTGATAGACTAACAGGTACACAGCAACCCTGTATGTTCAGCAAGATAAACACCACACGATAATTAATAATGCTCTCTGCAGTTCTGCACCCCTACCCAAAAGTACTATATACCTGTGTATTCAGGCAAAACCAAGGGTGTAGGTAGGCATATTCAGTACTGAAATATGTCCAGTTGTCTAGAGCAGCCTGCGCTAATGTCAACACAAACAAACCACAAACTGTTCAGAAGTGAGTAGCTGAATAATTACAGTATAGCAGTTCACAAACAGTGCATGTGCCAGAGGAATACATTGCAATAGCTACTTTTGCATGGCAGTTAATTGTCTAATTCAAAAAGAAAGTACATACTCCCATGTATCCTGTGTTAGCATTTGGAGGGGTGAGTAAAAGTCTACACTGAGAAGTGTGTACTGGAAGCAGCAACATTCAGGTTTGAGTACAACATGCATATCACAGGCTACAACCCTAGCTTCAGATATGAGACATATACCAACCTTCTGACTGACACAACGGTGTCCAGAGCAAACAAGCATGGGCCCCACCTTGGAAAGCTGAAAGGGCTACGCCTACCTAACCTAGCATTTTATAGCAGTGGGCTGCAATCACAGTGAGTACTGCAATTACCACACAGCAGGCTGCATGCAATTACTAAATGATGGGCACCAATTGGTGCAGAGGCCTTCACATGCACATTTGCAGATACCTAGAAAAGCAGGCTGTACCCGCTGTCCACACATGCAATAATATCATTGCAGGAACAAAGAGAGAGAGAGAGAGAGAGAGACAGAGACAGAGGCACAGACAAAAGAGACAGAAACAGAAACAGACAGAGAAAACCCAAATAACAAAAAAAAAAAAAAAAAAAAAGTAACAAAAGACGGAGCAGAGAAATACAAAGGTAAGGTATGTAACAAATATGTATCTGCCGGCATGTAGTAGATAAAGAGTACTCTACATACTGTGACTCATCCATATGTGGCAGCAGTACGTATCTATATGTATCCGCACATGTGCATAGGGCAAGGGACATACTGCAACTGATAGTGAAGGGTGGACATATATATATTGTTGAAGGTTGTTATGTGCATATATCTATGTAGGTTGTAGTGTGTGACATAGAAAACAGCATGCAGTGCTGGTATATGTCATGTGGTGGTTAAACGCTGTGGGACTGACTTGTCAGATCTGCTGTGTTACAGCCAGTGAGGCCAGCTAAAGCTACAATGGCTGAGGACAACAAAATGCATTCTGCACAACACTGTGCAATATTAGTACATAACTGTATATCTCACAACTGTTGCATAATTGATATCCCCACCATGAAAGGTGGATTGTATATGTGCCTATATGTACATCTATATGTACAGTAATGGATGTTTAGATGAATGTGTGTATATATATATATATATATATATATATATATATATAGAGAGAGAGAGAGAGAGACACACACACAGGGTCATATGTACTGCAACAGGTGCCTGGTGACCAAGGCATGGACTGAAGGCCAGTGTCGATACTGCAGTGCCATCCCTCCTTTCCAAAACACTGTCCCCATTAACTACCACATAGGTGGAAGTCTACCTAACACTGAAGGTGTGATAAGGGAACATGGGACACAGGTGGACAGTAGCCTCCCCCCCTTTGATAATCACAGTGCCACACTAGTCATGTACTCTGTCTACGTGGTACGTGCCATCACAAAACGTGTGTCATCTAGGGAAATATAGGTCAGTGTTCCCCTTTACCCATCACAATGCCCCATGTGGTATGTACCTCACATGACAACTACAGCAAGTGGAAAGGTCACAGACATACCACACAAAGAGTAATACTGGCCTCAAACAGAAGCTCTATGTAGACTGACTCACAAAACCATAGCTAGACTGTGTTGCATACCACCCACCCAGAGGTGACCTCTGCCAGACATACAGAGGTATGTCACACCCATAGCTGTTGGACAACCACCATGTCAACATATCACAATCCCTCCGGGCTACACGCTCTAGGGCCCTAAACCTCGTCAGCCCACTAAACAGCACATGCTGGAGGGATAGGTTCCTATCACAGAGATATGCCATAATCTGGAATAAACCAACTATCAATAGCAAACAAGGCTCCTCATTAGCAGTTGTCATAAATACCCCTGATGATTGTTTGGGGGATAGGTAAAACACCCCGGGAATCACCTCTGTGGTTCTGCTTGACAGGGGCAAATGACATCAAATTACATGTGTGTCTAAGGCCAGGGTAGCATATGGCTAGGCTGCTCTAGGGCCTAGGGCCAATAGTGTATTACCTACCTATGACACGATGCGCACACACATGTACTCAGTGCAATACCTGCTATGTGAGGTTGAATGAGTGTGACGGTGAATGTGTGCAAGGTCTGTAAAGGTGTGATAGCTTAGTGTGAATTTGTTTCTGTCATGGTAGTTTGTGTCCTAGCTGTGAGGCCAACAAAAGATGTGTATGTTATTGCTAGGCAGACATAGCAGCATGGCATATGTTGTGATGTAGTTCCTTGTTGATGACTGTGGTGTCCCATTGTAGGCTAAAGCAATACATGTATGCTTAGTGAGTGGTACTGCTGGTGAATCCAACTCCCATATGAACTGTAGTACTACCTGAAGCTGTAGGCCTAAACAGCACAGTATGGTGTATGTTCACATTGCTTGGAAACACTGTCTTGTGTGTTTCCTGTAGTCTGCACAGATTACATACCTCAGGCATGAGGTTTTGTAAGTAGTGGCACACAGTACTGTATGGTACACAGGTAAAGCTCATCTGGGTTGGCATACATTTGTGTGTTGTATGTATTTTTGATGTGTGTGTAATTATGCCTGTACCATGCCCGCAATCATGTGTGTGTTACAGGGTATACTTGTGTATCTAGCAACATGTATACTCTGTTACAGCAGTATGCCACCTATATTAACAACTGTGCACATATGTTAGACAGGGGTATGGCATCAATGACTAGGGTGGTTTACTGGTAATACTGTAACTGTACTTTACATTCATTGCAATGGATGACATCTTTCTTCATGCATTAGCTTGATATATACCCCTGTGGCGAGGTTGTGCATTCTGTCACAAACAGTGTGCCGGGTACTGGTGTATAGTGGTTTGATATATAGAGTGTGCCAGGCACTGTTAGTCAGTTGTGGCCTGAGTACCAATATGTGGTATTGAACGTGTGTATCCTCTGACAACGGATGCTATATATGGCAGTTAAGTGATATCTGTAGTTAAGAGTGTAAAGTGTGCCACATGACTCACTCACACATATTGTTCATTTCTCTTTCAGGGCGATGGCCCACCAACGTAATCCCTGTTACACAGCAGCAGAGGAACAGGAAATCCACCACAGCCTGGTGCACCACTACTCCCTGCTGTTTTCCAGGGGCAGCCAGCACCAGCATGAGCGGACTGCACTGGGGAAAGATCTTGTTCATCGGGTAAATGACATAGGCATGCATAACCGGACATATGAGCAGGCACGCTATCACTGCAGTGATTTAATTAGACATGTCCAGCGGCATGTGTCTGATATCCATAGACAACAGCTTGCCACACATGGTGGGGTGGCCATTCACCCCCCCCCCCCTCACCAGAGTGGAGGAGCTGCTCCTAAGCGTGGTGGCTCCTGGCCAACAACAGCAACTGCAGCAGACATGTGTCGTAATGGAGGCTGGAGCCACCCAGCATGTTGACATGGAGCATGCAGGTAACATGCCCTATCTGTAGGCTACTGTTACCTGTATTGTTAGAGTATGCATATGTGAGATGTGCACTGTGTGTTTAGCAGTTGTGCTGCCTAGTGTTGTGCAATACTGATATGTGGAATATTATCTGTACACCTGTGACTGTCGACTGTTGTTCTACTGTAGTTTAGCAAACCCACAGTAGCAATGCCACAGTTGTGGCCACTGACAAACTGTCTCATATTCTTGTAGGTCCCTCTGGTGTGACAGCAGGGCAAGTGATCCATGCTGGTGAGTGTGTTATAACTTTAATATTGGTAATGAAATGTGCATGTCATAGGTGAGATGTAGGCCATGTACACATAACACACCTATGTATAATGCATGCTGTGCATGTTTGCTGTGAGACATTGTACATCTCAGTAATGTCAGTAGCTGCCTCAATCACATGGAATATACAGAGCATCAGACACAATTGTGGCAACACCATACTGCACATTGGATAGGCATAGTTGATACACATGTACACAACATAACAAGTTTGTCATATGCAGTACACCTCAACATGCTACACATGGTGTAACCAGACACCCGCTGTAAGGTCACACTTCAGTATCCCACATGTCATCCACACAGCACACATGATATACCTGAGGGGTAGAGGCCTATCCATGGGGCTGTGCAACACTCTTCAAACACATAACACAGTCATGTTAGGCAATGCTCCCTATTGGGCACCCACACACCCATGTACAAAGTGGCTGTGTAATTGTGAACGTAGCCACTGCACTGCAGTTCAGGTACAGCATACTAGGTGGTGGTCTGCCACACATTAGAAGTCTTGAGTGACCACATGATGCATGATGATGATGGCTCATGGTACTACACCCCATCCAGTTACAGTGACCACAGTACTACACATAGCAGTCATTGCTTTGCACCTCAATGTTGTGTGTGTGTGCAAATATATGCACCTATACACAATATGCATAGCATGTTGTGTGTGTGCAAACATATGCAACTATACACAATATGCATAGCAGTCGCCATCTGTACAAAGTGACACATATATGTCCTGGAATGCTATTGGATGTATTGAGCACATGACACACATTGGGTATGTGTGATGTTGAATGTTGCAGTCATGTAGCATGCCATGTCATGGCTGGCACTGGCATGTCTGGAATATGTCCCACACTCACCATAACCACTGTACAATGGCCATGTTGAGCATTGGTATTCCATCACGTCTACATGCACCACTCATCCCCTGTGTGTACATAGCATGCATGTGCTACACCTGTGTCCACAATTATCTGCTACAGACACAGACACTGTAATCAGACATGGAAATCTATGTGACACACAGATAACACATGCACCCAGGGTATGTATACCTGTGAGTGATGGTGCACAGGACATTGCACAGCTTATAATACTTGCACAGCAATGTTGTGTCCTTGTACACATTGTGTTCCAGGGTGTAGCCAATCACTGAACAACTACACACATGCATCAAAGCCATGTATACTGTTATTAACTAGGGCTGTCTACACTCGCACTGCATGGACTTGAGCAACACATATTCTGCATGCTGACACATGTGAGGTGACTGTTTGCCTTGTGATACTGTCACCCACCTTCAACCACTATTGAGTATGTTTTGGATTGCTGGTGTGTGTGTATCTGCTGTAGTGAGGAGTGTATTTGTGTGCATGTGTGCATGCGTGCATGTGTGCATGTGTTCATGTGTGCATGCATTCATGTGTGCATGTGTTCATGTGTGCATGTGTGATAACATCATGTACAGATTGTAAAGTGTGTTTCCTGTCTTCCCCTCACAGGTGCTGAGGTTGGGTTGGCTGAATGCAGCAGGGAAGCTGAAGTCACTGCCATAAATAGTGGAGATGATGATACATGTATTGTGGCACAGGCAGGTTTGACAGGGTCTGTCGTTGGTCCGCCAATCGACAGTACACAGCTTTCCACCCCATCTATGCGCACACTCATACTGTCAATACATCCCTCATCACCAATGGCCTTAGCCGAGGGACAGCATACAGTTGGCATTGACCAGGATAGTGTGGTATCCATGGCACATGCATTCCCTCATAGCAGCCATACCCAGATTCCTGGAACGGTACTACACAGGCGGATGTCCAGGGTTTCTTGTGGGAGCACCGCTGGTTGTAATGCCCCTGGCAGACGTGCCCCCACAGGTCTTACAACCTCAGGTATGTTCCGGGCTGTAATGCAGGCACAAGCACATATGGAACGGTACACCAGACAGGGACTAAGGGTGCAGAGGGCCCATAACACCGCTATCAATGACAGTATCAGTGACCTTGCCGGTGCCATCCGTAATTACACTGAGGTCATTGATAGACATTGGGGGGAGACATTAGATGCCCTCCACAATGTGTTTTCCATGAGCCAGGACTGTGTGGGACCGATGAGACGCTGATGTGGAAGTATGCCAGCAACATCAATGGCTGACAGTTGTCACGGATGACCCACAGTTCACAGCCACTCCCGTAGTGGCAGTACCAGCCCCAGCAATGCTGGGGCTGGCCTGTCGATTGACCGTCTTAGTAGACCACGTGCACGTGGCTCTGGCCAGTCCCAGCAGGGACATAGGTCCAGTCGACATACCTCTGCCTCTGATGATAGTACCCAGTCAGGCTTGGTATCCGATACTGTCCGTAACACCCCTGCCAGGCACAGGTACCGTGTCCGTGGCCAGAGACAATGAACTGTACAGCCTGGCAGGTACAGTCTGTGGCTTTCCCGCAATCTCCCGTATATGGCAGCCACATGGTGGAGCTGTGTGCATGCAGACACACACACATACACCAAACACCTAGGGCTCACACATACACACACACATTACATCAAACTTGGCCCATGCTGTACTGTTGTCCCTCACACACACACACACACACACACACACACACACATACATGTTGATTGGATGGGTCAATGTCAGGCTCTGGCAAACCAACAACACACCCTATGCATATGATGAAACCTGTGCACCTCCTGTCATCTGTAACGTTGATGCAGGAACAGGCTAAAATGGTGCTGATGCACAGGGTGACATTATAGCAGTGTAGCAATGTTAGCATGTTGTCAACAGGAAAGTGTAATGATATCCTTGTAGGTATATCTGAGCAGGCATGATGCATCAAAGCTATGCTTGTCAATGTAGTATTGTTTATGCCAGTGTTAAGTCTGAGTATGTGTTGTCTGCCCATGTGCCACTTGGCAGAAGTGTGTAGTGTTGCCAGCATGTGTTAGTGAGTGGACAGTATGTGTGTGATGTGTACAGTACAGATTAGTAGGCGTACATCTGTGAACATGGTGGGGGTGCACCGTCTGCATGTACATGCATAGTGGACACATGGGACGTATGACATACCCTGTATTACACAGTGTTAACGTCTCATAGTATCTCTCGGTGGCCAGTATGCATTCTACTACAGATATGTTCTAACAAGGGTACACGTGTGTATGACATGGTTTGACACTATGCTGTGGGTGATACTGTTACTGTCAATGTTTTGCATTCTGGTAGTATACACAACCTCATCAGCCTCACTATAACCAATCATTAGATGATGTCCTGACAACTGAAACGCAGATGTAGAGAACTCAGTAACAGTTGGATCCTTCCGGTACTATAACAGTAACCAGTGGTATTGACCACCACCCGTTCCTGGGACAACACCTGTTTGGCATATAGCTCTCTTAGGTACATGCATACACACTAGGGATATGTCCATCCACATCTGGAAATGCATGCAGTGGTCTACAATGCATTCTCTGGATGGGACACATATCCTACACAAGAGTATCATACAGACAGATACCTGTTGTCCAACCCATGCTGTATAGCTGTAAGCCAACTATAGCATAGTCATCCACATTTACTATACATAGTATCCAGAGAGTACCACATAGGTGGTAGCCCCAACATGTATGTCGGGTACTGATGTGTACATACAGCCAAGTGTTATGTCATCTGTCCTTTGGTATCCGCATATCCAAAGGTATTGTGAAGTCACTCGGTGTATCACATAAGAAATTAGGGGCCTGTATGCATATCCACAAGGCTGTTGTACACCTATAATGACTGTCCATTATTGCCAGACTTTGTTGTGTATGAACATGTCTAACATATACCCCAGGCATGTACCCTCACTCACACTAGTCTATAGAAACTGTCATGGGTGTGTGTGACACTGATGACCTTGGCCACAGATCACTACAGTGGCCGGCTTTGTCACATGCATACATATGTGACCTACGATCCGAGAAACAGCGGCACAATTTGTCAAAGGTAACAAATGTATACATGTAGTATGCAGGCTTCACACCTATGTACTAATTGAGGTCACATGTACATATATTTATTTGCCACACAGATACCTGATGTGTGCAATGCACATACTGTTTTTATCCTGATATGTCATACCGTAGTAAAAGCAAAACCACACCGCATTGACCAACAGTGTCACACACACACACTCAGCAATTGCAGGATTCAAACCCCTACCTATGTTATGAAACTAGAGACATACGCATTAACACAACGTGCTATATGATTTACTGGGGTTTTCATTTCTACTGCTATATTTGTAGGATGCTGACATCATCAGACTTACCAAAGAGGAATAAACATCTTCTAAGGTGTTTCCCTAGTCTCAAAAAAGGGCATTCCTCTCAAAGGAAATCACACAGACACATACACCCACACACAAACACACACTCAGCAACTGAAGGATTCAAACCCCTACCTAACTATGTTATGACACTAGAGACATACGCATTAACACGACAAGCTATATGCTTTACCTGGGTTTTCATTTCCACTGCTATATTTGTAGGATGCCGACATCATCAGACTTGCCAAAGAGGAATAAACCTCTTTTAAGGTGTTTCCCTAGTCTCCCAAAAGGGCATTCCTCTCAAAGGAAGTCACACAGACACATACACCCACACACACACACTCAGCAACTACAGGATTCAAACCCCTACCTATGTTATGACACTATAGACATACGCATTAACACGACGCGATATATGCTTTATTGGGATTTTCATTTCCACTGCTATATTTGTAGGATGCTGACATCATCAGACTTGCCAAAGAGGAATAAACCTCTTTTAAGGTGTTTCCCTAGTTTCCAAAAAGGGCATTCCTCTCAAAAGAAGTCACACAGACACATACACCCACACACACAAACACACACACACTCAGCAACTGCAGGATTCAAACCCCTACCTAACTATGTTATGACACTAGAAACATACACATTAACACAACGCGCTATATGCTTTACTGGGGTTTTCATTTCCACTGCTATATTTGTAGGATGCTGACATTATCAGACTTGCCAAAGAGGAATAAACCTCTTTTAAGGTTTCCCTAGTCTCCAAAAAGGGCATTCCTGTCATAGGAAGTGAGAGAGAGACACGCCCACACATACACTCAGCAACTGCAGGATTCAAACCCCTACCTAACTATGTTAAGACACTAGAGACATATGCATTAACACGACATGCTATATGCTTTACGGGGATTTTCATTTCCACTGCTATATTTGTAGGATGCTGACATCAATCATCAGACTGACAAGGTAATGTGTGTGCACTTTGTTTTATGCAATCCAGGATTGCACCATGAGGGACAGCAGGTGTTAACAGCTTGAAAGTACAGTTTTGTACCTACCATAAATGTAGATGTCCGATAGATATGCAACTGCAGTCCTGACATATGGGTTGTCCTGCCTCAGGCAGCCCCTCGGTCGGCCGGATTCCAAAGTCTGGGTCCTGCGTCGGCTGTTGTCGCCTCTTCCCCGACGTCAGAGCGGCTGGGGTATAAAATCATCAGCCGACGCCATCTTCTTCAGTGTTTCTTGCCCCAGATGCCAGGTGCCCTCCAAGGGAGGCTAAATTTAGAAAATGCATAAAATTTCAGACATGCATAATAGTAATAAACAGATACACCATAAAAGCTATCCCCAGCTAAGTTGGAAAAGGGGTAGTGGACCCAAAAAGGTAAATTACCGAAGGGTAGGAGGGAGGGTAAACCTGTCTGCAGTTGCATATCTCTCAGACATCTACATTTATGGTAGGTACAAAACTGTACTATGTCCTTCAAGAATGCAACTGCAGTCCTGACATATGGGTTGAATACCATAGCCAAGCTGGGGGTGGTAGGATCTAAGAAAAAGATGGTGTAGCTAAAATACCCTGCAGGACTGCCGAAGCAAAGCCTGCTCGGGATCTGGAGTATAAAGACAGGTTGTAGTGTTTGGAAAATGTATGCACGGAGCTCCATGTAGCAGCTTCTAGAATGTCCTTTGTAGCCACCCTTCTTAGAAAGGCTGTGGAGGTGGCTATAGCTCTGGTGGAGTGTGGCCTGATATTGGCTGGCACACCTTTTTCATGGAAAGAATAACAGAATCTGATGCAGTGTCCAATCCATTTTGAAATTGTTTGCTTGGAAATTGCCTTTTCCTTGCACTCCAGCAGCGTAAGCTACAAAGAGTTGGTCAGACTTTCTGTTGGCCTTTGTTCTGTCCAAGTAGTAGCGTAATTGTCTGTGTATGTCTGAAGTGTGCAGCAGCTTTTCTCCTTTATTTTGAGGATTGGGAAAGAAAGTAGGCAGGTGGATTGCTTGATTTAGAGACACCCTGGATATCACTTTTGGCATGAATGAAGGATTGGTTCTTAAAGAAACTCTGTCCTGATGAAAAATGAGGAATGGAGGTACTGCCATGAGGGCCTGTATCTCCGAGACTCTTCTTGCTGAGGTAACTGCCAACAGGAAAACTGTTTTCCAGGAGAGAAATTGCATCTCTGAAGATACTGCTGGCTCAAAAGGAGGAAGAGTTAATTTTTCCAAGACGAAGTTGAGGTCTCATGCAGGCACTGGTGGTTTCCTGGGAGGTTTGATATTCTTTATCCCTCTTAGAAACTGTCTTATCAAAGGATGTGAAAACACAGGTGGATCACAGTTGTGTTTTGCTGAGATTGCTGAAGCGTGTATTTTTATGGAAGAATATGAAAGGCCACTATGAAGCATTTCTGCCAAGTATTCTAGTATCTGTGGCATGTTTATTACTGATACATCCTGACCCTTGTTGGCATTCCACGTGATGAATCTCTTCCATTTGGCTGAATAAGTTTTTCTGGTGGAAGGTCTGCGTGCTTCCAGTAGGATCTCCTGAACTTTTTTGGAGAGAGAGAGATATGGGTAGAAGTCATGGAACCCTCCAAGCTGTCAGCTGCAATGTTTGCAGGTTGGGATGAACAGTCCTGTAATTGTGCTGAGTTAGAAGCAGAGGCCATTGAGGCAGGGGCCATGGCTTGGTGCGAGATATGCTCCTTAGTAATGGATACCAGTGCTGCCTTGGCCAGTCTGGAGCTATCAAAATACCTTTCGGTTGCTCTGCTTTGATCTTCAGTAACACCTTGGTCATTAATGGTAGAGGTGGGAATGCGTAGATTGTCAGAGAATTCCAGCTGAAGGAGAGAGCATCCATTCTCCAGGCTTGAGGATGGTGTGTCCTCGAACAGAACTTCTTCAGATGATGATTGAGGTGAGAGGCAAAGAGATCTATGTCCGGCCTTCCCCACGCATGAGTTATTTGCGAAAAAATGTCTGGATGCAGCATCCATTCGTGCGGGTCCAAAAAGTTTCTGCTTAGATTGTCCGCCAGAACATTGTCCTTGCCTGGAACAAACTGGGATTGCAACTGTAGGTTCAGTTTCAGGGCCTTTTCCCAAAGAGTCATTGTTAGTCTGCAGAGGGGGTATGAATGAGTGCCTCCCTGTTTGTTTATGTACCACATGACAGTGGTGTTGTCTGTCTTTATTAGCAGATGACCTTGCTGAAGAAATTTTCCGAAGGCCTCGACTGCAAGAATCACTGCCAACATCTCTTTTTGATTTATGTGCAGATGCATATCCCGGGGAGCCCATTGCCCTTGCATGCATCTGCCTTCCATGTGCGCCCCCCATCCATGATCTGAGGCGTCTGTTGTAATGGTTTGACTTGCTTGTGGTTTGTTGAAAGACATGCCTTTGTTTAATTGACTTGCTTGTGCCCACCACAAAAATTCCTTTTGAAGACATGGAATGAGTGGTATAATTTCTTCTAAGTTGTGGCTGTGTTGAGACCATAAACTTTTTAGGTACCATTGTAGTTTCCTCATGTGTAGTCTTGCCAGTAGAATCAGAAGAATGCAAGATGCCATGAAACCCAGGGCCTGCAGGATTTTCCTTGCAGTCATCTGGGTGAGCTTTGCTAGGCTTTTGAAGTAATCTGGTAATTGTTCTTGTTTTTCTTCCATGAGGAAAGCCATTTGTGAGTTTGTGTCCAGTTTGGCTCCTAGAAAAATTATTTGTTGGGATGGCAGTAGTCTTGATTTTTGAATGCTGACTGTGTATCCCAAAGCCTGTAGTAAGTGTATGACATAGTCCAAGTTTCTTATCAAGGCTTGTTTGCTGTCTGCTTGTATAAGGCAGTCATCCAGGTAAGGGTAAATTTGATAATGCTCTGACCCTGCAAGAAATGTGAGGTATCTTCTGCAACTGTGTCTGATTGGGACATGCAGGTATGCCTCCTTGAGGTCCAGAGTAACCAGCCAAGACCCCTTGCCCAGCATGGGAAGAAGTTGCTGTAACGTCAGCATTTTCAATTTTGGCACAATGAGAAAGGTGTTTAGAGCGGACAAGTCCAGTATAGGTCTCCATTGCTTTTCTTTTCTTGGAACAAGGAACAGTCTTGAGTAGAATCCCTGGCCTTGTTCCTGAGGAGGAACCTTTTCTATTGCTTTGATTTGTAGCAGCTTTGAAACTTGTATGAGTGCCTCTGCCCTTTGATTGTGTGGCAGGTTTGGCATGCCTTGTCTTGTTGGTACGGTATGGAAGTGGAACCTGTAACCTTTGTCTATTATGTTCAAAATCCATCCGTCCTTTGTAAAAACATGCCAATTTTTGAAAATAAGGATAACTTTCCGCCTAAAGGAGCTTCTCTTTGAGTCTTGGTCGGTGGTGTCAAAGTCAAGTCATTGTGATTGTCCCTGTGGAGCAGTGGGAGTCCCTGCGCCACTTCTCTGATTAGTTGGTTGCCATTGGCGGCCCCTGTAGGAGCCTCGGTATTGCCCTCTACCACGAGCATGCCTGCTTTTTCCCCTTTGAAACTTGTCAGTGTCTGGAAAGGACCAATTCTTCGAAGGCCAATTCCTGCTGAACCTTGGTGGCTGAACCTGGAGGAAATCTTTGACTGGTTGTACTGATTTAGCCTTTTCCTCAATTGATTTCAACACGCATTAGCACCAAATAGCTTGTCTTTTTCCAGAGGTGCATCTAGAAGCTTTACTTTAACATGATCTGGCAATGACTGTTCTTTCAACCAAGCATGCCTACGTATGACGGCCCCTGTCATAGCTGCCCTACATGAAGCTTCCAATGCATCATAACCACACTGAAGAAAATGATTGCTAACCTGCTGAGTATTATGAACCAAATCCTGCAAAGCCTTTCTATCTAAAGGCTCAGGAGAGGCTAACTTTTTCTGCAAATCATCCATCAGAAAATCTTGATACTGAAACATATGAAAAAGACAGTTAAGAGCCCTCATGGCAAGGGTGGTAGAGGTATAAACTTTCTTACCCCACCTCTCCAGGGACCTAGATTCCCTGTCTGCGGGCAAAGGATTCTTGGTCGTGGAAGTGGCCACTCCTTTGGGCCCCTGAGAAATTGTTTCTAGATCAACAGAGTGGGCCTTAAAGAGATGCTTATGAGCTTCAGGAACCCTGTAATATCTGTCTGGCTTGACAGGAGCAGGAGGGAGAGAATCAGGAGAAGTACTGGAGTCTGAGTACACATCATCCAATACATGTAACTCTGGGGGAATAGCTAAAGGCCTGTGCTGGGGTAACTTAAGGAAGGTCCGAAGCCTTTTCCTGGAGTCGGAGAAATCCTGGCCCTGCCACTGAAAATGCTCTCTCATGGAGTGGAGAATTTCCTCGAAAGAAATATCCTCAGGAGGAGAGGCAGAGGGAATGGATTCATCTGTATCAGAATCCTCGTAGGCCGGGAAGGGTTCTTCCTGGGAATCTGAAAGGCCTGACTCACCAGAGGCTTCATCTGAGGAAAGGGTGTCTGTCTGCTCAACCCTAGGCCTTTTGTCTGAAGGCGGCTGAGAACCTCTGTCTGGATGAGCCTGAGAGCCCCTGATTAAAGAAATTAGATCTGCAGCTAAAGTCATGATCTGTTTATCCGAAGTGGGAGGATGAGACTTAGCCTGGCTGGCAGCCTTAGCACGTGTGTAGGCCTTGATGGACATAGGCACAGGAGGCCTAGCTGTCCCACGTGCTGGAGTAACTTTGTCCACCGGTATGGTGTCAGGCAAATCTTGGGCTTCGGTTTCAGGAGGAAAAACAGCAACCGGCACCGAGGAAGCCTCCGGGACCGTAGTGTGCGGTAAAATGGTGTCGTCGACCTGGAGCGGTTGAATTACCGCCTCCGAAGAGACCGATACACTCGCGGTAGGCTTAGGCATGGTGTCGGTGGAAGTCACGGGCCGCGAAGGTCGGTCCCGGTCCTTCCGTTTTTTGGAAACGTGTGCTGTCGAAAGTTCCGACGGCATGATATAGGAGTAATTTTCCCCAAAAAAGTCTTCAGCAAATTCTGCCCGGCGCCTTAGTGTGCGCTTATTGAAGCAAGCACAGGCAGCACAGGCCGAGACGTCGTGGTCTGGGCCCAGGCAGGGAAGGCAGTAAGAATGGAAGTCCTTATGAGGTATTTGTTTACCACAAGACAAACAATTATTAACTTTTGCAGATTTATCTGACATCGGCTGAGGCAAGAAAAGGTTCCCCAATGGGGTACTTAGCTTTTTGATGACTTCAGTAACTGAAAACACAGGAGCTGGCCGACCGGCACTTGCGAACTGCTTCTGTTTCGGGCACTGCGCGGCAAGAAAGACTGAAGAAGATGGCGTCGGCTGATGATTTTATACCCCAGCCGCTCTGACGTCGGGGAAGAGGCGACAACAGCCGACGCCGGACCCAGACTTTGGAATCCGGCCGACCGAGGGGCTGCCTGAGGCAGGACAACCCATATGTCAGGACTGCAGTTGCATTCTTGAAGGACATCAGGACTCCACGATTCTTAGCTTGTGTGATCTATCTATGGACCAGTTGCCAATCCATCATATGACAATACATATTTATGCACAGAGTGTGATTTTGTGGATACGACATCTGTCTGGGATATTGGAAAAGGGCTATTCAAGGTCTATGTGGGATGTGTGTAGCTCATTTCTGTGATGTCTGTCCTGGGTGGCTGCCTTGCAAACAGTCTAGCGGTTTGGGAACCATGATCTGCCCATGAACAGACCAAAGTTGGTAGGGTTGTGTGTTTGCCGGCTTCCAATAGCTCTGTTTATGACTTCAATCATGATGGACCCCATAGTCTTGCAGATCAGACGTCATAGACATATAAGACTATAGTTCTCATGGTCTGTTATGCACCGACACTTGTGGAGTGTGCCATAAGTTGCTGTAATTCATTCAATGGTTTCATATTCTGTAGAGAGGATAAGGCTCAACAAACTGTTCAGGTGAAGGGTCTGTTTGTTCTGCAGTTCACTTATGACACATATAGGGAAACAATGTAATCCAATCGATGCCATGTTTTCAGCTTTGGAAGGGGCTATTTACCCATTCTACATGTGATATCTCCTGGTATGATGATAGGGCCTTTTGTCAGTGGGAGGTGGCTATGTATGTATGGGCTTGTGTAACAGGATGTTGGCATTGTCAGTCATTTACAGTTGGCCCTGACTCAGGACATATATGAGTGTATATTGCTATTTATGACATAGCTGAAGAAGTGTCATAGTTCTGTCTGGACTCATTCACAGATAATCTTACAAAACACCAACAAACATAGGCACTAAACCCGTGTTATACTCTTTTACACACTTAACACCCTACTGATCCTTTTTGATCAGTCAGAAGAGTATTTCATCATAACATCTTGATATGTCCTAAGGTCGGTTTTGTGTGTGCTCTCCAGTCCAGCTGGTGAATATGGGGATTTTGAGGCAATGTTACAACTGCCTTATGTACACAGACAACCCTCGCCTCCTCCCAACAAACTCAGATATTTGTGAGAGATGCAACTATATAGACAAACTGGAGACTGAGCTCTCTGGACCCATGACTGGCACAGTCTATCAGGAGGAGAAGGTAACCACACACACCATGACTCCAGTGTCACACAGACCTATAGCAACAGCAGACCAAACACATAAACACACAAAAACATACTCTGAGGCTCTAAATAAAACTCTGCCTAAGCAGCAGAGACCACCAAAGCAGACACCCAAACAACTGCTTTCCCACAACTATACCCACATATCACAAAGTACACAATGTCAGTGTGCCACACAGTCACTGCCCCTAAGGCTAAACGACACACCTAATACACCTGTGATAGGTGACTCTATTGTCAGACACACTGATGTCCCACTCACCAGGCTGAACAAGGAGAAGGTCACTGTAAGCTGTCAGGTGCCAGGATCCGACACTTTTACTCAAGTCACTCCAAAGCAAGTACGGATATGACTCCATCATTGTCCATGCTGGTGTGAATGTCCTGAGACATTCCTCCCTGGACTACATGAAAAGAGACATAGAGGAGCTCTATGATCATGTAGCCCAGGCCAGTATGACCCTGACCTTGTGTAGCATCTTCCCCTCACCAAGAATGATGCCACTGTATAAAGACAACATAATCAATTTTAACAGTTGGCAAATGTACTTGTGTCATTCACAGGGGATCCAGTGTATGTTGGCCTGGGATGACATGCTCATCATGCCATGTTGCTTCACTAGGGACGGCTTGCACCTGTCACCCCTGAGCTTTCCAATACTGGCTTAGGCACTTGCCACCCCCATAGTGCCTTTTTTAGGCAAGGCTCAAAAGACAAACCCACCTCCATAGACAATACAAGGTAAAAGATAATACGGGTAATGCTGCTCAATGCCAGAAGTCTACACCTCTAAATGCACGCAGTCAAGGCTCTCTCCAGTATGGAGAATATCAATATCTGTGCAGTAACAGAAACCTGGTTCAAGGCTCCCGAAAGCACCCCAGCACTACCAGGTTACACTTCATACCATGCTTTTCAGCCACAATAACCGGGCCACACCACAAAAGGAGGGGGAGTATCCATATACATCAAAGATACACAAACCTCCAGGTTAGTAGCACTACACAAAGCATCGGAGAACATACATGTGTAACTAACAGTGGGCTAAACTGCCTTTCAGGTTGTAGCCTGCTACAGACCACTCTCCCAAACTCAGGGACCCCACTCAGCTTTCCTGAGAACACTGGAGAATATGTAGGTCTCTCCAAACAACATTATATTGGGTGACTTCAACTAGCCAAACATTGACTGGGAATACTACTCAAGCCCCAACACCCTCACCCAATGGTTTCTCGATTATATAAACTCAAATGCTATGGAACAACTGGTCACCACACCCACAAGAGGGGTATACATATTGGACCTGGTCATCATCAACATGGGGACTCTATGTTCCACACCAGAGGTATACCCCTCATTGGTAAGGTCAGACCATACATTTATCTCACTGGACATCCATATCCCGTCTCCACCACCAGCCAAGGTAATCTCAGTGAGGAACTTCTCAATAGCAAACGTCACACTTCTCAGAACCGAGGTGGTTTCCTTCAAAGCCCCCGGGCCAGTGGGAAAAACGACTCATACACAGTATCCTTTAGAAACCCATTGTATGGACACCTACAGGAAAGCATGGATCATGCTATCCCACATGAATCCAAGACTCACTCCTCTAAAGGCAGGTGACCTGTCTGGCGGACCCCGGCCATAAATAAGCTATGCAACAAAAGGAGGAGGGTACTACATGATAGAGCAGTATCCCACAAAGGAGAGGCATCTCTGATCAGTACTAGCAAGAAGCTACAATCACTCATGAAATCATCTAAGGCCAGCTTCAACAGTAAGATTGCACAAGACACTAAAGACAATCACAAGGCCTTCTTTAGTTATGTCAGGAACCTGGGTGGCAACTCCCAGATATGCTCTGAGTTAGTGCATAATGACAACAAAATACACTGAACCCACAGACATTGCCAACATCCTGGCAGACAGGTTCAGTGCATATTTCTCCCCCCCATCACCCAAAAGTACAAATGTCCATCCCAACAGAGTGTAGCCTCCCTGACATCACAGATGAACATGTGAGAGCTGCCCTCTCCAGAGCAATAACACAGCATCAATGGGACCAGATGGTGTCCCAGGCTGCGTCTTACACGAGCTTCATGAAGAACATAACCCTCACATAACGTCACTGTTCAATATCAGATTTACTACAGGATATGTACCCAAGGAATGGCATACAGCAACAGTGGTCCCGCTCCACAAAGGTGGTGCCACAAGGGACCCTGGACACTATCACCCTATAAGCCTGACTAGCCTGGTCTGCAAAGCTATGGAGCGTATCATCATGGAACTCATAAACAAACATCAGCAACCTCCAGACACTGGATCCTACCCAATTCACCTTTGTTAAGGGCAGATCTTGCCTCTTGCACATGGTCGACTTCTTTGAATCAGTTACCAGGGCCATATACATAGGGAAGGTAGTCCACACAGCCCACCTGGACCTCCCAAAAGCCTTTGACACAATACCCCACTCAGGCATCTTAAATACACTCACCAGCTTAGATATCAACACATATGTCACAAGTTGGATTGCAAACTGGATCAGGGATAGCACCCACATGGTCAGAATTGCAGGTGCCATGTCAGACTCTACACCAGTTACGTGCCCTGGGCATCACACACTCTTGTTCAGTATATATTTCTCTGAGGTACAGGTTAACACGGGAGGACTATGGCTGACCAAGTTCGCGGATGACTGCATACTGGGTGCCATAATTGACTCTCCAGCTGACACAAGCATCCTCCTAAAGGGTCTCACAGAGATGGATAACTGGTGCCAGAGCCATAGCCTAAAGCTAAATGCCATAAAATGCATGGTCATCCCCTTTGGGAATAACAAACTGCACACAGATTACCACACAGGTGGTAATCCATTATGTACAGAAGGTGTACTTAGGGATTTGGGGACCAAAGTAAATAGTAATCTCTCCTTTGGAATTCACGTTGCCAAAGTGGTTAGGTAGACCTTCTATATAGCCCACCTTATCCCAAACGGTTTCACATCTAACTCAAGAGAGGTCATTGTGCACCTCTACTCATCAGGCCCATACTTGGGTACAATGCCCCATTTGGGATGTACCTTACCCGACACCAGTAGCAACTGTAATGACCCCAAAGGTACCTCACCAAGTGGAAGAGGAGACTCATACAGATGCCCTACACAGTTCAGCTACAGAAACTCCAGCTGTACTCAGTTGCTTACCGCCTACCCAGATTCAATCTGTGCCTACCGTATACAGCCATGTCCAACCCAGACTTATTGGTCATGCTCCACCTCAGGATATCAGAATCCCTTACAGCTACACGCTCCAGGGACTTCAACCTCAGCACAGAATTAATAGGACATGCTGGAGGGACAGATTCATATCCCAGAAGCTCCCCTCACTCTGGAACGTAATCCCAGTCCAAGTTAGGGAGACCCCTCACTGACCCTCTTCAGGGAAAATCTTGACGAGTGGATGGGTGATCATACGTTTACCCCTGGGATCTCTTCTGGGTCCCTGCTAGACAGAGGCACAATACACTAACCGTACAATGGCTATCTTGTGTGACCTACTATTCAAAGGCACAGTTTACTAGTCTACAGGGTGGTGAAAGACAAACACACTCTGGCTAGGCTTATGAATGCCCTAGGGCTGATACCTAGTATCAACCTATGAACCTATGTACCTATGATAACATTTGGAGTGCACATTGTTTATTGATGATACTGACTGCCGGTTTGTTATCTTCTTTGCTTTCCCACTTTCTATGTACAACCTATGTATCTGTAGTACATATTTGATTATGACAGGGTTCCAAGATGTTATATATGTGTCTGTTGTATAACTGTGTGCACAAAGCAGGACTGGTGGCTAGTGAGAGGTTCCTGGGTTAACACGTGAACTGCCAGATATGTCTGGCCCACTGCTGCACTCAGACATGGCCTAAGTGTGTGAGCATGCCCAGTTTGCCCTTTGTGTTTTGTTGCCTGACATTTGTCTCATTTATTCAAGGATAAAGTTTTACCTCTCTCATATTGGTGGGAGTCAGAAAAGACATCAAACGAGACCCAGGACATTGGTTTCCTAAGTTTGCAGATGTCTGAAATCTAGGTGTGGTTGCCATGGCTCCTTCTGACGCCTGTACCCTTCAGGAAGAACTTATCCTAGCTAACACATGCTTCCCCTGCAGGCTAAGCAGACACATTATCATCTTTCAAACTGCACCAGGATAACTGGATGGGTACCTTCAAATTTACCATGGGACTACCTGTACTATCCTTTTTTGAGAAAAAAGGTGCATCATGAGGGTGAGCTATGGCAAGGAGTTGATGATCACAAGACTAAATTGCCTTTAAACTCCTATAACTCTTAAAGATCTACGATAAAGATCCTATTATTGAGTTAGTTTTGGAACCACTGAACAACTATTTCATCAAAGCCAAATTTACTCAGCTATTGAAATAATAGTGGCCTACAATTTCAAAGGCATATTCAAGATCTAGGAAAATGGAATCCATGAGGAGTTCAAATCTGTAGCAATATAGAAAATGGATGGGTTATTTAAAATATACAATGCAGCTAGTATACTGTAGCTGGGAAGGAATCCACACAGTTTGTCTGGGAGCATTTCATACTTAGAAAAGTATTATATTTGTCTGCAGGTTAGGTTTTCCACAGTTATGACGATAATACAGAAACTAGCAATTAATCTATAGTATGGTGTTAAAGAATTTTATTGGAGGAAATGTTTTTCAGTTCATTTTATTTTTATTTATTTATTATTATTATATTTTTGTGATGGCCTGTGAATTGATAGAAAGTTTTGGAAATATTTTATTTGCACTTATATTTCTAATGGCCTGCCAATACCTTTTAGATTCACAGAGAGGCTTACTTTGCAGAAATACATATACTGTCCATACTGACTGCTAAATCCTTGAAAATATCTGCTCAGTGTGGAGCCTAGTCTGCTTTGTTTGCCTTTACCAAATGGGCAATCATTAGAAAGCAAGAGACAAAGCAGACAGGCAAACCAAAAGACATGCATGTCTCCATTACAACTAATAAGGAGCACTTGCCTTGGGATATACACGGCTTTTACCATTTGGGGAATTAACTCTTGATCTACACAGAGTTCTGAAAAGGAGTCACCCAAGGAGCTATCTATGAAGAATGAGGTAGTCTGGAATGAGTCCAGGAAACCTAGAAAAGAGAGACAGAAGGTCTATTAGAAGCCAGTGGAGTGCTAAGTAAACCATGCTGAAAGACAAAAAAAAAAATGTCTGTTTGCAACCAACTTTGGGAAAATCATACATGACAGAAAGGGTGCTAACTGGAAAAGACCACAGTGAATTGTAGTGCTGTAAACAGACTCAATTTTATGGCCCTCCATTCCAGACTGAATTTCTTTTGTTATTCTCTACAGTGTTCACAAGGAGGCATTTTTGTGTTCACACCTTATATAATAAACCTCTGCTTAAAATAAACAGTTTTCTGAGAGTGTTTTGCAACTGCAAATGCAAGTAAAAGTAAACAGAACAGTTTTGTTACAGATTACATGCTTTCAAGCTACCTGAAAGCAACTGTTCTGCCTGAATTGTTCTTCAGCACAGAAAGGAATGCAAGTTTTTCTTGTTAACTTACTGTTAAGATGACCTGAATATTGGCTCCTCTCCAATTTGTGTGATAAGCTATGAGAAAATAAATAAACATTGTGCTCATAGGTGGATCTGCTCTTGCAAAAAGGGGGAACCTCACAGCAGTAAAAAAAGGTAGCCTTAACAAGACAATGTTTTTCCCGAAAACTGCAACAAAATTAAACACTTGTTTGTACTGAAACTGTAGAAGTTGTAAACTGTTCAACCATGGAAAAATAACAGAGGTTTTACTGAACCTTACACAGTTCTTCTAGACTTCGGTGGTGGTGCTGCGGTAGCGTTGTCACCTCACAGTAAGACGTCCTGTTCGATTCTCAGCTAGAACGTCTTCTTTGTGGAGACATGCGTGAATGGGTGTACCTTCGTTGAAGGTTGTGCGTCAGGGCTGGCAACTCGGCACGTAAAAATCTACTGCCAATCATTAGCGGACCGGAGTTCCGCTGTGGCGGGCCCTAACGGGGAAAAGCCGAAAGACACAACAACAACTACAGTTATTCTAGAAAGAGGTTCAGCCACTCTGCCTTCAACAACTGTCCACTAGAATGACCATACCATCCACCTCATTGGGAATCCCTGAACCCAGTACACCTCTGAACAAACTCAGAATGACGACAATATGGAGACTTAATTGTAACATTTTTGAAACTTGTGGCTAGAAAAAAACTGGTACCAACATGAGTGGGCCAAGATGCTTTCCTCACATATGATCGTGGACTCACTAAATACATACATGAACCTTCAGACCTTCAGGATGCTGATGCACATAACTAATAGAAAACAGATAACATTTTGGTTAGGGCTGGGCTGTTGTGCAACCATGGAGTTAGTTTTTATACTTTAGGGGGGTATGGGTGGTTCCCCCAAAATGGGGTCCTAGTCATTGAAAGTGACTTTCAGCTATTGTTCCCCCATTTTTTCCATCAAATAGCGATTGATAAATAATTAAGAATCTATGGGATGTATCCTGCCAAGGATATTGGATGTCTGGCCAGTCTACAAAGTGCCAGACTACTTCCTTGCACCATCCATCCACCCTTAGCACAACCATTCATGCTGATTTAAGAGGGATGTACAGGCGCACCAAAAATCAAAGTTTTCTTGACATATGTATGCTTATGCAGATTTCTCGTCAGCTTATGCTACAGTTCTGTCCAGATAAGTATCCCTGTTGGGGAACCGTCCTTTTTCTGTAGAAAAGTTTCTGTAAAAATTGTTTATGTCTGTCAGGAAGGGTAATGTAATAGCAGAAGTCAGCATACAGACTGACATGGAAGGATCTCCAGTTAGAAATACATTAAACGAAATAGGTGCAGAAGCTAAGTAACAGGTAAATGAATATACTGAATTACAAGGTAAAGGGGGATCTGAACAGAATGTTAAGCTTCTCTTTGCTGCGCCAAAGCAGAAAACAAGTCAAAAACAGGAAAAGGTCGCTAAAGGTTAGGAAAGCAAGATAAGTACTACAACAGATAAAAAGAAACAACCAGTACCCCTAGAGGAGGACAACTGGCATAATAACTACATGAGAGAGAAAACCTGCACTTTTAATTGCAGAAGAGGTCATGGTCTCCACATTGGAATATGGATGAACACAGTGCTGACTTGCTAGACTCCCAGAGAATCCATGGCAGTTTCAAGAAGGTCCAGTAGGAAGATACTATACTAAGTAAATCGAGAAAGAAAAACAGTAAGAATAGATGGGGGAACAGAACAGCCCGACTTTATATCCATACTTTGAACTAAGAAATTACCTGCTCAACATGGTAGCCAAAGAAAGAGTAAGTTATTAGTTCCAAAGCCTTTTAGAACACTTGTGATGAAGTTGGTACACAGCCACATTTTGGATAGTCATTTAGTAATGGATAAGACAAAAGCTAGAATTTTAGCTAGATTTTACTGGCCTTATATTAAGGACATAGAAAATGTTTGTGCAGCATGCCTAGAATGTCAAAAGCCACCAAACCTATGGTGTAATAATCCTGAGATACCCTTAACAAATGTGGAAGCACTATCTGAAAACATAGCAATGGACATTGTGTCCAACTGTAAAAGCAAGAAAAGGCCATCCGTATATCCCAATAGTCAGTGATTATACAAAATGCATTCTAAGGTAGAACTCCTACAAAAGTTAAAGCAATTCCATAAAAAAAATAGTACTGTTTTTTTTCTAATGGAGGATTGCCCCAGTATTTTTTTTTTACTAAGCAAGGTACCTTATTCATGCCCAAAGTAATCCATGAACTAATAGCTAAAGACATCTGTATACCACTTTCAGATAGGCTAGTGAGTACATTAATAAAACTTTAAAATCTATGTTACAAAATGTGCACAAAACATGTTAGGAAAAAAATGGGAGCAAGAGCTTCAATGTCTTCTCTTTGCTGAAGAGGAAGTATCCCAAGCCTTAACTGGATTTACACCATTTGAAATGCTATATGGCAGACATCCCCTTGCCTTGCTAAATTTTTGCTACATATAGTACAAGAAAAACAGGAAAACATACCCCTTTAAAAGTCTGACAGAATGTTTTACAAACCTGTAGCACAGGTTAAGAACTATAAAGTCTACAGTAAACAAGCAACACAATAAAGAGTATATAACAAAAATGCTTGTCTTAGAGATTTCAAACCAGCGGCAGTACCCACCACTGAAAACAAGTACCATACAATGTGACAAGGACCCTTTGAAATTATAGAGAAAGCAAATGAAGTAAATTATAGGGCCAGACAACTGGGGAAAAGGAAACTGAAGCCTGGGACAGAAAGTAAAGTTTCTGTAGCAAGTATGCTTGAAGACAATGTTAAGGCCACCCCAAAGCATTGCCTGAAATCATACTAGTTGAAACATTATGAATGTCTCATAAAAAGTAAAAGATTATTTTTAACTTTATCAGTTTTACTGTGTGTGCATATGCACATGCACACATATATATAAAACAAAGCTTTTCAACAATACCATTTATTATAGACATTTTCACAAATATTGCTCGTTTCATATCTGGATACCATATTACACAACACATATTCCATAGTTCATATAACACAAATATCTGACATTTACATCTTGTATCTTATTAAGACAGAACAAAATTGCTTTGCGCTTCTACTCCCTCACTCGTCATGCATAACCATATCCTCCTGTAATTCGAGCTGTATAATTTCTTCCCCAAAATGTTCCCCTATTACCTATTTTGCACTGTATTAAGCATCATATACAGAATTATGGGTACTCCAATTCCCAGGCTATTGACTATTCAGAAGATTACTTCCATCTAGGCACATCTTATCACCTATACATGGTACTACCATTTCTAATCCACTTCAATTACAATTTTACCAGTTTATTTTATTTATTTATATTTGTTTATCAGGACTGACCATTTCCTGGCTGAGCTTGGGAGTTTCATCACTCCTCTCACCTCTTTGCTTGATTGATCTTGCCCATCACTGAAGAAGTAAAGGAACTTGTGCTCAGGAATAAATACATATTTTCAGAGTTGTCTGGCTGAACGAGCTTGATTCAGCATTGCACAGCACAGAAATCATTCTAGGTGGGAATGTAAATCCAAAACTGTTCTGCATATCACAATCTCAACACCAAATAATTAAGCAAGAGATACAGAAAATACTCAAACCTAGAGTCACATAAGAATCTCACAATGAATAGAACAGCTCCATTGCACTGGTTCTCAAGTGCGAGGAGTTACATGGTTGGCTCTGACTCACAAAATTAACATTTATGATTCCACCACAGACACTTGAATGTAGATGTATTCTCTCAGGCTTACAACCCACCCAATAATGCCAGAACTGCTGGTTCTACGTGGAGTACATTTTCCTACTGTGCTTCTTTTACCATGTCTAGCAAAAATCTAGCATATCTAAATTTGATTAATATCCCACGTCTAGAGTGGATGAACCGATTCAAAAATTGGGCAAAGCAAGGTTTCCTTCCACATTAGTCCTAACCAAATGTTACTGGCAAACTACTAGCCTCAGAAGCCAAAGGAAAAAAGTGCATTTTCCACAAAAGATAGACTCTTCCATTACACAGTCCTGCATTTGGTCTCCACAGAGCACCTACAATATTCCAGAATCTAATAGACACAATTCATAAACCTCATACCAGATATGCAGCAGCCTACCTTGATGTAGTAATATTTTCTGAAGATCTGGAAAGCCATCTCATAAAAACATATTTGAGATTTCCCACATGACCCAACCAACTGCAAGTTAGGTATGTCAGAAGCCCATTATTTCATCTCTATAACAGGTCAAAAGATAGTGAAATACATCACAGGCTGAGGAAAACTTTAGAAGTCAAACACTGACCTATGTCAACTCCTAAAAAGCAGGTTAAGGTTTTTCAGGACCACCTAGCTATTACTGTAAATATATTCCTAATTTTGCATCTATCTCCAGTCCATTGAGTGACTTGATCAAGAATAAGTCTCTCTTGGCAGATATATCAGAGCAAGCAGCAATTAAATCATATGCTGTGTTCAGGATGAGGCAATTAAGTTGCTAATGGATGGTGACAGGTCCAGAACCCCTCCCTGATTCTATTACACAAACCTTTATCGTTCACAAACAATTAGGTGTAACGGATTACTCAATCTGCTGGCATCCAGATGTTATCTGAGTCATTACTAAATAAAAAAATCAAAAAACAAAATGGCCAGCACATATGCGAGAGGAACTGACTTTAATAAAAGTCAAATTACAGTCAACAGACCGGTTTCGGCTGAAAGCTGTTTTCAATGCATAACACAGATTGCAATAGACAACCCCATATATATCACTCAATCAAAACATTTTTTTAAGATGTTCATTCAAACCAGGTGGAAAAAGGCCACCCAGTCTCACAATCCAGGCTTTTTCCTTTTTATTTAATAAGTTGTGCCAACCAGCTTTACAACTTCTTTTTACCACAGACCCTGTCAATAATAATAAAATGGAACTGGGCAGATGAATGTTTGATAGTATGTTTGTATAGTGCATTGGTAGGACATTTGTTCCTTATGTTACTAAAATGTTCAGATATACGGAGCCTAATGGGTCTAGACGTTTGACCAATATAAAACGCTGCACTTGTACATACAACCAAATAAACCACCCAGTCAATGCTACGATTTGCAAATGTGTCAATATGCACTATCCGAGGTGTATTTTTGGTGGTAAATTCCTTGGTTTGAAATATGCATATACAAAATGAACAGTGGCTAAGGGAAAACATCCACCAACTTTATTACCATCTAGCATACCCTGAGTAATGTTAAAAAATGGCAACTTACGTTTGTAATGACTGAAATGGCCATCAAGTGTTTTACCTTTCCTAAAAGAAAAATGACACTTAGCACCTAAAATGTCATTCAAACATTCATCAGCTAACAAGATGTCCCAATGTTGTTGTACCAAGTCAAGGAAACAGGAAGTATTACGCCCATAACTGGTTATGAACCTGATGGGTTGATTAGAGGTCCCTTTATTCATGTGATACCTCAACAAGTCATTCATATGTAGCGTCTTGACCTCCCTACTGGTTTGAACCACGTTTGACTATGTATATCCACATTCACGAAATCTAGATGTTAAATCCTTATCATGAACTGAAAAATTTTCCTCAGAAGAACAAATTCAACGGATCCTCATATATTGAGATTTAGGGATATTCCTGATCATATATTTTGGGTGACAGCTGGAGGATGTGGAATACTGGTATACAATGATGTAACTCAATAATACATCTCCCTGGGGGTTGTGTAGCATTTTTATTAATTTTTGGACGGAGAAATAAATATTGTGGCAATGGGTCCTTGACCTTTAAATGGTATAAAATGTTATCACTAATAATCCCTTCACTTACTGCCAATTGCAAAAATTCATCAATTTCATGCTTAAATTTAGCTTTTGGATCAATGGACATGGTTGTGTAAAACCAACCATCTTTAAGTTGTCTATCCGCTTCAGCAAGATACATACACCACCCCCAGGGAGACCTATTGTTGCTGGTAATGGTTCCCTTACTGAAACATTATCTGAATTTTTGACGATATATTTGAAACCACTATTAAAAGGTGTAAGAGCCTGTATACAAGATACTACAGAGTTTCTAAATACTGTAGCAGACACACAATTGGACCCAGGGTGGATTATGTGTACGCCTGACGTTGCATCATTGTATACCAGTATTCCACATTGGGCTGGTCTTGCTGCTTTGCAATACTGGTTAAGTGAATTTTCATTAGATAGTCCAGGATTTAACACCGTCCTTCTTTGTTTGGCTGAACATGTTTTAACAAAGAATGTGTTCTACTTTAATGGTTTTTGTTATTTACAACTTAAAGGCACGGCAATGGGTGCTTCATTTGCACCCCATTTATGCCGACCTTTATATGGGAAACTTGGAACAAATGATTATATAGAACAGTAGTCACAATCTATTTCTGGATGAAATAGATATTTGGAGGTGTTTTTTGGATGACTGCTGGATGGTTTGGAAATCAGATGCTATGTATTTGCAAGAGTTTGTTCAATATCTCAATGAAAATAAGTGAGGTATAAAGTTTACAGTGAACTACAACATGGAATTTATTTCATTTCTTGATGTTCTTGTAAAAAAAAACAAGCGGATGGTACTCTTCTAGCTACATTGCTATACCATAAACCTTTTCATTCTAACACCCTTTTACATGCTTCCGGCTGTCATCCAAAATATATGATCAGGAATATCCCTAAATCTTAATATATGAGGATCCATAGAATTTGTTCTTCTGAGAAAGATGTTTTAGTTCATGATAAGGATTTAACATCTAGATTTTGTGAACGTGGATATACACAGTCAAACTTGGTTCAAACTAGTAGGGAGGTCAAGAAGCTACATATGAATGACTTGTTGAGGTATCACATGAATAAATGGATCTCTAATCAACCCATCAGGTTCATAACCAGTTATGGGTGTAATACTCTTGACTTGGTACAACAACATTGGGATATCTTGTTAGCTGATGAACGTTTGAATGACCTTTTAGGTGCTAAGTGTAATTTTTCTTTTAGGAAAGGTAAAACACTTGATGGCCATTTCAATCATTACAAACGTAAGATGCCATTTTCTAACATTACTCGGGGTAGGCTAGATGGTAGTAAAGTTGTTGGATGTTCTCCTTGTAGCCACTGTTCATTTTGTAAACACATATTTCATACTAGGAATTTACCTCCAAAAATACATCTCGGATATTGCATATTGACACATTTGCAAATTGTAGCATGGACTGGGTGGTTTATTTGGCTGCATGCAAGTGTTCAGCGTTTTATATCGGTCAAACTTCTAGACCCATTAGGCTCCGTATATCTGAACATTTTAGTAACATAAGGAATAAATGTCCTACCAATGCACTATACAAACAATCAAACATTCATCTGCCCATTTCCATTTTATTATTATTGACAGGATCTGTGGTAACAGAAGTTGTAAAGCTGATTGGCACAACTTATTAAATAAAAAGGAAAAAGCCTGGATTGTGAGACTGGGTAGTCTTTTTCCACCTGCTTTGAATGAACATCTTTAAAAAAATGTTTTGATTGAGTGATATATATGGGGTTGTGTATTGCAGTCTGTGTTATGCATTGAAAAAGGCTTTCAGCTTTCAGTCTGTTGACTGTAATTTGACTTTTATTAAAGTCAGTTCCTCTCACATATGTGCTGGCCTTTTTGTTTTTTGATTTTGCATTGTGTGGTTTGGGCCTTTGCACTTGCCATCCCTGTGAGTACTTTGTTCTTGTTTCATTACTACATAAGTCAATGTTCTAAGTTCTCTGGCAGGACTGGGCTGGTAGAGTTTCCAAATTTTGACAAGGGAAATGGGTGTTTTTAATTCTGAATGGTTTATGTATTGGCAACAAAAACTATATGTCTTAGACATGTCAATCCCCAGAACAAAGGGAGAGGTTGTTTCCTAGGGACAAAAACTGACTTGAGACAAAGAAGGGATGATCTATAAAGATGTGTGGGAAAGTAGAGAGTAGCCCTTAAATGACTCATAGTTAGTAGACGGAGACCATTTTCTTTGGCACAATGAAAGCAAATTTGGAGTGAAGCAGATTGGTTGAAGCAATGACCATGACCCAGATATCATAATCAGCAGCTAAGAATTCTGCTTAGGTGGTATCTAATAGGTAGGTAACTTGGGATATGTAATTTAGATAACCGTTAACTGTTGGAGATGTAGCCATAGTGGGGCAGATAATCATCATATGTTTTCGAGCCATTTCAAATTATGAGATTATTGGTTTTAATTAACTGTGAGACTGGATACTGTCTTTGGAATGTCCTGAGCTTTAGGATGACAATTTTGGATTTATAGTTTATATCCCATTGGTAATTTTAGTGACAGGCAGAAGATTGAGGTCTACTGGGTATGTGGTAGTACTATTAAGTTTTTATGTACAAAACATGGGAAACAAAGTCAGCATTAAGATTCTGCAGTTATCTAATTATAAAGATAATCTATTGCCCTTTTTAAATATTGGAGTAATAGCAGACATCTTCCAATAGTTCATAGGTTCATAGGATGTTACTAGGCTAATGGTCCAGGAGCCCTTACAAGCCTGGCCATATTTATCCTGAGTTGTCCTCACTGTCAGTAGTTAGGTGAACGAAGTTCGCACAGATACGAATCTATGGTAATTAACACTGACTGCCTCTTTCCATGAGAGACATAGGTGCCACCCCAAGAGTGAATTTACAGTCACCCATCTATTGATCTAGGTTATGTTTAAGGAGGGCCAGGTCTGCTTCACATGAATGGGAAGCTTGTTCCAGAGAAGGGGTAGTCTCTGGGAGATGTATCTGTCTTTCCAGCATGATTTGTTCATGTCAGAGGCTAGGTTAGGATCCCTGGAGCGAGTGACCCTAGTGTAGTTTCATTTATGAATGTGTAGCATTTCCATCAAGGCCTGGTCAGAGACTTCCCTGTAAACCTGGCACAGGTCACCCCTTAGTAGCCTGTAGGAGACAGAATACAGTGATAGCGATTTGAGTCTTTCAGTGTAAGACTTGTTTTGTGTACCCTGTATATTCTTGGTGAAAAACCTGTGTAGTCTCTCCAGCTGTTGCAGGTGCCTGGTGAGATTCATGCAAACGGGAGCATTGTATTTAATGGTACAATTCCTTTATTTAGAAAATCACAGAATATAGACTTTAAAACATGAAGTAAAGTTGATTTTATTGATGAAATTAGAACCCCAGGTATGTTATCTCTTCTATGGCTATGAGGTCTAAAAAAGAAGTTTTATCCCCAAATTGTTCAATATCTAAAAGATTACTTAGAAACTTAAACAAGAAATACAAACAGTTCCATTTGTTTCATTTATTTCAATGAGTGAAGACCTGAAAAAAATTAACTAAATAAATCTAAAATGAACATGCATATACATAGGTTCATATGTAGGTACTAGGCTATTGGCCCTAGGGCCTACCTAAACCTAGCCAAAAAGGTACCCTGGCTTTCGCCACCCAAGAAAATTATTTTCCTGTGCCCCTGTCAAGCAGAGCCACAGAGGTAATTCCCGGGGTGAATTTCCTATTTCCCATTCAATCATCAAGATTTTTCTTGAAGAGTGTTAATGAGGAGCTTTGTTTGATATTGATAGGTAGTTTGTTCCAGAGTATGGGAAGTCTCTGGGACAGGAATCTATCCCTCCAGCATGTTCTGTTTATTGTGGTGACAAGGTGAAGATCCCTAGAGCATGTAGTTCGGAAGGAATGGGATTTCTTTAAGTGGAGCATGTCCAACAGCTCTGGGTTTGACATAGCTTTGCATGTTAGGCAGAGATCACCTCAAGAGTAGGCGATATGCGACAGAGTGAAGCTGGAGTTTTTTGAGACGGTGTGCGTAGGACATCTGTTTGAGGCCAGTAATCCTCTTTGTGAGGTATTTCTGCGGCCTTTCCAGTTGTTGTAGATGTCTTGTGAGGTACATACCAAAAGGGGCGTTGTACTCTATAATGGGTCTAATGAGTGATGAGTAGAGGGGATTAATGACCTGACCTCTTTTTTCTGGATGAGAAACCTTTTGTGATGAGGTGTGCCATGTAGAAGGATTTCCTGACTACTGTGGCGATGTGATTATCAAAGGAGAGACTTCTGTCCACCTGTGCCCCAAGGTCTCTTATCACACTTTCGGTGTTAAGTAGATTACCACCTATGTGGTAGCTCATGGGTACAGAGGTTTTACCAAAGGGGATGACAATGCACTTTTTGGCATTGAGCTTGAGGCCATGGCTTTGACACCAGGCATCTGTCTCACTGAGGCCCTTTTTTAGGATGTCCACATCGTTAGGCGTTTCGATTATGGCTCCTAGTTTGCAGTAATCTGTGAACTTCATTAGCCAAAGACCTTCCATTTTAGCCTGTACTTCAAAAAAGTAGATATCAAACAGGAGAGGACGAAGGACTGAACCCTGTGGTACTCCACTTGTCACTGGTCTGAAGTCAGATTTGGAGTCTGCTACTTTCACAGTGTGGGTTCTGTCAGTGAGCCAGTTGACAACCCATCTTGTGACATAGGGATTTATACCTAGTTTAGTGAGTTTATCTATAATTCCAGAGTGGGGGATGGTGTTAAAAGCCTTGTCGAGATCTAGATAGGCTGTGTGAATCACCTTATCCTCGCCTACGGCTTTGGTGACTGTCAGGTTTAGGAGACATGATCTGCATTTTACAAACCCAAACTAGGTGGGGTCCAGAGTTTGGAGATTACCAATGTCTTTGTTTATAAGTTCCATGATGATACGTTCCACGGCCTTGCAGACCAGGCTTGTTAGGCTAATGGGGTGGTAGTTTCCGGGGTCTGTGGTGGCTCCCCCTTTGTGGAGTGGGATAATCGAAACTGTGTGCCATTCAGTGGGCACAAAGCCTGAAGTGAGGTTATGACTGAACATGGTGCTTAGGTTGGGTGCCAGTTCATTCTGTAGTTCATGTAAAACACAGCCTGGGATGTTGTCAGGTCCCATGGATGCAGTATTCTTGGCTTTGGAGAGTGTATTTTTTACCTGTGCAGCCGTGATTATAGGAACTTTGCATTCTTCCGTTATAGAGATGGGCCCTTTAGGGGGTGAGAGGGGAGTAAAATTAGCACTGAACCTTATCTGCCAGGATGTTGGCAATAGCAGTTAGTTCTATATATTTAGTGCCATTATGCTGAAACTCAGAGCAGATCTGAGTGTTGCCATTGAGATTCTTGACATAGCTATAGAATGCTTTGTGGTTGTCTTTAGAATCAGTGGCGGTTTTGTTTTTGTAATTAGCTTTGGAGGATTTTATGAGGGATCCCATCTTCTTACTGAGACTGACCAGGGAGTTCCTCCAATCATGGGATTTTACTCTTTTTTGAAACAGTTTCTTTCTTCTGTTGTAGAGTTTGTTTATGGCAGGGGACCACCAGATTGGCTTCCTTTTTTTGGAGGATACCATCTTGGTTCTGTTAGGGATAGCACGATCCATGCACTCGTGTAAGTGCTTAAAAAGTGCATTTGTATAGGATTCAGCAGTCGTACCTCTATTGTCCGTCTGCATGAGTGTCATGAAGTTTGCCACTTCTGTCTTAAGAAGCATGAAGCTGGCTTTGGAGAAATGTTTTATGGTGGTTTCCCTAATGGGGTGGGGGGGTGGGATGTGGATGGCTAGGGTGATTAGCTTTTGGTTGGATCTGACCAATGAGGAATTGACCTCTGGTGTGGAACACCTGTCGCCCATGTTGGTAATGACCAGGTCTAGGATATTGCTGCCCCTGGTGGGGGTGTGGATAGGTTGATCCAAGGCATTGGAATTTACGAATTCCAGAAAATGTTGAGCAAAAGAGTTGGTACATGAGTAGCTTTCCCAGTTAATGGTGGGGGTAGTTGAAATCGTCCATTATTAGCATGTTGGGTTGTACCCTAATATTTTCCAGTGTATCAAGAAATAAGGAGTGGAAATCCTGGGGCATGGTGGGGGATCTGTAGCAAGTTACAATTTGGATTGTGGTCTTGCCCAGAGTTAGTTGCACTTGGATAATCTCGGATGCATTATGCTGAGCAACTAGCCTGGAGGTGTGGATATCCTTAATGAATATGGATACACCTCCGCCTTTAGTGTTTCGGTCTAGGTTAGGTGGCCGAAAGGTGTGGTATGAATTATAGCCTTGTAATACAGGGGTGCTCTCTGAAGCCATGAACCAGGTCTCCGTCACTGCACAGATGTCGATGTTCTCCATTTTAAGGAGTGCCTCGAGTGAATGCATTTTGAGATTTAGATTTCTAGCACTAAGTAGCATTACCTTCAGATTTTGCTTGCTTGTACCTGTTACAGTGGTGAATTTGTCATTTGCACCTTGCCTAAAAAAAGGCACTACAGGGGTGGCAAGAGCCTTAGTCAGTATCCAGAATCCCAAGGGTGACAGGTGCAGGCCATCTCTGGCAAAGCTTCGTGGTCTGTCGATCATGTCATCCCAGTCAGACAGATACTGGATCCCTTTAGAATGACACCAGAAGCCTAGCAAATTGTTGAAGTCAATCATTTTGCCTTTGTACTGCAGTATCATTCTGGGTGATGGCAGGATGCTACTTAGGGCTAGGGTCATACCTGCCTGGGCTACAAGATCGGAGAGCTCCTCCATGTCTCTTTTCATGTAGTCCAGGAGGTACATCTCAGGTCAATCACACCGACATGAACAATGACAGAAGGTGATGTTAATGAAATATTATGTTAATGGCCATTATTCAAATAACTCTGCTAAAGAAAATATCCTAAAGTGAAGCAATGCCAATAATAATGCATTATTAAATCATTTGTTGACAGTGAACCTGCAATATATTTTAATGGCATCACCTACCTCGAAGAAAAAGAGGAATGTAACATACCTGTATTTGTGTATTTTATATAACTCAAGCATTTGGTCAAAATGCTAGGTGGTCAACAGCTGTTTAACTCTCCACATTTGGTAGACATATACAGATTCCTGACAGGTATGCTAGATCGACAATCCCATGAGTATGACAATAGTCCTTTTCCCTGGGGACTGTGTCATCTCGGAGTTAGTACATATAATCAGTAGGGGGTATGGGGGACTTGCTCCCTGCAAAAAAACTTTTTTTTTTTTTTTTTACTTTCAGCGAGGATTTTCCTTATGCATGCACAGCTGCATGTCAACATTTCCATTGTCAGCCTTTTGTGGTTAACATTCTTGCCAACAACGTTGCTGATTTGTCAACCAAGGTAATACATATATGTAGACAACATAACCACAGATGCACTGATAGCAGGCTGTCCCTTTAAAAATATATTCATTTTAAACTATACTTAATACACTTAAAGAACATAAAATTCTTTAGATATCAGAAGACCTGCCTCACAGACATTCTTCTTCAAAATCAAAATACTGTATACTATAAAAAAACAAAGAAAAAAGACAGCTATATAGAAACAAATACTACTCATTTTACACACAAAACAGTCTCTAGATTTTCCCACTTAAATAACTTATTATTAACATTCTATGTGTTATATTATTATTATGTTACCTGAAAACAACAGAAAGGTGCTTTTTGACAGTACCTAGTGCCTTTAGTTTGTATTGCTTCTTCTAAATTCAGCTGATGGTAAAATAAATTGTTCAGCATTTCAAACAGTGTTATGGTTCTAACTAAGCACACGTTAGAACCTGGTAAAGAACATCTATTCATCCATCCGCTGTGCAACCCTATTCTTCCATTTTTCCACTCAGAGTTAGGGTGAGCATCAAATAGAGACCATGTTCACATCACCAGGTGAATAGCCCTGCCATGGTTGTTCATCCATACCACGCACACAAGCTCGAGTCTATGGGCAATTTAGAGTGTCCATTCTACCTACAGCTTGTCTTTAAAATGGGGGAGATAAATGGAGCCCCCAGAGAAATCACACTTGCACAAGAAGGACATGCAGACTCCACATAGAAGGCACCCCAGCAGAGAACAGAACAGTAGACCCTCTTGCTGTAAGGCAACAACATTACTGGATGCATCACTGTGATACCTCCAAACATTTAAAAAAATACACATCATCATCATCATATAAACAGGCTCTAGATTCTTATAATCTCTAATGTTCTAATTACCGATCTTCTTTTCTTTTTCCCTTTTCCCTCATCTTGAAAAGGTAAGGGTATTACATGCACTCAAGGCTTCTTCCCCAATCCCCAGTGATAATTAGAAATGTGGAAGACTGTACCTTCTCAGGCTTCCTGGCTATACCACTTTCAGTGAAGAATAAATTGAATTTCTAGATGCAGAGCTTCCAGTTTTTCACACTAAACTGCCCTGCAATGAGAGAATCATTTCCATTGTCCTCTGCTGTGCCACTTTAACTATATTAGCGGACCGATTATATGTCTCCACATGCAAAATTTTATAAGGTTTATCTTACCATTTTTACCAGTTTCAAAAGAAAGCTCTCTACACGGTGAATCATGGCACAATCTGCACAAACTTATCCTCCACCACCTTCCATAACATAGAATGAAATCTCCCAATTTTAAATTATAAACTGCTCAAACTACCCCACCTCATCTGATGCCAAGTATAACAAAATCTCCCAAAATAATTACATTAACTGCACCATCAACACACACTGTTTTCATTTGGTCATTTTGTGCCATTATGTACGGATTCCTCTTTTGTGGATTACCCTACCTGGGTTTGTCCTTTACTGTTTTTTGATAAACTTCCTTTTACTACTCTCATCATGACAAGCAGCATATATATACAACACTAAACATTAACACACATCTTATTACCAAAACGTACAATTCTGACTTTAAACAAAGAGCAAACAATCTAACTAATAAAACAATGATTATGGAACTTCAAAAGACTTCCACTTTTTTGACAAAAGTCAAGCACACAGTTTACTATAGGATAATCAGCAAGTATATACAGTATCATTAATGACATTACTTCTCTTTAAAGGGTCTATATCACAAAGTCAAAGTCTGAAAAGAGCGAACGCTCTTAAATAGACACAAAATATGCAAAACCACAGAAAGTCGAACATACAGAACAGAGATTGTTTTCCCAGGGGAAAAAAAAAAAAATCACTGCTCAAAAAAATCCAAACACAAAATAAGGTGGGGTCCCCCCCCCCCCCCACTTAAATATACCAATTCCAAGATCGCACCACAGTGGAGGAAACGGCAAAGTCCCAAATGGCCCAGCAATTTTTTTCCCTGGGAAAAAAATTACTATTCCAGCCTTTCGACCTTCTGTGGCTTCGCGTATTTGGTGTCGATGTAAGAGCATTCGCTCTTTTCAGACTTCAACTTTGTGATACAGACCATCTTTAAAAAAATATCTCAGATTTTAACCTTATGCATTTTTTACTGTTTTGCCCACATTGGTATCCATAAACACTTTGCCATCTGTTGTTGAAAAACTAGCCAGTGAATTATATTTTGCACTCACAGATGCTAATTGCTATTCCCAATCTACCTGGCATTTAAAAAAATTGTCATATCATTCAAGATGTTGCCCTCCCAAAACTTAATGTGTGTAACATTTTTCACTGCTCATTCAAAAACTATTAGAGGTAGTGTTTTTAGATTTGCAGTCCTCCCTGTAAGCAAGATATACACAATTTTAGAGGCATTAATCTAGCTGGTTATATTAATAAAACCTCAATGTTTCTAACATGTTCAGAAAAAAAAATTGTACTCTTTAGAGTACAAAGAGTATTCCTAGCTACACCCTTGGGATGATCATACCGCAGAATGCATGCTGAATAAAAAAAAACAATAAAACAGACTGCAAAATAGTATCACTCAGTAAATATTACTATGTACACTACAAAATTAATACTTACATCAATCCACGATCCACTACAAAAACGCTGCCAACTGTTATATGTACACACAAAAAATACACACACACACACACACACACACACACACACACACACACACACAGAAAGAGAAAAGTTACCTATATTACACACTGTCACATGCCACAAGTAATCACCATACAGACTCTTTATTTTTTCCTTAAACTCTGTTTTTCTTTACATTTTACAAAAGCAGTTGCATTCTGTGACAGTGATCCAATCAAAAACACGTTGCTCACATGCCAGTTTGTAAATGACCAGCACTAAAGTAAGTTACATTTCATGAAGGTTCGGGGGGGGGGGGTGCATATTTTACAGCAACATAATTCAAGAATCTGGCCTTTACTGCAGCAAACTGATATCTAGCAACAATGTACTCCTCAAGGAGAAATGTACAGATATTGTTGTGTCTTTCGGCTTTTCCCGGTTAGGAGTCGCCACAGTGGAACTCTGGTCCGCTAATGAATGGCAGTAGATTTTTACGTGCCAAGTTGCCGGCCATGACGCACAACCTTCAACGTAGGTACGCCCATTCATGCATGTCTCCACAAAGAAGATGCTCTAGCTGAGAATCGAACAGGACAACGTCTTACTGTGAGGCAACAATGCTACCGCAGCACCACCACCACAGCTATGAGAAATGTACAGATATATTTCTGTTTTTAAGTTGTTTTTCATAATGGAAGAACACATTTCTTCACATCATTCTTGGCTTCTTGCTTCAGCATGCAAGGGGGTTTGCGTATTACAGTAAACCAATCACTTCTATTTATTTTTCTTTGTTAAGCAGAATCGCTTCCTAACCACAACTAACCATTTTCAGACACAGTCCAGCTGACAAACAGATTCAGAAATGAGGCATTACAATAATTTTATCCAAAAAGCAGAAAAAATATACCACACAGCTCTATGCATATTTCTTCTGTTTAAAATGGTTCACTTTTGTCACTTTAAGTGTACAGCAACATATACTAATAATAAAGATGGTGTGAGACTGCTAACTTTATGAGAATAACAAAGTACTGTTTGGGGGTGGGGGAATAGTGAGGAGTCTTAAAAATGATAGTTCGGAGCAATTCCATATTCTTCACCAATAAAAGCCACAAAATGCCTGAATAAAGATGGAAAACAGCTACACTTCTACACACATGCACTGTGCATACCCGTCAAGTGTACCTCATTATGAGAAGCATTTCTTTCTCTCAACGAGTGTAATCATTTAAGTTGTATTTTTGTATGCCATAAATATTTTAATATTCATATATTTTAAATGTTCTTCATAATTTCAGCATTTTTCTTTGTGTTTGGAGTAAAAATAAAGGAGAATGTTTTAACCCCCAAACAAAGAAGGATGCACTAGCACTATACCAAAAACAAACAAACAATAAATAAGCAAAACAACTATTTACTGCACTTTTTTATTGCCTGCCGTCTACTTTAATACTGTATTTACAGTCCATATAAAAAGTTTACACACCCCTGTTAAAATGCCAGGTTTTTGTGATATAAAAAAATGAGACCACAATAAATCATTTCAAAACTTTTCCCACCTTTAATGTGACCTATAACCTGTACAATTCAATTGAAAAACAAATCTGTAGAAGACATACAATAAGCTGCTTGCATAAGTGTGCACACCTTTAAACTAATACTTTGTTGAAGCACTTTTTGATTTAATTACAGCATTTAGTTTTCTTGGGTAGGAGTCTATCAGCATGGCATATCTTGACTTGGCAATATTTGCCCACTCTTCCTTGCAAAAGCACTCCAAATCTGTCATATTGCGAGGGCATATCTTGTGCACAGCCCTCTTCAGGTCACCCCACAGATTTTCTATTAGATTTAGGTCTGGGCTCTGGTTGGGCCATTCCAAAACTGTAATTTTCTTCTGGTGAAGCCATTCTTTTGTAGATTTGGATGTATGCCTGGGGTCATTGTCGTGTTGAAAGGTGAAATTCCTCTTCATCTTTCTAGCAGACGCCTGAAGGTTTTGGGTCAAAATTGACTGGTATTTGGAACTGTTCATAATTCTCTTCACCTTGACTAAAGCCCCAGTTCAAGCTGAAGAAAAGCAACCTCAAAGCATGATACTGCCAACACTATGCTTCACCGTGGGGATGGTGTTCTTTTGGTGATGCGAAGTGTTGTTTTTGCACCAAAAGTACCTTTTTGGAATTGTGGCCAAAAAGTTCAACCTTGGTCTCATCAGACCATAACACATTTTCCCACATGCTTTTGGGAGACTTGATGTATTGTTTTGCAAAATATAGCCAGGCCTGGATGTTTTTCTGTGTAAGAAAAGGCTTCCATCTTGCAACCCTACCCCATAGCCCAGACATATGGAGAATACAGGAAATTGTTGTCACGTGTAGTACACAACCAGTACTTGCCAGAAAGTCCTGCAGCTCCTTCAGTGTTGCTGTAGGTCGCTTGGCAGCCTCCCTGACCAGTTTTCATCTTGTCTTTTCATCAAAACTGGAGGGACAACGTCACTGTTGTCCCATATTTTCTCCACTTTTTGATGACTGTCTTCACTGTGTTCCATGGTATATCCAATGCTGTGGATTTTTTTCGTACCATTCTCCTGACTGATAGCTTTCAACAATGAAATCCCTTTGATGCTTTGTAAGCTCTCTGCAATGCATGTCTTTTGCTGTAGCAGGCAACTGAGTAAATGTCAGGAAAATACTACTAGGACAGCTGAACTTTTATTTGGGGTTACTCAGAGTCTCTTTATTTGATGGCAGGTGTGTACCCGAGAAGACTCAATGCTGTAATTAAATCAAAAGGTGCTTCAACAAAGTATTAGGGTGTGCACACATATGCAACCAGCTTATTGTACTTTTTTATTTTTTTCCCCTAACAGATTTGTTTATTTTTCAATTGAATTGTACAGGTTATAGGTCACATTAAATGTGGGAAAAGTTTTGAAATGATTTAATGTGGTTTCGTTTTTTATATCACAAAAACCTGGCATTTTAACAGGGGTGTGTAAAATGTTATATCCACTGTATATACTATGTACTAAACTACACTGTTGTATTGCAACTGTCTGTCTTAATGTGCCTGTTAAATCACATTTTATTGCTGTTTTCAGTTTACAAAGCTGTTTTTGCTACTTTCACCGTTTGTTAAGCATTTGCTGGCACTTTTCACTGTTGAAAAGCAATCTGTTCTGCTTGTGCTGGTTTTTCTGCCAAGCAGTGTTAAAATAACTGATTTGTTAGCCATTTAAAACATTCTTTAGAGTCTCCTTAATGATTTTCTGCTGTTTTAAACATTTTTAGTGTCTCACTGCTATTTTTCTGCTGTGTTAAACATTTGCTAGTAGTTCCTGCCAAAACTAGGGTAGCTAGTAGCTGAAGCATAGTCCAGATACAGGTTTGCTGCATTTGGGTCTGTTTGTAGTGGCTGTTTGTTCTGAGCACTTTTTCCAGGCCATCTTGGATTGGAAGGGCCCTTTCTGCATTCTAGCATGAGGATTGTGCTGATTGGACCTGTCTGTTGAAGGGTGGTTGGTCTAGGGCTTGGAGTAAGCATCCTCACTGGTCCTTTTGAACCTTTTTAAAGTTTTTTTTTCAAGTTTGTAGCTTCTGGTATTTAAGCAGGTTTCTGCTTGTTTGCACAACACAGTGCACTGCCAAGCAATTGTGCGCCATAGCTGGACAGATTAATTCAACAGTTTTTCTCTAAGATACAACTGTAGCACATTAGTATAGGCCTCATCCTTAATAATTTCCCAGTAAAAGGAATACTGGTAATAAGATGAAACCTATTAAACTACCAACAAAAAACCCAGGCAGAAATATCCATCCACTAAGCTCCTCCTTGAATGATCCTACCCCCCCCCCACTTAGTGATAACAGCCTTCAACCTAGGATTATGGACAGTTGGACCGCCCTTGTTTCTCCTGCCAACCTTGTTGACTTGGGTCTCTTGAGGCAGTGTAGCAATTGCCTCATGTACACCAACAACCCTCTACTAATAACTCACTCTAGTGCAGAGTGTGAGATATGCATCTACACCAAGAATCTTGAATCCATGCTCTCTCACACTCCAAACAGTAACACGGAAGTCGTTGTCAACCCACCCACCACTACACATAGTACACATCTAACACAAACATCAACATATGCAAAGGTTCTCTTAAAACACCTACTGAGACACCAGAGACCTTAAAAACACAAGACTGCTACAACTAACACAGTTCCCACAGCACCCATGACACATAGCAACACTAATGCCTCACCTACCAAGCCCATAAGGCGTAACACACAAAAAACAAATTTTGTAGTAAGTGGAGACTCAATAGTAAGACACACGGATGTCCCACTCAACAGTTTTGGCAAGGAGAAAGTCACAGTCAGATGTCTGCCCAGTGCTAGGATTCATCAGATCATGGATGTACTCAGGTCTCTCTGCAACAAGTACCATTATGATTCTGTCATAGATCATGTTGGAGTGAATGACCAGAGATGTACCTCACTGGACTATATGAAGACAGACATGACTGTGCTCTCTGAGTATGTGTCCCATACAGCTATGTCCCTAGCCTTGAGCAGCATACTACCCTCACCTAGAATGATGCTGCAGTATAAACAAAAATATTGATTTCAATAACTGGCTTAGTTTTTGGTATCATTTAAAGGGGATCCAGTTCCTGTCAGCCTGGAAAGCCATGGTTGACAAATCTTGCTGCTTTGGCAGAGATGGTTTGCACCTGGCAACTCTAGGCTTTCAGCTGCTGCAAAGGCTCTTGTCTCCCCCATAGTGCCTTTTTTAGGTAATGTCTTGCAAACAAACTTACTGATGTGAAATTTGCCAATCATAACAAAATAATGGTCATGCTGCTAAACGCTAAGAGTTTAAAGCAAAACTGCACACCCTGGAAGCACTTCTATAACTGGAAGATGTAGATGTCTGTGGAGTCAAAGAAACCTGGTTCAATGCCTCAAAGAGTAGCCTGGCCTTGCAAGGCTACAATGCTTTCCACACCTTCAGACCACAAAATGAACATGTGAGAAACAAAGGAGGTGGTGTTTCTATCTATATGAGCGATACATTCACCTCCTGTCTAGTTAGACTGGACGACTCAATGGAGTTACTCCAAGTTCAGGTTATGGTGGGTAAGACCCTCATTCCAAATCATAGCCATTTATAGATCTTCTCCATGGGTCGTGGCACACATGAAGCCTACCTGACCAAACTGGAGACAATCCAAATATTACCGAACAATCTGGTTATGGGGAATTTCAATTATCTCACCATCAACTGGAAAACCTAAATTAGCTCTAACTCGCTACCACAAAAGTTCCTTGACTTTGTTAATTCAAATGCCCTGGGACAAATTTATTATACACTGGCAAGAGGAACAAACATACTAGATATTGTCCTCACTAATATGTCAAACAGATGCACTACTGCAACTGACGGACCCTCATTAGTTAAATATGACCACAAATCAGTCATCTTCGAGATGACACTAACACCAGAACTCACAATGGGTGATATCAGACTAAAAAACAGCACCAAGGCAAACTGTACCCTTCTAGGTGAAGGTATAAATGCATTCCGAGCCCCACCCCCATCTGGAAGTGGTAACTACAACGAAGCTTACACTAAAGCCTTCTACACTCACTTGTACAAGTGTACAGACTCTGCTGTACCAGACAGAATCAAAACCAGAGCCCCAAGTAAAAACAAGCCGCCTTAGTAAACATCCAGCATCAACAACAAACTTTACAATAAACTCAAAAAGCTGCTGTCCAAGAAAACAAAGGCAAGACCACGACAATGGAAAAGCACCCTCCTCAGCCTCAACAGACAAATAAGACAATTTGTCAAATCCTCTAAGGCTTCTTTGAGAAAAACTTAGCAAGTACAGCCAAAGATAACCATAAGGCCTTTTACAGCTATGTACATAGCCTAAAAGGTAGGACTCAAGCATGTGCAGAACTACTGACCAATGGTATCACACACACTGACCCCTTAGATATAGCAAACCCACTAGCAAATAGGTTTGGTGAAAATTTCACTCCCTTAACTCCTCCAAACCTATCACAAACCTTCTCCTAAACTTCCCCCTGCCCTGCATATCTGAAGAACAGGTTATCAAAATCTTGTCCAAGGCAAAAAATACATAGGTTCATAAGTAGGTATTAGGCTATCAGCCCTGCGGCCTATATAAGCCTAGCCAAAAAAGTTTCTTGGCTTTCGCCACCCAATAAAGTTATTTTCCTGTGCTCCTGTCTAGCAGAGCCACAGAAGTGATCCCTGAGATGAATTTCCTATTTCCCATCCAATTGTCGAGATTTTCTTAAAGAGAGCTAATGAGGAGCTTTGCTTGACATAAATGGGTAGTCTGTTCCAGAGCATGGGAAGTCTCTGGGACAGGAATCTATCCCTCCAGCATGTTCTGTTTATTGTGGTGGCAAGGTTTAGGCCTCTGGAGCATGTGGCTCGGAGGGATTGGGGTTTTTTTTAAGTGTAGTATGTGCAACAGATCTGGGTTTGACATGGCTTTGTATGTTAGGCAGAAGTCGCCTCTGAGTAGGCAATAAGTGACGGAGTAGAGCTAGAGTTTTTTGAGACGGTCTGCGTATGGCATCTGTTTGAGGCCAGTAATCCTCTTAGTGACGTATTTCTGTGGCCTTTCTAGTTGTTGTAGATGACTTATGAGGTATATGCCAAACAGAGCGTTGTACTCTATAATGGGTCTGATGAGGGATGAGTAGAGAGGAATGATGACCTCTTTTTTTCTGAAGGTTAACCCCTTTGTGATGAGGTGTGCCACGTGGAAGGACTTCCTGACTACTGTGGCGATGTGATTATCAAAGGAAAGACTACTGTCCACCTGACTGAATTATTTTATATATTTGCTGACATTGTTGACAGCCTCTATGGGACCAGAAGGCATCCCAGGCTGTCTTCTAAACAGACTAAAGCATGAACTAGCATCACCATTAAGTACCCTTTTCAATCATAGTCTAACCACAGGCTTTGTTCCTGCGGAATGGAGAGCAGCAACAGTTATTCCCCTCCACAAAGTTGGCCTAGCAACAGACCCAGGGAATTACAGACCCATACACCTGACCAGCCTAATCTGTAAGGCCTTGAAACGTATCATTATGGACCTCATAAATGAAGACATAGACAGCCTCCAAACCCTGCATCCAACCCAATTCGGCTTCATCAAGGGCAGATTCTTCCTGTAAAATCTGTTGGATTTTTTTGAAAATGTGACCAGGGCCATTGACAAGGGCAAATCTGTGCACACAGCATACCTCGACTTGGCAAAGGCTTTTGACACAATCCCACATTCAGGCATTACCAATAAACTTAGCAAACTGAATGTAAACCCCTTCATTGTAAGATAGGTTGCCAACTAGTTCACAAACAAGACACACACTATCAAAGTGGGTGACTCCACATCAACTAGCACACTTGTTACCAGCGGGGTGCCATAGGAGTCGGTGCTGGGCCCCCTACTGTTTGGTATATACTTCTCAGAAGTTCAGGGGTTGTGGCTGACCAAGTTTGCAAATGACTGCAAACTGGGTGCAACTACTGAATCCCCAAATGATGTCAGTATACTCCAGGAGAGTCTAACGCATACCAAAGCCTGGTGTCTTAGTCACAGTCTCAAACTGAATGCAAAAAAATGCATCATAATTTCCTTTGGCACAAACAATGTCCCTTCACACTACCAAATCTACAACAATACCCTAAGTACCCACAAAGTGGTAAAGGACCTGGGATCACAACTTGACTGCGACCTTAACTTTGATCATCATGTGCCTATTGTAGTAAGGAAGGCTTTCTACATAGCACACTTGATTAGTAAAGGCATTGTCTCGAGAGCAAAAGAGGTTATAACCCCTCTGTACTTGGTATTAATCCAGCCCATAACTGAGTATAGCTCCAAGTTCGGCATTTATCATACAAAGCCCTGCAACAATTAGAGACCTCAGAGGTTTCTAACAAAGAAGATCAAGGGACTCCAGCACGTGACGTACACAGACCTACTAAAGTCCCTGTTGCTATACTCTGTATCATATAGACTTCTTAGGGGAGACTTATGCCTGGATTACAGAACAATTTCATACCCAAACCAAATTAACTTGCTGCATATCTGTAAATCAAACGGGACTAGGGCTACCTGTTCCAGGGAACTAAATATGGCCTGCAACTTGAATAGGATATGCTGGAGGGACAGATTTATCTCACAGCGGCTGCCACGTCTTTGGAATAGGCTACCTATTCATGTGAAACTGAGCACCTCTATGGCACTGTTCAAGAGCAACCTGGACGAGTAGATGAGGCACCATAAATTCTTACAGGGAATAGCACCCACAGTCCTCCTGGACATGAGCAGCTTGAATTGACCTCCAGGTCGATAACCTACTAATCGCCTATGATTCTATAATCCTATGGTAGTTGTTCCATTAAATCAAAATAACTGGCCTAAGTACTAGGAGCCCTGACTTTGCAGTGGGTCTCATAGTACTGCTAATCTGTTGAGCTATTATCAGACATTACTGGCTACACATAGGAATTGTGATCACATAGGAATTGTGATGATGCAGCTCCACAACTGAAAATGCCTAAAAAGACAAAAGCAAGCTTAATTAGTTGCAAATCTGACTTTGTATTAGAGCAGTACCTCACAGGATGCGCAGTAGCAAGTCTCGCCCAAACCATGCCCTCCCCCAGATTTCTTGACAGCATGTCTAAACTACTAAATATTCATGTGTGTGCTGCCATGAATATTGATCTCTCTGTTGTTCAGTGCAACGAGCGCACATTGAAAATGGCCTTAACGGCCATCACTGGGAACTAAAGGTCATGTTTCTGCCCAGGGACAGTTCAGTATAACTGTTAATACCAAGCCAGCATTTGTAGTGTCTAGTATGACCATGAGCTGGTAGTGTATCCAGGAGCCACTCATCAGTTGCACTTACTTTTATCAATATTGTGAGCTTTAAGGAGTTTCCAAAATTATATTAGCTTGTCAGTTTTCCCAATTGTGTTTGGTGCTAAGTTTCAGAAAGCAGTTTTTTGACAGTAGGTCAGCTTGTCTGTGGAGGGATATCTTCCTAGAAGTAGGTTTCTGTTCAGTTGTAGTGGTGTTGTCATATTTGACACAGGGAGTCATTTGGCTTTATGTAAAGTAGCAGTGTGTGCATTGCTATAGAGCAGCTGTAGAAACCTGAAAATTTTTTTCTCACTAGTTGCGAAGTAAGGAGGTATTTTGTTGGGAAAACAATTTGACATAAAGCATATATTTATTGGGTTTCCATAGTGTATCAATGTGTTTTTATAGGATATTTTAAGCTGAACAAGTATCTGATTTACCTAGGTTTCCGTAGTGAATTACAGTATGTTTTAAGGTAGAAGGTGCACCTTTTGATTCTTACATGAGGTAATTAGCTAGGCTTAAAATGGCCCACAAGGGCAGTTGGCCTAGTACTAATCTATGAACATAAACCTAAAGTAGAGTGCCATACCTTCCCTCCATGTTATAAACACACACTCACACACACACATACACAATTTAGAGTCACCAGTCCACCTACTGTGTGTCTTCGTGGTGTAGGAAGAAATCAGAGTAAAACTCATGGCAATGCAGAGACACATGCAGATTCTGCATAGAAAGTACCGCAACCATGAACATAACCAGAGATCCTATTTATGTGAGCCAACAATGCTGGCAACTTTGCCAGTTTGTTATTCAAGCCAGTTCCATAAGGCACTAAAGTCATCTTGTAGCCGATTTAGATTTTTGGAATTTTGTGTGATTTGGTAATAACTCTACATCTGTAAATAGTAGGCAGTTTAAATGGAAGATCCCAGAGAAGGTCATCTATAAATAGTTAGAAAGTAGAGGTCCAAGTGGCAACCACTTTTGAATACCTTTGTAATAGCATCCAACTCACACTTGTGTTGATCTTGAACATTCTGTCTCAAAGGAAGGCACTGACCAACTGAATGACTTCATGTTCATAGGTGTGTACTAGGCTAATGGCCCTGGAGCCTTTACAAGCCTAGCCCATAGAATTATCCTGACATTGTGCCGCCAGACGTTAGTTCCCAGTGCCTCTATGGAGTAGAGTCACTGGCGTGATCCCCAGGGTGAAGTTTCTTAAATATCCTGTCTTGGTAAACCGTGCACCTACTACATACCAAGCCATGAGTCACTGGAGTGATCCCCGGGGTGAAGTTTCTTAAATATCCTGTCTTGGTAAACCGTGCACCTACTACATACCAAGCCGCGACTCTAACCATCAAGCGAATGGAACTGCAAAAACACCTGTCAGAAGTGGGATTTGAACCCACACCTCCATACTGAGACCAGAATTCCCATGAACTTTGGAAGGAGATCAATCCTTGAGTCTGGTGCCTTAGGCCACTCGGCCATCCTGACATGTGAGAGTCTATAAGGAGGCAAGACTCGGTAACACCATTTGAGTGATTGGCAGCTACAAAATCTGTCTTTAATTCCTGTAAAATTGCATGTTATAAGTTTTTGTCTTCCATATTACAGCAGGTTTTAAAGAAATCCTGCAGTATGTAACAGTCTGCAACTTACTGCACTTGTTCGTTTCCCTTCTTGAGTGCCGTTCAACTGTCACAATATACAAGAGCTCCAACGAATGTACAGAGTTATTTTCATGCAAACAGTATACTTTCCAATTACACATTGTACTACATACTACAGGATGTCTTTACTTTATAGTTTATTGAGCCATGTGATTTTCCTGCTGAGTCAACATTGAAAATCACGTCTTAATAAACTGTAATTTAAAGAAATCATGCAGTATGTAAAACAGTCTGTAAATACATCTGTTCGATTTCTTTCTTGTGGGCAGTTCAACTTTAGCAATATCCATGAGGTGCAATCAATGTATGCATGATGTCATACGGAAATCAGCTTACATGACAGTCACCAGCCGTTTCCACGCCCGTCCCTCCTGTCAGTCATTAAGGACACGTCCAATTCTGCGCAGAACTGGATACGAGGTATTTGTCTAATACAAAGCTGCAGAACTAATACAATGTAATGTAAATATAACCTTCATAATTATCAGGGGCGGAGAGATTGTAAGTCATTACAAAAGAAAATAAAGCAAATAAGTTTACGTCATGTTACATAAAACCAAGACACTTTCGGTGCTAATGTGAAACCTTATGATTCATCCAATAAATTACCATGTTATATAAACAGAAAAATGAAAGCAATCTTCACCTCCAACATTTAAAAGTGTGAATACTGCGCAGCAAACTTCAGTTAGCGTACCAAGATACGTTCATACCAGTTTATAATCGGATATATGTGTTACTCGCTATTTCAGCCAAGGTAGTATGTGACTATATATCACAATCCAACAGCTTTTCTTCCAACAGTTACAAGCAAACAGGCTAGTAACATTCATAATTGTACTGCAAATGAATTTAGTTTTGTGTAGAGTAGAGCATTGCAGGCAGTTGCTATGATACGAAAAGGCCGCCTTGCATCACCTGACCACAACAGTAAGACGTTCTAACGTGAACGTCACGTCACTGGTTTCTGCGAACTTGGACCGGTACGGTAGTGTATCAAATATGTACTGGCGATGGTCTAGTCAAGGCGTTCCGTTGTGTGATTGTTGTTTTAAGCATCTCCCTCCATGCGAAACACGTTGCAGTGCAAGACTACATTTTTATGTCCACCCGAAGCGGTTGAACAAGTGCTTGTTTCAGAGACACAACTATTAGTTTTTCCCAAGGAGAAAAGGCATTCTTGTTTCCCTACTCAACAGCAAAATGATGTGTACGTTATCTTGTATCACTGGGTCATATATCAAGGGACATAGTTACTTCCAGAAGATTATTACTTTATAGTTGGGAATATTCCTCAAAATCTATTTTCCCCTGCCAAATTTGTGATTAATGAAGTCTCTAAATGACATACATTTGACCTAACAGCAAGCTTATATGCAACACAAAAAGCAACAGTAGACTCCCTCTTATCCAGTCTTGCTGGGACCGAACCTTTGGCTGGATAAATTAATGGCTGGTTAATCAGAAAAAAAAGCATACAGAATAGCATTTTTAGCTTGTAAATCAGATTTAAAAATATGTATATATGTTGCATGTAAATTAAACATTTATTTATTTAGTTGAAAAATCAGTCATTTTGTTTCTGTTTTTTTTTTTTTCAATTCTTGTTTTGAAGCAAAATCACACCACTTTTTAATAAACGTCTGCAGTATTGCATCTGTGATATATTAAATGCAAATAACCAAAATCCTTACTTGATTAAAAAAATCCAACTCCAGACAGAAGGAAATGCAACATGTACTGAGCAAGGAAAAGTGAGTGCGACACCTTCTTTAGGACATAGTCTGATATGCCATCATACTAGTACAGAAACCAGTGTGAGGCTGTTGCTCTCATAGGAAGACTATCCTGGTGTGTACCTGGTAAACAGCCTTATCAGAGCATATGCTGAAGATGACTCCACAAAGTATTGCCATTAAATGCAAAGATATGTACTTGTATGACTTAAATGTAACAGAAAACACAGCAGTAATAACAATACTATAAAACAGCATGAGCGCAATGTTTAATCACAGGGTGTGAATACAGGATTCAGAGAAAGGAAAAAAAGCAACAGGCAATGGAAGGCCTAGTAGAAGTAAACAAGAATGCAACTATACTGACAGACAAACCAGCAAAATAAGTTAAAGCATAGAGAAGGAAACAAGCAGCAGGTAAAATACAGTATCATAGAAATAACAGCATGTTTATGAAGTTTTAAATTATTTTATAAAAACATATATTTTTCCAAGCAGTTTCATCCCTCTACATAGAGAGCTCAGTGACATTCTCAGTTTATAAGCTAATAGCCTGTCCTACTTTCCTAGTTCCATCCACTGCCTCAATTGTTTCCCACTCTGAAAACTAGAGAATCCCACAACAGCAAGAACATGCCTTTTGAATTGAAGTTAAGCAAAGTACCGTGAATATTATTTCAGAAATCAGCTCATTTTCCCTCATTCCACCAGCAAAAGGTGGAACAGTCTTTATTGTTGTATCACCAACATGTGAAGTTTCTCAACAAACAAAATTGCTTGGCCTACTACTGTTATGTACAGAAAACAGCTCTCTCCAGTGGCATTATTCCTATTTCAAAGGCATGATAAATGGTGGAGTAACTTTACCAACTTGTACACTCTTGAGAAATGTGTTTCATTAAAATGTGTACAGTCTGGGATTTTTCTCTCTTACCTGCTTCTTACATCTTCTTCGCCAAAGTAATGATTTAAGACTCAGTTATCAAAGACTTCAATGGCATCATCATTTCCATTCTCCTTCTTAGCAATACATGACTGCTGCATCTTTTTACTAGCACCCATCAGTGAGCTGCTTTGGGAGCTCCCAGTTCCTCAAAAATGGCTCCCACCTCTGGGCAGAGGTCACTTGCCCTCCAATATGACTAGAGTCATTACAACCAGCTACTATTGTCAAGGGACAAATGTCAGCAAAATCGGACACAGAAGCAACAATGCAGATCGTATGAACCCCTACGTAGAACAACAAGCACAACAGACCTTGCAGTCAAGGCAGTGTCATGCCATACTGGTTCTAGCTGTGATACTGTTCCCAGTCATCGGATTATGTGTGACAATTGATCCAGATCTGTTTCACTAACATACATTTAAAAATATTGACTAAAATATGGCAGGTTAAAGCTAGACCAGATAAGAGGTAGTCTACTGTAGTAATTATTATGTAGTGATGTTATTTGTCTCTGAAATGGAAATAGTACAGTTGTGTAAAACCTTACCATAACTGTAGATATCCTTCTCTTCACTGTTGCAGTATTCTACATAGAAGGAATGTCCTGCCCAGGGTAGTCCAACAGTCAGCCAGTATGCAAAAGCCTAAAAAACATTTTGCATGTGCCGTGCATCACATTTATGCTCCCCACACAACATAGGGCATAAAAGGAGCATATGGACAGAACTACCCAGAACTGAATTTCCCCAGAAGAGAATAGTCTGTATTGGCAAAGGAGTCCATACACATCCATAAGGAAAAACGCAAAACAAACAAGAGAGGTTAAAGGGAGGGAGCGAATACTGCAACAGTGAAGAGAAGGGTGTCTACTGTTATGGTAAGTCTTTATACAACTGTAGTATGTCTTTCTATCTCACTGTTGAAGTATTCTACATAGAAGAGAGAATGAAGAAGCTCAAGAAACAGAATGGGAGGTAGAAGGCTAAGTGCCTTGAACAAACCCACATAAACTGTTTTCAGCAAAACCTACTCTGACCCTAGAAACCATATCCAACTTACAATGCTTAGTAAAGGTATGCACTGAAGACCAGGTAGCAACTTCAAGGATGGAATTGTTGTCCAACCCCTTAAAGAAGGCACCAGAAGAGGCAACAGTGGATTTGGCACCATAAATTCTTACCGGGAATAGTGCCTACAACCCTCCTGGACATGAACGATCATTACTAAATGCAATTCTGGGTATTGACTAGTGTATCTATGGTATTACATTGGGACAAAATGGCTAGGCTTGAAATAACCTCCGGGGCAATAAACTAGTAAACGCCTATGATCCTATAAGAAGCCTTAGCAGAGGGGGGCCTGCCTCCCACCTTTCCTGCCCTTTGAGGTCTGGCGGGGTTGCCTGTGAACAAAAGCAGACCTGGAAGGATAATTCCTCTTGAACTTAGGGATAGGAGTGACAAAAACATGTTTAAGGTCTTGCAAGGCTTTGACTTTCTCTTGATAAGACTTAAATCTTAGCAGAAGCAGTCCCAAAAAGAAGTGTATTACCCAAAGGGGCATCCAACAACTTGGCGTTAATATCCTCACGTAGAAACTAGAGACAAAGTCAAGAAGAATATCCTCAGGTAGAGACTAGAGACAAAGTCAAGAAGAATATCCTCAGGTAGAGACTAGATACAAAGTCAAGAAGAATGCCTCATGATGGACCCAGTAGCCATGGCCCCAGAAGAGCCATCAGCAGCATCATAGCTACATTTAATAAAGTGGTGAGTCACTTGAAAAGCAGAACCTAAAAAAGATAAGGCAGAGGATTTGCCTTCAGAATCAGGAAGGTCAAAGATAACCTGAAAAGTCTAATCAATCAAGACCAGAGCATACCTGGTCATGTGGGTCTGGTAATTAATAGCCATAAAGGCCAAAGTAGAAGCAGTATAAACTTTCTTACCAATCCTCTCCATTGCCCTAATATCTTTATCAGAAGGCAAAAGTTTGGAAGAGAGCAAAACTGTAGACAGTTTGTCAGAAGAGACTGACACCACAGCAAGATCAGCGAAAAGACATTTAAATAAAAACTGACAGTCCTCAGAAAGCTTATAGAAACTATCAGGTTTCTTAGGAGCTGAAAACTGAGAATCAGGATACTTAGAAGCAGCAATGAAAGAATCTAACAAGACAGCCAACACAGGGGGAACTGCCTATGGTTTAGGAGTAGCCACCTGAAGCAACTCAGAATATCTTCTTTAATCCCTACGTCACTCGATGGGTTGCCAACTGGCTTACTGCCAGAACCCACACTGTAAAAGTAGCCGACTCCAAATCCAGCTCCAGATATGTGACAAATGGAGTAACTCAGGGTTCAGTCCTGGGACCGCTCTTCTTTGGCATCTACTTCTCTGACGTACAGGCCAACACTAAGGGACTCTGGCTAACAAAGTTCGCAGATGACTGCAAACTGGGAGCCATTATTGAATCCCTAAATGATGTGGATACTCTACAAAAGGGCCTTACAGAAACAGATGCTTGGTGCCAGAGCCATGGCCTCAAGTTCAATGCCAAGAAATGTATAGTTATCCCCTTTGGGAAAAACATGTACCCGTGAATTACCACATAGGTGGCAATATGCTAAACACCGAAAGTGTGATGAGAGACTTAGGGAAACAGGTGGACAGTGGTTTCACCTTTGATAACCACATCGCCACAACAGTCAGGAAATCCTTCTATGTGGCACACCTCATCACTAAGGACATTTCATGCAGAAAAAAGGAGGTCATTGTCCCACTGTAGTCATCCCTCATTAGACCCATTATAGAATACAATGCCCCATTTGGTATGTACCTCTCAAGACATCTGCAACAACTGGAAAGGCCGCATAAATACTTCACTAAAAGAATCACAGGCCTAAAGCAGATGCCCTATGCTGACCACCTTAAAAACTCCAGCTATACTCTGTCGCATATCGTCTACTCAGAGGCGATCTCTGCTTAACATACAAGGCCACGTCAAACCCAGAGCTGTTGGACAAGCTACACTTAAAGAAATCCCAATCCCTTAGAGCCACATGCTCCAGGGATCTAAACCTTGTCATCACAATAAACAAAACATGCTGTAGGGATAGGTTCCTGACCCAGAGACTCCCCAGACTCTGGAATAGATTGCCCATACATGTCAAGCAGAGCGCCTTTTTGGCCCTCTTCAAAAGGAACCTTGACGATTGGATGGGAGAAAGGAAATTCACCCCAAGGATCACGTCAGTCGCCCTGGTAGGCAGGGGTCCAGGGAAATAAATAGTGTGGGAAACTGGAGCCAAACTGGAGGCAAAGCTCTCTCAACCCAAGACTGGAACTGACAGTCATGAGGAGAAGGAAAATACTCGCAACACACCACCAGTCCCACATAGATCTACTAAACCAACACCGGCAAATACACATAAATACACAAAAAAATACTTGGAGGCTCTAAATAAAAGTCTGCAAAAGCAACAGAGACCTCCAAAGTAGACACCCAAGCAACCTCCACACCCCATCACAAACCATGAAACACATACTTCACATAATCAATGTGCCATGCAATCACAGCCCTTAAGGCAAAATAACATACCCAACACACTAGTAATAGGTGACTCTATAGTCAGGCACACTGATGTCCCACTAACTAGGCTGGACAAGGAGAAGGTTACAGTTAGCTGCCTGTCAGGTGCCAGGATCCGCCACATAACACAATCACTCAGGTCGCTCCTGAACAAGTACAAATATGACTCTGTCTTTGTTCATGTTGGTGTGAATGACCTGAGACATACCTCCCTGGACTACATGAAAAGGGACATGGAAGAGCTCTCTGATCACGTAGCCCAGGCCGGTATGACCCTGACCCTGAGTAGCATCTTACTCTCACCAAGAATGATGCCACAGTATAAAGAAAAAAATATCAATTTCAACAATTAGCTAAGTTTCTGGTGTCATTCAAAGGGGATCCAGTATCTGTCCACCTGGGATGACATGCTTGATAAGTCACGTTGCTTCGCAAGAGATGGCTTGCACCCATCACCCTTAGGCTTTTGAATACTGGCCAAGGCTTTTGCCACCCCCATAGTGCTTTTTTTAGGCAAGGCTCAAAAGACAAACCCACCACCGTAAATAGCAAAAGTAACCAAAAACTGAGGGTAATGCTACTCAATGCCAGAAGTCTAAACCTCAAAATGCATGCACTCAAGGGACTCCTCAGTATGGAGAGCATCAATATCTGTGCAGTAACATAAACCTGGTTTAAGGCTCCAGAGAGCACCCCAGCACTACCAGGCTGTAACTCATACCATACTTTTCGGCCAAAGAACCCAGACCAAAACACAAAAGGTGGGGGTGTAGCCATATTCATTAAGGACACCCACACCTCCAGGTTAGTGGCACAGCACAATGCCTCAGCAATCATCCAATCACAACTAACAAAGGGCAAAACTGCATTTCAAATTGTAGCTTGCTACAGATCACCCACCATGACCCAGGACCCTCATTCCACATTTCTGGAGAAACTGGAAAATATGAAAGTCCTACCAAATGCCTTAATATTGGGTGATTTCAATTACCCAAACATTAACTGTGAGAACTACTCAAGTACTAACTCTCTTGCCTAGCGCTTCCTAGAATTTATAAACTCTAATGCCCCGGATCAACTGGTCAACATCCCCACCAGAGGTGACAACATATTGGACCTGGTCATCAACAACATGGGCGACCGGTGTTCTACACCGGAGGTCAAACCCTCGCTGGTTAGCTCAGACCATAGACTAATCACTCTGGATATCCACATTCTGCCCCACCCCTGATCAAGGAAACCACCATGAAGAACTTTTCAAAAGCAAACTTCACGTTACTTAAGAACGAGGTGGAAAGGGTCACAGCCCCCATGCTAAAGGACAATGCTATTCAAGCTGCTGAATCCCTTACAAAGGCACTCCATGAGAACCTGCAAGAATGCATGGATAATGCTATCCCAAGCAAAACCAAGACTCACTCCTCCAAGAAAAGGAAACCAGTCTGGTGGACCCCTGCCATAAACAAGCTATACAATAAAAAGAGGAAACTAGTACAGAAAAGAGTAAATCCCAAGAAGGAAAGACATCCCTGATCAGTATCAGCAAGAAACTATGATCTCTCATAAAATCATCCAAGGCTAGCTTCGAAAGAGAAATTGCCAAGGACTCTAAAGATAACCACAAAGCGTTCTTTAGCTATGTCAAGAACCTAAGTGGAAACTCTCAGATCTGCTCTGAGTTATTGCAGAATGGCACACAATACACTGAACTGACTGATATTGCCAACAATACACTGAACTGACTGATATTACCAACATTCTGTCAGACAGGTTTAGTGCAAACTTCACCCCCTAAAGGGCCCATAACCATACCAAAAGAATGTAGAACCCTGGCAATCACTGATACACAGGTTAAAATAGCCCTATCCAAAGCCAAAAATACAGCTTCAATGGGACCAGATGGTGTCCCAGGCTGTGTCTTACACGAGCTCCAACCCTAACCCCTCACCTAAACACACTGTTCAAACTCAGCCTCTGTACAGGCTATGTACCCATAGAGTGGTGCACAGCAACAGTTATCCTGCTCCACAAAGGTGGAGCCACAACAGACACCGGGAACTATCCTTCCTATAAGCCTGACTAGCCTGGTCTGCAAGGCTATGGAGTGCAGCATCATGGAATTCATTAACAGAGACGTTGGCAACCTTCAAACATTGGACCCTGCCCAGTTTGGCTTTGTTAAGGGAAGATCATGCCTCCTAAATCTGGTGGACTTCTTTGAGACAGTTACCAAGGCTTTAGATGAGGGAAAGGAGGTCCACACAGCCTACCTAGACCTTGCAAAGGCTTTCAACACCATTCCCCATTCTGGTATTATAGACAAGCTCACCAGCCTGAACATAAACCCCTACGTCATGAGATGGGTTGCCAATTGACTCATGGATAGAACCCACACGGTGAAAGTTGCAGGCTCTAGGTCTGACTCTAAACCAGTTACAAGTGGTGTCCCCCAGGGCTCAGTCCTGGGACCCCTCCTGTTCTGTATATACTTCTCAGAAATACAGGCAAGCACAGGAGGACTATGGCTGACCAAGTTTGCAGACGACTGCAATCTGGGGGCCATAATTGACTCTCCAGCTGATACAGACATCCTCCAGAAGGGTCTCACTGAGACGGATACCTGGTGTCAAAATCATGGCCTCAAGCTAAATGCCAAAAAGTGCATAGTCATCCCTTTTGGAAAAAACAAAGTACCCGCGAACTACCACATACGTGGTAGTCCCCTAAATACAGAAAATGTAATAAGGGATCTGGGGACCCAAGTAGATAGTAATCTCTCCTTTGATAATCATATTGCCAATGTGGTTAGAAAAATCCTTCTATGTGGCCCACCTAATCACAAAAGGGCTCACATCTAGAACAAAAGAGGTTATTGTGCCCCTCTATTCATCACTCATCAGACCCATCATAGAGTACAACGCCCCATTTGGGATGTACCTTACAAGACACCTGCAACAGCTGGAAAGACCACAGAAGTACCTCACCAAGAGGATTACTGGCCTCAAACAGATGCCCTATGCAGCTCGACTGAAGAAATTCCAGCTGTACTCGGTTGCATACCACCTACTCAGAGGTGATCTCTGCCTGACATAAAAGGCTATGTCCAACCCAGAATTGATGGAGATGCTCCACCTAAAAAAAAAACAAATCACCAAGAGCAACACGCTCTAGGGATCTAAACCTCACCACAATGATACATAGGCTGTGCTAGAGGGATAGATTCCTGTCCCAAAGACTCCCTATGCTTTAGAACTGGATTTCAGTCTACATTAGGCAGAGCTCCTCACTAACACTCTTCAAAAGAAACCTTGATGAGTGGACGGGAAATAGAAAATTTACCCCGGGGATAACTGCAGTGGCTCTGCTGGACAGAGGCACAGAGAACTAATGGCTCTGCTGGACTGAGGCACAGGGAACTAATCTAAGGGGGTAGCGAAAGCCAACACATTCCAGCTAGGCTTATAGATGCCCTCAGGCAGATAGGCTAGTACTTACCTATGAACCTATGAACCTTAAAAATAGCCAGGGAATTGTTATGACTAGGCTTGTATAGGCCCTAGGGCTGATAGCCTAGTACCAACCTATGAACCTATAACTATCAGATACTTGAAAAGAATCCTAGTTAAAGAAGTCCATCATCCTAGCAAGTGGGACAACACAGGACAGTTCCTCGAAAGGAGACTCAGTGCTAACAGACTCATCTTCATCAGAACCATAAGCCAAAGGTGAAGATAAAGGCATCTGTGAAGAACAGGACAAAGACTTCTCACCAGGCACTGAATCCTCATCCAAGGAATCTGGTTCCCTAAGCTATTTAGAAGGGGTAGAGGACCAAGGAGGAGAGGGTACTGAAACGCTATGAGCAGACTTTAAGGCCATTAAGGCAGAAAACAAGCCCCTGAGTAAACTCTTGCCATTCCCTTTCAGGATCCTAAGGATAGGCTGAAATGTGCTTCAGTTTTTGTCTTTTTTTAGAAGGAACATCAGCCCTAACAAATACCGGAGGTTCCAAACCTTGGCAAGATTCAATAAGAGAAACCAGAACTTCATCCCTGGCCAATATCTGTGAAATCCCTCTAGGACCCTCCAAGATAATCAACTGCAGTTCCCTCCTGACATCCAAAGCAGACACCTGCAAAGCCTCAGAGGACATGTGAAAAGATGGATCCATGCCAGCCTCCAGAGGGGTCCCAGCAGAGGAATCCAATGTAGACACCAACCACTCACACAGGTATTACCTGCTTCTAGAGGGATGTCCAGTGGAGGCTGGACAGCTAAGGAATCTGGCTGAGACTTCTTGGTCTTCTTTATACCTAGTGGGAGCATCTCAGGGTGAAAGGATTCTATCATGGTACCCTGGTCTAACTGTTTAAGCCATTGGTTCTCAAAATGAATGGGTAAGGAAGACAAATGCCTTCTGAGTGTCTTAGGCACAAATGCCTTACAGCTACTACAAGAGGTACTTTCGTAGGAAGCACCCAAACAAAAAAAAGACATTGTTCATGACAATCCTTTTGGGGAATCTGCCTCCCACACTGACATTTTCCTTCTTGGACTGTAGATAGTAAAGTAAAATACAAGATCAGGAAAAGTAAAAAAAAAAAACCCAACGGGGCTCTTATCTAGGGTTGCTAACTATTCAGTACAACAAGGCATTCAGACCAACTGGCAAAAACAGCATTCAAACTGAAGGCAAAGATGTTCTGGGTAGTTGCATCTGTGCGTCCCTTTTATGCCCTACATTCTGTGCAGGGAGCATAAATGTGATGTACAGCACATACAAGATCTTTCTTAGGCTTTTGTATACTGGTTGAGCATCGGGCTGCCCTGGACGGAACATCACTTCTATGTAGAATATTGAAAGAATGATACAGAAGATCATAAAGACAGGCTTTTTGTTTTGATCATTTAACAAGCTGGTTAGAATTGGATAGCCAATCATAATTGTCTATCGTAGCTTACACCTCTTATCTCCAGAATCAGGGACACATTTTAAAATATTACTGCTATAAGGTTGCTACCTTTTCATATCCCAAACTTGGATATTTTGCAAGATACACAACATCTACAACCATTGCAAAAGACCAAATGTCACTTTTTTGGAAAATAAAAGCTTACTTTTGTAGGAATTGAGTTGCTTGGATTGTTTAAAATAACATTACAGTGTTTCAGATACAGAATAATTGTTTCATGCAACAATTAGTGGAAGGTTCAAAATTATATCTTGTCCTAAAACATCAGGACATTTGTTGTTTTTCATATTTTTCCTGCTGGGCACAATTGCCAAAACAGGACAGTTCTGCTTAACGAGGGAAATACAGGAAACCTATACTACTAAACACTTGAAACATTGACAGAATAAGAAAATGTTATTTTCTGAAGTATTTATTTATTTAACATTTTATTTGACATTTGTTTACCGGGAACGTCTGACTGGGCTAGTTGCCTGTTTTCAGTGGAGACTCTGGAAGAAAAGCTCCACAGTACATACAAGTAAACAGCAAGAGCATAACTACTTACATATAAGTAAACAGTATGACAGCACAAAATTCTACGGTTCAGAAAAAGCATACTATACAATGGTATACTATACAATAATGTTTATCCAATAATCATCCAATAACTTTGTCAAAAATTATATATACATCAGAGTAGAAGGTGGTTAAACAGAGTTTGAGGGTGGGTTGAGGTGGGGAAATAGGTAAGTTCAGCCAGGTAAGGAGCAAGAGTGTAACCAGTTGTCATTTACTAAAAGGAGTTATTACATTTCATCTTCGACACTTCTTTCCAAAATTACCAGTTTTAGAAGGGATAGAGCAAAACTGTGTGCAAAAACCAGGGATGTCCCTGAAAATCAGGCACACATAGGATGTATGTTGTCTGTATCAGAAAAAATAGGTTTACAGGTGCATGTCCAACACTGTAGCATTCCTCTCAACTCCTTTGCTCAAGAATTAGAGGAATCCTTTGAATATGGTTGCCTGGCTAGACATTTAATGATCTGAAGACTGTTTGCCTAGTACTTACCTGTAGATCTATGACTGATTAAGGGGCAACTCAGACACCATTGTACTGAAATTGTGAAATGTCATCCAAAGTGAGAACTAGTTCTTGGGAAAGGCAGATGTATCTTTTACATTTAAGAACTAGAAGCTCAGAAAATTTCCCTGCAAGATCTGGAGAACCGCTCAGTTGAATGGGCATAACACTATGTCAGCAGTGAAAGTTGCATGTCATTCATGGGTCTGGTACTTCATATGAGATTTGAGTTGAAAGTGTTTTACCATTTTGTTGAAGCAGAGTTCTGTCTTTCACAAGGTCATGTCAGACTGAAGGTGCAAATAATATACTTTTTGTGTTGAATAACAGATGCCCAGATCAAAAAGATGTCTTAAGTGACACAGTTAGACTTAGAGACTGACATGCCAAAGATAATGAGAGTTTATCTTTTAATTCAGAAATAAACATTTTCTCCATTAGGTCTTATATAGTGAAAGGTATATTTTCACCTTTTGGAATAATCAAAATGCCTTCTGCAAAGCACAGTTGTTGGAGCACCACTACCAGAAGTATTGTCCTATTATGTGAGGTAGTAGAACCCAGACAAGAGTCATTTCTGGTGAAGACAAGTCAAGATTCAAAGGCTTAAAACCAGGCTTACCTTGGCACTCTAATTTCAATATACAGTGCATTTGATGCAGTCTACAAAAATGTGAAAAAAGGAGGTTACTGCAGAACTATTCATCAAACTTAAAATAGTGTTTGAATCTATTCATTAATATTTCCTCATTCAAAAATTTCAGCTATTAGGCTTTCATGAGAATGCTTCAAAAAAGATAAAAAATGTCTTAAGAAGCAGAACTTTTTACTTCCAGTTTAGTAGTCAGAACGATACATAGAACTTTTTATGTCAAATCTGATAGTCAAGTTTTGAACCTAAGCACTTTCTCTGAAGGTTGTTGTTCCACATGAGCCAATGTTAAGACCAGTTCTCTTTTCTCTTTTTGTTGCTGGACTTACTAGGTTTCTACCATCTTCTTCTATCACCTTACATTTTAATGCTAGCCAAATATCGAGGTCAGATAGAGAAGAGAAAATCAACTACAACAGAGATAACTCTCTTTGAAACTGGGCTGTCAAAATAAGTTCTCAATAAATTCTTATAAAATTGTTTATATGCTCTTTGGCATCAGAAGGATATTAAAATCAGTTGATACAGTTAAGTTTTTTGAACCAATGGCAAACATTCAAAGAGGTTACAAAATATAACTATTAGAGCCTATAGTTATATACAGTTTAACAACTTGAGGAATGTCTTAATACCCATGATTGAATATGCCTTAGCAATATTAGCTCTTAACTCCAGCAAAATACCTAGCTCATCTGTGCCACTATTAATAATATCTGTAGGTTCTCAACTCTTCTCCCCATAGCAGAGCACCATGGCCACACATTACAAAAAAGATGGCTTGCTGCCTGTTATTCCAAATGCCACTTCACTTTTATGAACTCTAACATCCAGGATATTACTTAGTAGATATAGCCCTCCATTAAGAACTAAACTTAGTATTGGGAAACTTCCTTGCAATCTGCAAAGTAACCTGGAAGAATCTTTAGCATTTCAATGGCCATAGTTGCCTTTGCAATTAGAGAAAAAAAGGGAGATTGTTCCTTTCAACTCTAAACATTTGTCATATAACAGTACAATGAAACAGGCTATTCCATCTTTGAGAAAAAATTGATAGACTACCTATAATAATCCTATTCATGGCAATGATTCAGAGGTAATGGATATTGCCTAAGTAGCTCCTAACAAGCAAACTTCTATTTACTCAAATTCTGCTTCTGTAAGATTTTACTTTATTGACCTCTGTAAATCCACTTCAGTGTCACACTTTGTAGCAACACAATGCATATCATTCACCATCTCTCTTAGTATCTATAGTACCATCACTTCTTCACATACGATTGTTTCACTTGGTCTACCTTCACTTTCATATGTTCATAGGTGAATACTAGACTAACTGCCCTGAAAGCCCATTTTAAGCCTAGCCAACTATTCCAAGGTCAGAATTAGACCCTGTGTTTTGTGTTTGTGAGGCAAATACCTTAACCCTTGTGCCAACCCCACCCCAAAATGGTCTCTAGAATGAGAGCTAACTCAGCACACATATCAGTTGAATGCTGTGAGATTAGATCCCCTACCTAACTAGCTACCTAAACTAGCTACAGAGCACAGTACTTAATGCAAGCGCCACAGCACAAGTATTGCCTTTCCTTACTGGTTTATTACATCTCCTACTTCTGTATAAATCTTTATTTCATAGTGAAAAAATATTAAGTTTGGAGTTTACCCTACAAAAGTTTCACAATACTTAACTTGTAAACATAAATGCATATGTCACATTCAGAAGCATTTTTATTTTACAATTGATTACATTTCTCATTAGACTCTTCATATGAAAGTTGAAAGTGACTGCAAAAAAATGAAGATTTTTTTTTTAGTTTGACTATGATGTCATGATAGGTATTGGGAATAATTTACATATTATGCAAAGCATTATGGGTAATCAAACCTGGAGTACCTCTTTAGGGGAACTGCTTCTTACTTACATTGTGGTTTCATTACTACATCACTACATATATTAATTTTTATTTTGAGGCATTACACCAATGAGAACTAGTTGACAGCTTTGTCTTTCAAGAAAGTAATTCTTGCTGATTCATTTTGTGTGGAAATACAGTATCTATATATTAATTTTTGTAATGAGGCCACATGGAGTCAGTCTTTAATGATATCATGGCAGAAATTTTCAGCCCTGAAAAAGGTTTGGGGCCATCCTTATCGACAAAATTAAATGCAAAAATTATATTCTTTTTGCATCTAAAACAGAATAATTTGGTATTGTATTATATATGGTAATAAGGTTATATGCAACTGCAGATGTTTGTTACCTGAACTTGCTCCAGAACATATGAAGCTACATGTTGACCTCAGATAAATGTTATTAACCATCTTTACAGTATTGTATGTCATTATATGAATTTCATCAATCTATTTTAACTTTTATGTATAAAGTATGCAATGATCTTTCTTTATTTCATTATCAAGCAATGTGAATTTCATATTTTCCATGTGTGTGTGTGTGTGTGTGTGTGTGCATGTGTGTGTGCGTTCTATGAGGTTGGTTGATTGTGGCTGAGATCATCCACTGTATTGTCAACCCACTTTGGCCGACAATGCAGATGGTCGACAGCAGTGCCCCTTCCCTGGAAGTTTGAGTTATTGTAGTATATATAATTAGCAGAGTGGGTGTGAGGGTGCTACTCCCTACAAAAACAATGTTTTTATGAATGCATGTTCCAAGGAATAACCTCAAAGCTTGCCCAAAAGATATTGTCTTTTTGCAGTTCAGTGCTACTGTGTCGATATTAAGCATGTCAACATGATGCTAAATAGACCATTCCCAGTAGATCCATATGTATACACACACACACACACACACACACACATATATATGTGTGTGCGTGTGTGTATATAAGTCTTGCATACTGTTATACTTTTATGTCTACTTGCCCAGATCATGGCTAAAAGGGGACCCAGAAGTAGACCACTTCCCAGTTAACAAATCAGATAAAGTGAACTGAGCCACTTCCAGTGACATAGAGTGATAAAACAATTACTTCAATCCAGGTGTCTCAATTTCAAATAGTGTTTTCAGGCTCTTTTTGGAGCTGGAAGGGGGAAGTGACATGGCATTGCCATTTCTCCTGTCTTCAGGGGAAAGTACAGGGGAACATGTCAGGTGTGCACAGTCCAATGGCAGAGTCACCGATGGAGATGGAAGACCACATGGGAGATCTGGCTTCCATGAAGCAGGGTCGTCTTGAGTTATACATCACTTACAGACACAAATATCAATCCTTGTAGACTTGCATGCCAAATCCTGGATGAGTTACTGAGTTCTACCATGGTTTTAGGGCTAAAAGAAAAAAACTGAAAAACCCTTATTGCTGCCAAAACAATGAACCTCCTTGGTTAACTGTTACCCTGGTGTAAGAGAAATGAATGGGCCATTTAGCTGAGAAAGGGAATGATAATCAACAGGTAGAGTTGGTCATCTAGATCAGTAAGTAAATAAATAAATAGGCAGTGAGGCTGATATGGACATTTCTGCAGAATTTCACCAGGAGTTGCAGAAACAGTAGGAGTAGGGAAGGCCTGCAGAAAAAAATCTTGCCTCTTAATTTATTGATAAGTTGTATACTGTCTACTTCCTCTGTCCTGCTGGAGGGAACAAAATGAAAGACGTTTCAGTTTCTCATGAAATGCAAGCAGCTCAATTTTCAAGATATACCAGTCACATGAGTATTGTTCATAAATATCCAAAACTCTCGTGGAATATGTAAGCTGTTAAACAAGAAATTGGATAGCTCTGGAGTGTTTGGACTTCCAATAGCAAAGAGCAAAGGGATGTATCTTCACTCCAGGTAAACAATTTTTGTATGCCTAAAATTTAATTTATAATTTATGCATTTCTTAATGACTAGGTGAGCTATCTGTCTTAGACCCTTTACAGCCACAACCCAAGCCACTGACACAAGGAAATGCAATATATATATATATATATATATATATATATATAAAAAACTATATATATATATATATATATATATATATATATATATATATGTATATATATATATATATATATATATGTATGGGAGCGCTACAGAATCATGAAAGCCCAAAATCCTGAAAGTTCAAAATACTGAAAACTCAAAATCTTGAAAACACACAGGATACCAACACTCACTATATTTCAGCACAAGTACATACAGGAACAACTAAAACACAAACTATATTACTGTTCTCCAAGTATAAGTAGGGAGGGCAAGCAACCCTGCACCCCCACACCCCCTAATACTTAAATATATCAACTCCAAGATTGCACTTAGTGTAGTGAAGCTCAATCTCGGTGTTGCTATATTTAAGTAGCAGGGGGTGTGGGGGGTGCAGGGGGGCTTGCCCCCCTGCATATAGTTGAAGGTTACTATGTTTCTGTATGTACTTGTCCTGGAATATAGTGAGTGTTTGCATCCTGTGTGTTTTCAGGATTTTGAGTTTTCAGTATTTTGAACTTTTAGGATTTTGGTCTTCAGGATTTTGGGCTTTCAGGATTCTGTAGCGCGGATGACAGCTGTGGAACAGTTACTAGAGACCGTTACTGCTACAGCTGAAAGGAAAGTGGTAGTGGCTACATCAAGGACAATTCCACTGCCGAAGCAGCTAACCATAGTGGAAAACCTAGAATCTCATCTTGTCACCTTTGAGTGGTATGCCCACCAGAAGGATGGGAACAAGTTGCTGTGCCAGGATCTTTTCAACCTAGCTGACTGGAGAACCACTGAAATCCTTCATGGGCATGGAAGGAACTGAGTATCAGGATAATAAAGTAGTTAAAAATCATTACTTGACAGAGCTGGAGTCAGAGATGCAAGCACTGAAATTTCATAGCTGGACTTTTTCTGATGGCAAAACAGTAATATCACAAGTATGTAACTTACAGAATTCAATTAATTTATGGTTATATTTTGAGGGCCAACATACTAAAAATAAAATGGCAGACATCTTACCCACTGGCAAATTTAAGAGGACATTGCTTACTGTTTAAAGAAAGTGGGTTTGCCAAACTGACTCTGAGGACTCTGAAAGTTTTGTTATACTAGGGGAAGGATTGCTATGCCATGACATCATGTATAAAAATGAGCAGCCTGGACCTGTAGTAAAATCTTTCTCAGATGCTGTTAGCAGAAGTATCAACTGCAAATATAATCTGTTTTTATTATGGGCCTCACATGACTGGAGAGATACACAAGTTTTCTGGGTCATTTGATGGTCAGCTTAAAAGTGATAGTAACACTGTTACAATTGTGAAATCTTTACCCTCTGTTAATTATGCTATTAGTAATGTTATGCCTCTGGAATGTGATAAATTGGTAGAATGGTTGACATTGCATTCTGTTAGTGTACTACTGCAAAGTTAATTACATACAATGTCCTAATTGGTGTCAGACAGCTGCAAGGACTGCTAGATTCAGGCAGCACGGCATGTCAATAAAAGGGCAGTGTGTTTATAGAAAGAAACCTTTACTAACAAATATGTTGAAGTAGTGTGCATTCTTGCGGTTAAGTAACAGGACCCCATTGCTCAGAAATGGAAGCAGTGTTTGGAAAGATAGTTATTATATTTGCTGCAGTACCAGATTTAGCACTTGTTGTGATAATAGGGAAAGACTTCCCCCACTTTAAAGATTTGTGAAGATAGACTGCTTAATTCTTTTTGATAAACATTCTTAGTGTGGGGAGGGGAGCAAGCAAGTAAATAAAGCTATAGATATGAAAAGCATAAAATGAAGCAGAATAAAATGATGGCCAGCAGGTATAAAAGTAAAATGTCTTTAATGGAATCCAAACCTGAGTGCTTTTACAGTTACACAGACTTCTTCTTCAGATAATACTATTAGTCAGAAACCTTCATCCCTTAAATACAGTGCTTAACATTCAAATCCACTACCTTCCTGATTGCTTGTTGCACATTTAAAGGAACACCATCATTGCTAGTTCAAAAACAGTTAGTAGTAAATGCATATACCAAGACTAGTTATATTCAAGACTATATAATAAAATATGTAACTATGACCATAGGTTCATAGGTAAGTACTAGGCTATCGGCCATGGGGCCTATATAAGCTTAGCCAAAAAGGTTCCTTGGCTTTCACCACCCAAGAAAATTATTTTCCTGTGCCCCTGTCAATCAGTGCCACAGAAGCGATCCCTGTGGTGAATTTTCTATTTTCCATCCAGTCGTCAAGATTTTTCTTAAATAGGGCCAATGAGGAGCTTTGCTTGACATGAATGGGTAGTTTGTTCCACATTACCTATTTAGTATATGTATTTATATAATATGTAAATTATATATAAACAACCTATAAAAAATAAAAAAAAAAATTTGTAAAAAACATGTTACCCTGCTACTCCACCAGTATACACACATTGTTTAACATCCTCTTAAAATCATGTTATCTATGCAGAGGTCTAGCTTTCAGTATGGGTTTGATGGGGACTTTATCATTCAAACAACTGCCACTGTCACCTCTTAATTTAATAGTTCAATGGGTTTCATTTGTTTCTGTCTTATTTTTAATATCTCCACATCTACCATCCAGTCTAGTTTTTTCCATAACTAGAAAGTAAAATTTGTGTGTGTCCACTTTGTGAATGATATGTTTAACTTAGGCATTAGCAGTGGTTCTAGTATTGATATTATATATATATATATATGTTCCCTTATCCTATCACGTAGTCTCTAATCAGTTTTGCCCATACAGAATAAGCCACAGCTTATGCAGTGGGCTAAATAGACCACATTTGTAGTATCACAAGTGGCTGCAACATTAAATGTGAATGTCCTATCAAAATCTGGATGACAGAACTATTAATAAGGTTATGGATAAGGCAGTATGCTACCAGTTCCGGATCTTACCTTTTCCCTGATGTAGTGCAATCTCGGAGATGGCATATAAAATGTGCAGGGGGTATGAGGGGTGCAGCTTACCCCCCTGCATAAATCTTAAGAATGGTAAGTGTTTACATGTATATGTTACAATCAAGTTACATTAATGTTGTTTCAGTGTTCTGAGTTTCGGTAAAGTGGTTTTTCGAATAAGTGTTGTTTCGGCAGTTTGGTCTCGGCTAAATCAGTTTCAGTGGACTGTAAATTCGGCCTACAGAAGTCGACCCATATATGTATATGTATATATATATATATATATATATATATATATATATATATATATATATATATATATATATATATATATGTATCTTAGCATATTTTTAAAAGCAGAGAGAAACTTTGCTCTCATATCCAGAGCATTTACTATAAAATAGGATGACTAACAAAAGCTTCTATGAAGTGTTGTTTGCCACCTTATCCAAAAGTACCTACTTTTCCCGGGGATATTAGTGCTTTTATCTAGTGCTGTGAGCCTGAACAAGTGGTAGGCATTGAAATCTGCACTGACAGTGCTCTCATTGGTCTTGAACCAGGTTTCTGGGCTAATGCACACATCAGTGTTTTCCAGGGAAAGGAGTGCTTGTAGGTAATGGAGTTTTTCTTTTTCTTTTCTTTTTTTTTTAACTTAAGGCTCCTAGTGTTGAGCAACAATACCTTTATGTTATCTAGATTCTGTTGTGTTATGTGGAAGGTTTAGAAGATTAATGCTGTCTAAAAAGACACTATGGAGGGTGAACAGGGATTTAGTCCTGGGGATAGGTACAGGCCAGCCCTGGTAAAGCTGTTCATAGGATCATAGGAAGTTACTAGGCTAATGGCAGTAGGGCCCTTACAGGTCCAGGCAAGTTTTACCCTCATTTCCATGATCAGCAGCTATTGCCCCTGTCCAAGAGGGACACAGGTAGAAACCCTGGAGTGAATTTACAGTTACCCATCCAATCATCCAGATTGTGCATGAAGAGAGTCAATGAGGTGCTCTGTTTTACATGAAGCATGAATCTGTTCCAAAGGTGTGGTAACCTCTGGGAGACAAATCTGCCCCTCCAGCAGGTTCTATTAATGTCACATACCAGGTTAAGGTCTTTAGAGCAAGTAACCTGTATATCATTTGACTTGTGGATATGCAGCATTTCCAATAAAGCAGGGTCAGAGATTGCCTTGTAAGCAAAGCAGAGATAACCTCTGAGTAGTCTGTATGAAGCAGCATAAAGTGACAGTGACTTCAGACGATCCACATAGGACAGATGCTGAAGACCTTGAATTTTCCTTGTGAGGAACCTTTGTGGGCTCTCCAGTTGTTGCAGGTACTTGGAAAGGTACATACCAAAAGGGGTGTTGACTCAATTATTGGCCTGATGAGGGAAGAGTACAGGGAGGGTATAACTTCTTTTTTTCTGGAGGTAACGCTCTTACTTATGAGATGAGCAATACAGAATGCCCTTCTTACCACTGTGGAGACATGGTGATCAAATGTAAGGTTGCTGTCAACCTGTGTGCCCAGGTCTCTCACCACTGAGTGTGTACTTAGGGTGTTGCTATTGATGTGGTAGTTAGCAGGAATATCACTCTTACAGAAGGGATGATAATATATTTTTTTGCATTTAGTTTAAAGCCATGACTTTGGCACCAATCGTGTTTGTGTAAGACCCTCTTGTAGGATGTTGACATTGTTTGGAGATTCTATGACTGCTCCCAGTTTGCAGTCATCAGCAAAGTTTGTCAGCCACAGACCTTTAGTTTTATGTTTGTATTTCGGAGAAATAGATTCCAAACATTAGAGGTCCCAGGACTGATCATTATGAAACACCACTCGTTTCAGGTCTGTTGTTGGAGGTTGATTCTTCTATTTTGACTATATAGGTTCAGTCAGTGAGCCAGTTAGTGACCCATCTAATGATATAAGGGTTGATACCTAGTTGGCTGAGTTTGTCAGTGATGCCTGGGTGGGGGATAGTATCAAAAGCCTTGGCTAAGTCTAGGTAGGCTGTTTAAACAGATTTCCCATCATCCAGAGCCTTGGTGTCTGTCTTTAAGAAGTCCACCAGATTTAACAGGCATGATCTCCCTCTGACAAATCCAAACTGAGTAGAGTCAAATGTTAGGAAATTACCTATATCTTTGTTTATAATGTCCATGATGATTCGCTCCATGGCCTTGCAGATAAGGCTAGTCAGGCTAATAGGTCTATAGTTCTTGGGGTCCGTGGAAGCACCACCTTTGTGCAAGGGGATACCGACGGCCATTTTCCATTCAGCTGGGAAGAAGCCAGTGCTTAGACTATGACTGAAAAGAGTACTCAATGGTATTGCTAATTCTTGATGGAGCCCATGTAGGTGGCAGTCTAGGATGTTATCTGCTCCCATAGATGCTGTGTTTTTGGCCTTGGAAAGGACATTTATGACCTGCACTTTAGAGATACAAGATAGGGGACAGGTGGTAGGGATGTCATTGGGTATGTGTGAGGGGAACAGGGGAGTGACGTTTTCACAGAACCTGTTGCCTAACAGGTTAGCTATGTCCACGGGCTCAGTATATGTAGTTTTATTAACTACCAGTTTTGTGCAAATCTGGTCCTTTTCTTTAGGATACGGATGTAAATAAAGAATGTCTTATGGTTGTCCTTAGTTGACAAATTTAATTTAAATTTATAATTTGCTTTAGAGGAACTCACAAGAAGTCTTATTTGCTTGTTTAAGATGAAGATGGAGTGTTTCCAGTTTAGGGCTTGCGCCCTTTTACTCTTAGACAGCAATTTCCTCCTGTTATTGTAAAGCCTGTTAATGGCAGTTGTCCACCAGGCAGGTTTGCTCTTCCTTGAGGAGCTAGTTTTGGTCCTGTCAGGTACAGCTGAGTCAGTGCAGTTATAGAGGTGTTTCTGTAAAGGACTGGTGTAGAACTTGGCATAGCTGCCAGTTCTATCTGAGGGGGGGGGGTGCAGTGAAGCTATTTATACCATCCTGTAAGAAGTTATAATCTGCTTTGGAGAAGTTTTTTAGTTTAGTTGCTGTGGTGGTGGGGGGGGGGGCAGGTGTGATAGTTACTTTGAATGAGACTGATTTGTGGTCAGGTCTTACCAAGGAAAGTGGTCCCCCATATTGGTAAGCACCAGATCCAGGATGTTGCCACCCCTTGTGGGGGTGTCAGTTAGCTGGTACAGGGCACTGGAGTAAATGAAGTTGAGGAACCTTTGGGCAAGTGAGTTTGAGCACAAGTAATTTACCCAGTAAATGGATGGGTAGTTAAAGTCACCCAAAACCATGGTGTTTGGATATATCTTGATAGACTCAGGTAGATCCAAATAGGCAGAGTGGGTGTCCTGATTCATGGAGGGTGTCCTGTATCTGGCAGTGACTTAACTGTTGGTAGGATACCTATTCAATTGCACCTGAAGTATCTCCAGGGAATCATACTTTTTAGCCAATCTCGGAGGTGTATTTATCTTTAATGAATATTGATACACCACCCCCTTTAGTTTTCATGCCTTCAATTTGTGGTCTGAACATGTGGAAGAAGGTGTAACCTGGTATAGCTGGGGTGCTGTCCACAGCCTTGAACCAGGTCTCTGTGACTGCAGAAATGTCTGCGTCTTCCAAGGTGAGGACTGCTTCCAGTTAGTGCAGTTTCATGTTAAGACTCCTAACATTTAGCAGCATAACTCTGAGTCTGTTTTTAGATGGAATTTTTACATCAAGAATTTAGAGCTGTAGCCAGTAGCTGAAATCCCAGGGGTGACAGATGAAGACCATCTCTGGCAAAGCATTGACATCTGTCGATCATGTCATCACAGGCTGACAGATACTGGATCCCTTTAGAATGCAGTCTACCATCTCTTCCCAGGCTAATATATATTGTACCCCCTTTGAATGACAACAGAAGCTAAGCCAGGTGATGAAGTCTATAATATTTTATTTATACTGCAACATCATTCTTAATGGTAGAATGCTGCTCAAGGCAAGGTTCATTCTTGCCTCATGTACATATTCCAAGAGTTCCATTATGTCTTTCTGTGTATAGTCCAGGGGGTACATCTCAAGTCATTTAAACCCATGTGCACTATGAGTGTCATATGTGTACTTATGATGTAGTGACTTGAGTGCATGCATAGAGTTCATAGGGTTCATAGGTTAGTACTAGGCTAACTGCCCTTCCGAGCCATTTTAAGCCTAGCCAATTATCTCTTGTGAGACTCAAACTCTGCACCTTGTGTTTGTAAGGCAAACACCTTAACCATTAGGCCACCCCCCAACCCAAAATCCACACAAACACAGGGAGGAGATGCAGACTCCACACAGAAGCCACCCCCAACCAAGAATCAAACCAGAAAACCTATAGCTGTGAGGCAACAATACTACCACTGCACCATCAAACATGATGTGATAAATCCTGGCACCTGATATGTGACTAACTGTGACCATCTCCCTGCAAAGCTTAACATATTGGATTATGTGGATGTTTGCCTTATGGGCTTTTAAATTGAGAATGTTACTCTTAGATGCATGTTTCATGGTGGGTACTGCCTCTGTTGTTTGTGAGGCTGTTGAGGGGAACTTGTTTTTAGGTCACATTTAGGAAAGCTTTGTGGTTTAAGTATGTTACTTTTAAGAACCACAGCATATATAGCTCTATCTGTTTTGTTTGAGCTATTTGTTATTGGTGTTGTGTGGTGTGTGGTACTGTCAACATGCATCTTATCTGTAGTGACTTAATTGAGAGCTTTGTGTCCAATAACATCATATAACTACATCTCTACACAATGTGTCAGTTTAAGTAGTAAGTGGTTGTCAATAAATATGACAAATGCTACATTGTCTCAGGATGCCACTTTTAACAAGATGACTACAGAGATGGTGTGAAAGTGGAAATGCATTATTCCAGATGCTTATTAATGTGCTGAAGTAGGTGTAATGACAATAAGGTTTGGAGTTGATTTATTGAAATGATATTTGTCTAAAATGAACAATCTGTGTCTATACATGAAGAGCAATGTGCCTGTTGGCACAAACTAAGGCCTCTTTGCACAGCTACAAACTTTTATGTAAACTAGGAATTTGTGGAGTAGGTTATCTAGATAAAGCTAGGTTCTAAGGGCCTGCAATCTGTACAGTGTATGGTTAAACATGACCGAGATGAGCACCGATGTGCAAACATGGACAACTTATAACACAGAAAAGCTAAAAATATTCAAACAGTCACACTGACCAATAACAATTTAGCACACTTCAAAGTCCTACATCAATCAGAGGCATAGAAATGGCCACATTCTTTTGCCACTCTCAAGAGAGTACAAACCAAAGCAATTCTTAGTTAGATTACTAATAAATATCAAAATAAGTGCACATCTATCACAATAACTCAGTAAGAATACAAAATGTACTTGTCCCAGGTGTTTCAGGGCTAGTAATTTAGTCAAATCTGGTGGAAAATTGTCCTAATCAGTAGCACAACAGCTTAGCATGTAGCAGCTTGCAGCAAATTTGTCTTTGGAAGCTCTTTCTAGTAGCAGCTTGTCTGGTCTTACTAGGGGATACTAGAAAATCAAACGGGAAGCTCCTGTCCTTAGACTGCCAAAGCCTGAGTTATCATCCCATTCATCTCATCCTACCTACATAGTGCATAGTGCAATGCTTGCAAGTATTAACCCCTTTCTTTCATCTTGCCTTTAAAATCTGCAATATCTAGCTATCACTGATGTCTTCTGTATATTATGTGCATTCTGTCATAATTACATAATCATCTGCCCCATTTACTCTACTCATTAAATATCTAAGCACTAGACTAGATGGAATGCCAGCACGCTAGTTTCACCATTGCTGCAAACCTGCCAGCCTTTTAGCACTTAGTGTGCTAAGGCAGTGTGTTAGCTGCCTTATATTAACAGATAATGAACTCGCTCAGTTCTTAGGTATAAATACCTAATTAATCCAAAGGCTTTTCTCTGTCCTACAAATGTGCCCTGTGAGCTGCGTCTACCTCCGCCACAATCCTTCACTAATCACAGCAGAATGGCTAATTCTTTGGCTGTAAAAAATCACTCCTAAAGCCTCCCAGAAATATTCTTCGCAAAAATCAGCCCACTCATCTACCTCATGCATTCCTACCCTAAAGAGTCACCCTGAGCAAAAACACCCAAATCTGCCACACTGAACCATAACGACAATGTTTTTGTCATGATGGCTCATTTGTTGGGCACACTGACTGTTTACACACAAGTTAATGGTTATAGAGAGTTGTCTTTCAGGTGCCAGGATGTCTAACATTACAAGGACCCCAAGTACCCTAACTTCTGACAAATATGATTGTGGTATATGCAGTAGTGAACAACTTGAGACATAAAACTCTGAGGGATATGAAGACAGACATGCCAGAACATTCCATGCATGTTAAAATGCATGTAAGACACCAATCCTAAGTGGAATCCTTCAGTTGTCTCAAATGATACTCAGATGCAAAGAAAAGATAACTGGCTAAATAGCCAGTTTCATTCTAGAGAGATCCAGTATGTGTCATCAATGGAAGAGATGCTCAGTAACCCATCTTGCTTCACTCAATATGGCCTGCACATCTTATTCCAAAGCTTATGCATATTTGTTAAAGCCTTAGCAGTAGTGCTTGCAACTTTTACCAACGTAATTTGGAACAAAGTAAAAAAATAACTAAGGAAAAGGTCCCAAATTAGGGGCACTATTATCTTAGACATTCTCAAAATGATTTCCAGTTTTAGGAGGAATGGAGCAAAACTTTGAGAAACATCAGGATTGTCCCTACAAAACAGGGACATTTGAGAGGTCTACAGCAGTCCACAGTGCCTTTTTTAAGTAGAATCTGGATGATGGACATTTCAGAGTAACTAATATATCGGTCCAATAATTTACTCACATTAAGGAGGCTCTCCTCAATATCAGACACCTTAACAATAATGTGCCTGATCTTAAGTCACTTCTATATTTGGAAAACATCCATGTGTGCATAGTTACTGAGTCTTGGTTTAAATATACATGGGCATTGTACTTTTCATGGCTTCATACCCAGTGGTAACTGTGGTGGAGTCTCCATATTTGCCGAGAAACATATTACCTCCAGTTGTATCCCTATGTGCCCACAAACTGAACTCGGTGATCTACAAATAACTCTAGATAAAATTAATTATCTTCTAATAACCTGTTAAAGATCATCTTTTCTGTTTTCTGATGAACAAATAATATTCCTCAGAGTTATAAATGACCTTTATATTAGCAAAAACTCCATTATTTTTTGAGACTTTTCAAATCAGTAAACCAGGACACCTACGCTGGTAATATATGATATGTCCAAAAATTCCTAGACTTAATAAACCAAAAAGTCCCTTGAGCAGTTGCAAACAAATCTACTAAAGCAGACAATATTCTTGACCTGGTTCTTAACAAATATGTCACATTTTTGTGTTATTCTTCTTCTTGTGTCTCCTTTCCCATTGACGTCTGACCATAAAATTGTGCCATTCTCTAAAACTCCCCAAAACCTCTACATCAAATCCCACTGAAATTAAGGACTGCAAATATGGCAACTAAAACCTACTCTGTGATGAAATATTAACATTTAGATTTGACTGCCCCACCGCTGACCTTGATACAGCAGTAAATTCCTCTAAGAAATTTTACCCCCATTTAGAAAAATGCATAGACTTAAGTCTCTGTTTGAACCAAGTATCACAGCAAATTCAAAAATAAACCACCCTGGTCATCTACCACCATAAAAAAATGACAAGAAAATAAAGAGACATCTTCATCTTAAATTTTACACCAGATCCAAACCCCCACTTCTCAAGGAAAATATCAAACACATTATAAAGTTAAAAAAAGAAAAGGCTGTCAAATCCACTAACAAAACCTATGAACTTATCAGAAGCCAAATGTAATTATAAATCTTTACTTATTTATGTTAGAACTATGAAACAATACACTGTATTTTTCTGAACTTATTCATAATGACATCTTTTGTGACCCAAAATACATTGCCAATATATCCTTACAAACAAATTTAATGCCAACTGCACCCTGAAACTTCTATCTAAAGCCCTGAAAAACCCAAGTCCCTTATTCCCACAATTATCTCTAAAAATCATTTACTGAAAGTGCTAATCAAGGACAGAAGTACTACCTTCATAGGGCCTGACAATACACCCAGTTGCATAACTAATGGTGTTAAATATGCCCTTGCAGGCTCACTCCTTAAATCGTTTAACCCAAGTTTAGCTAGTGGTTTTGTACCTGATCAGTGGCAGACTGCAGTGATGATGCCGCTCCATAAGGGCGGCCTTACAAAAGATGCTGGTAGTTATACACCTGTCAGCATTACAAGCCCCATCTGCAAAGCTATGGAACATATTATGATTGACCTCATAAACTATAGTATCAAGAATCGTATTTGACTTGACTCCCAATAGTTTGGCTTTGTGAATTATCGTTTCTGTGTATTGAATGGGTCTATATTATAAAGTCAAACAATTAAAATGTTGGCTTACCTTTAATCGACCTGTATTTGTCGAAGCTGCACAATACTGAATGGCCAAAACACTGGTTTCTTTCTAAGGGAAAGAAATTGGTAGCCCAACCATGCACACATTAAAACAAACACTTATAAAAGTGGAGGGACTGTGCCCCCCCCCCCAACTAAATATACTAACTCCGAGATCGCACTACAGTCGGGAAAAGGGCAGATTTAAAAGAACAGCCAACCAATTTGTTTCCCTTAGAAAGATTTGGCCATTCGATGATGTGCATCTTCGACAAATACAAGTTGACTGAAGGTGAGTCGACATTCTGCTTCTTTGCGTAAATAATATAGACCCTGTTGAATCTGGTAGTCTTTTTTAAAAGGGTTACAGAGGCTGCAGACAGTGGCCATGTGGTACATTATTCCACATACAAACTTCATACAGAAGCTAAATGCATTACAAAGTAACCCATATGTGGTATGACTGATAGCAGACTCACTGAAAAAACCCACGCAGTGTGAGTTGCAGGTGCATCATCAGAAAATACGTAACCAACTGTGTCTCTCAGGGCTCAGTGCTAGGACCTCTCCTTTTGACATTTACTTCTCAGATATCTGAAAATACAGCCAAGGTTTCTGGCTAACAAAGTCTGCACATGAGCACAAACTGAGGGATATTGTTAAGTCACCTTTTGACAACCGTACCTTTTAGAATCAACTCTCTCTAATAAACTTTTGTTGTATTAAAAATGGGCTTAAACCAAATGCTAAGAAGGACAGCATCTTCACTTTTGCTAAACAACACCTCCACTCATCATACTGTATACACAAAATGAAAATGTACTCAAAGACTTGAGAACTTGGGTTGATTAATTCCTCATCATTTGGCCATCATGTGACTGCAGTTTTCAGAACAACCTTTTATTTAGCACTGCTAAGTCCCAAAAGAATATCATCAAGCTCTAAAGAGGTGATCACTCCCTGACATTGACCAGATCAGTTACTGCGTACAACACTCCCTTTGAGATGTATATCTCTAAACATATCAAACAAGTATAAGGACCCCAAAAGTTCCTATTCAAAAACAATTAGAGGCCCAATGTCCCCTGAGCTGTCAAGAGTATTTGAAAGTTTTATATCCCTTTATGCAGTGTCTTACATAGTTTTGAGAGGAGAGCACTGTCTCACTTTCTACACCATTAAAAGGATAGTTGCCTTGAACCTTCTGTATCTTGTCAAGTACAATGGCTCCACTGATACAAGAACCAGGGACCTAAATCTTCACCAACAGATAAAACAAGGTAGAGAGAAAAAGATTTATAACTTAGTGTCTCCCAAACTTGTGGAATAATCTTCCCGATTATTAAATAGTGCAGTTCACTAACTTCCATTAAAAATAACCTAGAAGACAGGATAGTTATACATACATTTGCACCATGATTGACTAGTGTGATTCTTCTGGAGAAAGGACGTGCAGCCTGATGGGGGTATTGGCAAGGCATAAATGGCCATAAGACTCAATAGTCTTGTAATATCTATGAAATCTATGAATATGTGTAAATCATGACTAGGTCTCCACAACAGCCAACTGCCTCACACCTAATGACCTGAGAGACCTAACTAGAGCATAACTGTACCATCTCTTTAAGGTAAGCAAAATCTTGATAGGGTAGAGCTCTTAAATAAACATTTAATTGCAACCAGCAGTAAATACAAATCCTGCAACGCAAGTATAATATGGCATGCCTAAGGACTGATGATTATCAGCCTGTCTGCTAACTTCTGCATCTGCTCTGGTTACAAGAGGTACACAGCATTGCAGAAGTCAAGGAAAAATAAAACAAAGGCATAAACCATTGCCCCAAGGTCCAGTCAGGGAATATAATGCCTTAGGTGGGCAATATGTTCAGATGGAAAATATTGGTGACTGCTGACACCTGACCATCAGTGTGAACTTATCATCCAGTTCAATGTCCAAATCACGAACACAAGATACAAGTTCAAACTGATATTCCTGTATGTAATTAAAGAAGAATATCATTACATTGACTGACAGTAGTGTGCACTAACATGTTTGTTTTTTAACCAGGTTAAGTTTGAGATAATTGAGTTATCTAATAAAGGACTGAATCCAGGCAGTCCTCAAAGGGTGTAAAGTCCAACATATTATCTTGAGAGAAGAAGTATCATTCAGTATCTTCATCACATACACTGTAAAACATGCATCTCCTAGAAATGATCTCTATAAGTGGCAGCATGTACATTATCATAAACAAGGGCTGCAGGATCAAGTCAAGGCACACTGCAGGTCTTCTTTTTTTCCTGGCTTTTCCCAGTTAGGGGTCATGACAGTGGAACAACGGTCTGCAGAACGATCAGCAGTGGAACTTTACAATGTTGAGTTGCCAGCCCGGGACCCAACCTTCCACAGAAGGCACATACACACACACACTCACCTCCAGGACCAATTTAGAGTGTCCAATCCACCTACAGCATGTCTTTCAGATGTGGGAGGAAACTGGAGCACCCGGAGGAAACCCATGCAACTGCAGGGAGAACATGTAGATTCTACACAGAAGGCACCCCAGCTGAGAATCAAACTGGAGAACCTCTTGTTGTGAGGTGGCAATGCTAACCGCTGCACCACCATGGCCCCCCTTGAGACATACTGCAGGTCATTAGGTAAGAATTAGAACAGCTCAGATCTAACACTACCTGTTATCATCCTGAAAGTTAACAGGCAACTCTACCAAGAATGGTGCCTGGTAACCCACAATAAATTTTCAAGTGCTCAGTCAGGATGCTGTTGTCCACAGTGTTAGATGCCACTAACAGATCAAATAAGAGCAAGGCAGAATAATTGTGATATATAGCTTATTGTTTAGTACTTAAGCATAAAAAATCCTAAATGCTGTACTTAAAATAATTATGATAATTAAAATAATGATGCACTAGATCTTCGACTTGTCCAAATAGGCATTGCAGCCCTTTCTGACACCTATCTACAAGAACTAGAATCACTCAGTATTAAATCCAATACCATTTTCCTAGGTGATCTAAATGATCCAACTATAGACTGGAAAACCTAAACCGCCACTAGTGCACAAACACAGAGATTCCTGGACTTTGTCAATACATATTCCCTTGAACAGTTAGTCATAGTACTCACTAGGGAGAATAACATCTTGGACCTTGTCCACACTAACATGGGGGCATCTTGCACTTACCCTTGCATATCTTCATCACTAGTTAGATCTGACCGCACAGCAGTCTCCCTGGAAATAAAACTGAAACAAGAGATCTCTACCACCGAAGGCACCTTTAACAATTTCTTTAATGGCAAACTACTTACTACTAAGTCATACATTGCCAAGCTTCAAATCTCCACCAAACCCAGTTAACTCCACTGAATACACAGAAGCAGACACTACCACACCATACCAGCATGTAAGCAGCTGCAGAGATGCAGCTGTACCCCATAGGAATAAGTGCAGGGCAAACCTCAGAAACAAACCCATATGGTGGAACCATAATATCAACAAGCTTGGTAGTAAAAGGAAAAGAATACTGGCATAAATTAAGAAGAGCAATTCCCAGAATGTTGGATCCCTTGTCACTGAAATAAACAAATTGTGGAGTTTAATAAAATTCACCAAAGCCAAGTTTGAGGCTAAAATGCCTACCCAAGCCAGAGACACAAGGCAGCTTTAGGTATGTTCGGAATCTCAAAAGCACAGCAAAGCGGATTGTTAATGATATTACCTACACTGAGGCTTAAGATATAGCAAACCTAGTGACTGATAAACTTAGCTCTAACTTGACCCTTCCCTCCCCTCCCCTCCCCTCCATCTGTCCTCAAGATATACTTGAAACTGGTTCATGTCCAGCTGTCACACAAGGCCAAGTTCTAAAAGTGCTATAAAAAGCTAAGTATACTGCATCGATGGGTCCTGCCAATGTCCCTGGATACATTTAAAATAACACAAAGCATGATTTAGCCACAACCCTAACAACACTGTTCAGTCTCAGCCTCCATACAGGTTTTGAACCAAGCGAATGGAAAACAGCTACAGTCATTCATCTGCATAAGGGAGGACTCTCCACAAACACAGACAGTGACAGACTTATAAGTCTGACCAGCCTCATATGCAAAGCCATGGGAAGACATTATAAAATTATGATACGGGGGAAGGTTGACATAATGGTTATGGTGTTTACTATACAGACACAAGGCACAGGGTTTGATTCTTTGAGAAATTTGCTAGGTTTAAAATGGCCCAGAAGGGCAGGGTTGGTGTAATGGTTAAGGTCTTTACTTCACCAATAGAAGGAGCAGAGTTTGATTCTGACCTATGTTTATTGCTTTCCCTGTGGCACAAGGAGTAAGTTTGTCGCCAGAACACAGGTGAGCCAGGGTTCTAATCCAGCATGCTCCACCTAGGACTTACCTATGAACATAATCAGTAAGGACATAGGGTACCTTCAAACACTGGACCCTTCTCAGTTTGGATTTGTCAGGGAAGGGTCATGCTTACTCAACCCAGTGGATTTTTTTGATAAGGTCACCACATCAATGTATGAAGGCAAAACTGTACATACCATATATCATGACCTTGCCAAAGCTTTTGACAGTTCCCACACTCTGGCATAGTAGAAAAGCTTAATAAACTGAAAATAAATCCCTTTGGCAGCTGCTGGATTGCCAACTGGCTCACAGATAGGATGCAGGAAATCAAAATAATGGAAATCACCTCCGCAAAGAGAACAGTCACCAAAGGAGTCTCCTCAGAATTCTGTGCTGAGATCTCTTCTGTTTGGCATCTATTTTTCTGAAGAAAAGTCAGTATGAAAGGGCTCTGACTGACTAAGTTTGCAGATGGCTGCAAGCTTGGAGAAGTCATTGAATTTCCAAATGACTTAGCCATCCTGCTGGGAGGTTTGTGCGAAATCAATAACTGGTGCCAAATCATATACTGAAACAAAATGCATTATTGTATCCTTTGGGAAGTCATTTCCCCAAGAAACTGCCACATTGATAACACATTTATAAGACTTGACCTAGTTGTTCTGGATTTGGGAACTTATGTGGACAGTGACCTAACTTTTGACTAACATGTGTCCATTGTAAAAAGGTCCTTCACTGTTGCACAGCTTATAAACAATGGGATTGTGTCTACCTTTAGGGATGTCATTGTTCTCCTTTACTCAGCTGCCATTGTGACAGTCATTAAATATAATGCCCCTTTTACATTATCTGTCTAGACACAGCAACGAGTGGAATGCCTATAGAGGTACCTTACTAAAAGAATACAAGGTCAAAACAACGTATCTTACACAGACTGACTCAAAGCGACGTCACTATGCTAGGTATCCTACAGACTGCTAAGAGGTGATCTATGTCTACCATACAAGACATCCTCTGCCTCATTATTGATGGATTTACTGTGCATCAGCAAGTCAAAAGACATCAGAAGTATTCAGTCTAGAGATCTAAGCCTCTTCTGTAACATCAACAGAATGGTTTGGAGGGACAGGTATATCTCACAGAGGGTACCACTGCTCTGGAACAGACTTCTCATCCACATAAACTAAAGCTCATCTCTTTCCATATTCAAATGTAACATAACTCTATGGATAGGTAAAAGAAAATTCGCCCCAAGACTGTCCCCTATACTACTAATGGACAGAGGCACCTCCTAAACTCTTTATCCCATGCATGGGTACCCTCAAATTATCTATGGTATGATCCCAGTTATTCTCATTAGAGGTGATATATAATTATCAACCATGGGCTGGTAAGGCCAATCTATACCAAAATGAGCACAAAAAAAGGAAATTGACTATGCTTGAAATGGTCTGTTTCCTATCAAAAAACAGCTGAATTTTACACTAATGAAGCAAATCAACACGGTGGAGTGTTTCAACAACCTCTAAAATAACCATGTAGACTCCATGTTCATGTTGGCCATGTATTCCAAAACTTTCCAAATACAGCCATGGACAGGGGTCTATGCTAAAACAAGTGCAGTAAAAGCTCTTTCATTTGTACAGAACTGCCCTTAACATGTAATACCACACATATTCTGACCTAATTACACAGGGTGGATGCTAGAAAATCAGTGTAACAATCGTAATAATGCAATTTAAATGCCATGACAAATGCAGTCTCACTCCCCCTCCCCCAAATGAAAAATGTACTTGTAAGTAATGCAGGCTGGTAAAATGTGTAAGCCTCCATGAAACAGAGTATTATACTGTGATGTAGGCATATGCAGGATGCAGCTGATGGATTACAGTATTCCTCTGTTACAGCACTGGGCTCCAGTGCAGTTTCCCTACCTAAATAGTTACTAACCATGTAGATTCTGGGCTGTTAGCATGGTGAAGATGTAAAATGGATCAAAATTCATTAGAATTGTTGAATCACAACAAATAATAACTATGTAGGGATGTTCACTTTATGTAGGCACTTCCACTGTTCATGTTGAATGCATGGCAACAGTGAATGCTGACATGGGGGGGGGGGGGTGTCAGGTTACACTTGCAGAGGTGAACATGTAGAGCTGTGAAGGGTGAAAGTACATGTAAGCAGTGCACAATTCGCAAGTTCTGTGTCATCCTCATTATTTGTTTGTTAAAATGTGTGGTCTATGTCTGGTTTACCTTTTTTTTTTTTTTTGCCATTATTTGAGTGATGCTGTGCTTAGTGCAACCATGAAAAACAGAGGAGTGAATGGCAGGTTACTCTGTGTTGTTATGTAACTACTCCTGTGGCAGTACATGTATGTGTTAGGGCTGGAATATAGATGGTCCTGGTTTTGACTCCAGGGTTTCCAACCTTTCCTTCACTTTTTATGGTCCATGTTTGTGTGATATCACAAGAGTGGAGGAAATATCAATTATGCCTATGCTTACATTCTTTATGTAAATGTTCATGGAGGTTCACATAACTGCACATAGCTATGCATAGCGCACTAATGAGCAAGTAACAGGTGTGTTTAATAGATGCAAGTTATATCATAAACAGGTGAATTGAATGTTAAGTAACCAATCCAACATGGTGGAGCTATTCAACAATGTATAAAGTATTCATGTAGCCTACATCCTGGTTTTTCCTTTATCCTTCAATACCATTGGAGTAGAGACAAGGAAATTTTAACTGACACAATGCTAGTGGCTGCTGCAGCTATTCTGCATCTGCATCATCTGCGTGTGCTACAAGCTTAAGTCAATGCTGCTGACAATAGGCCTAGGCCAAGAAGGAGAAGAGTGTTCAGGCCAGGGTAACTTTCCAGGTGTTACATGAGCTAGAGATCATAGAGCACTACAGGGTGGACAGGGGCACATTACAAGATCTCTACGAGCTCTGCTGCCCTCAACTCAGAGCCAGAGCAAACTAAGAGGAACCCATCCCAGTAGAAACTAAGGTATGTGTAGCCTTTAGAATATTATCTACTGGTACCTTTCAAAGACCAAATGAGGACATGATGGGTGTGTCACAGGCATCAGCCTCCAGGATTCTCCACCATTTTCTGGATGTTAGGCTCATACATGCCAGTGAGCACATCTTTTTCCCTCATACTTCTGAAGAGAGGGCCAGCGATATGGAACTGTTTATAGTGCACTACCCTGAAGTACTGGGTGCCATAGATTGCACTCAAGTACATATTAAGGCAACACCTGATTAGCAGGGTAGAATCTACATTAACCGCAAGGGATATCACTCCATCAACTGCCAAGTCATGTGTAATGCCCAAGGAATTTTCTTGAATGTGTGTGCTGGCAATCCTGGCAGTTATCATGACTCCCATATTTGACACACGCACAGCTGTTCCAGATGTTTGCTGAGGGGGAGGCATCTCACGGGGCCATTTACTGGGGGATGTTGGCTATGCCCTGGAACCATGGCTTATGACACCCATCAGAAGTGCAAACACACCCATGAAAGAACGCCATAATGAGGCATATGCTCAAACTAGAAACATTGAGTGTGAATTTGGGCTTCTGAAGTCACAGTTCCTGTGCCAAGATATATCTGGTGGAGCCCTGCAGTATAATTCATGCACATGTACACAAACATTCACAGTATGTGCTATCTTCCACAATCTGATCCTGTGGAAACACCTGCAGCAGGATCAGCAAGGGGAAGGGACACACATTACCCCCAGCAACACCTAGGTCGCCACAGCCACAGTCAGAGGAGGACTCAGAGGAGGAACCTCCTGCTGCTGTCCCTGTAGGCAGATGTACCCATGCTCAATATATCCTTGCTTTGGCTAAGACACAATGCATAGCACATTCACTGACCACCTGGGGACCTAATACCATTCTCCTACTCACATACATATAGCAAAATTAATGCCAGGCAATTCACACAACCTTTAACTCCCATGTATTGGTTGTGTATTGCTTGCATCAGACAGAGTCAGCACTGAACTAAACCTGTGTCAACTGTTGCATTTGTAAGGTAAGTCCTGAACCTGGAGTGTGTTCTTTAATAATATTATGGCATATCCTTGTATTTCCTAACTTGATACAGTAAGCAAGTAAATAGTGGTGGATTTGTACAGAAAGTACCACGTGATGCCAGACACTTATTTTACTTATATTTGTCCATTCGTAATTAGTAGGCCTCAGGTATGAAATATTCACACATACCTCTGAAGTATTCTGATGCTCCATGCATGACCTCAGTTTATCACCATATCTTTGCACTGGTAAATCATTAAAGACAGAAGTTAAAAAGTGATGATACACATTCCAGTTTCAGACTTCAGACTTGTTTGTGTCATAACAGTAACTGAGATTTGTTGTTCCCCCCCCGAAAAGAGGAGTGTACCCTTGTTTCTGCCATAACAGTAACTCAGCTATGCTACCCCAAAAGGAACAGTATATGTGTGTTTGTGTCATCCAACCTGGACTTCATTTCTTGGCAACTACATATCATATTATTCCCAGTTAATATCCTCTCACGTGTTAAGTCTAATGATATAAAATGGCTTACACACTGCATGTTTTAGATAACTGATGAATGATCAAGAAACACAGAAAGGTAACACAGAGCTGTATATTTGTAAGCATAATTATGACAGGTTGTATCATCACGAACTGCTTTATGTCCAAGTATAATAAAAAGAATTAAATGTACAAATCACAGCTGATGGTTTGATAGCAGTGCAAATTCTAATGCAGTTAGTTGTGTGAAGAATGACTTTTCATCTCATTGATGCAGAACTGTTTGGGTGGCCAAGAAGACTAAGGCATCCCTCTTGTTTTCTGAAGCTGTATTGATGTGAGGGTGCAAATCATGACATATGTAGAAATTTGTGATGTGTGCTATCATGTTTTACTGTGCTTTTACAGATTTTGCATATGCGTTCCTTAGTTTTAGCATCTTTTTATATTTGTCTTCTTTTAATTCCAGTTTTGCGTGATGTGCTATGTCCTGAAAAACATTTGGTTAAGCTTATCTTGTTTGCTTGATGTGCAACATTGAGGAGACAGGGGAAAACCAGAATTCCTAAAAAGCAGACACAGAAAAATAGAAAACAGATGCATTCAATTAATGCTCTTAACCATCATGAAAAGCCTGTCTGGAGTACAGATGGGACCAGGTTATAATCACAAGTATTAGCAATGCACCTCATTTTTGCGCACTGCTTCCCTGCGTGTAAACAGGCCTATCTCACTTGCATGTAGTCTTTGTTAACTAGTACGCAAATGCAAGGCCCTTGCACTATGCAATTGTATATATGATATTTTATCATTGCTGTTTACTGTCCATTTCCTTTGTATGACATAAAAATACATGTGAAAACATTACAAACTAAGGGCATAGTATAATCATATGTCATATTTACAATACATCCATTTGTTTTCCCCCAAACCACCCAAAAAAAGCAGTACAACCCTGGGGTTTCATTACTTTTTCAACACACATATCAACCACAGTAAAACGTGTTGTACATAATGTTATGTGCTCACTCATAGACAGGGCCACTTGGTGCTGCTCACAGCATTGCTCTGCAAAACTCAGACAGACAAGTATGCTCAATAAGGGTACTTGTGTTGTTACACAGCTAAGTTTCCAAACAGCCTACTGCTATCATGCAATTAGACTCAGATGACACTATGAAGCAATGTACCTATGCAAGCCTCCTGCATGGCCTGTCGATGTCATCTACTATAAATTCACCTGCAGTCCTGTTAAATTCAGACTTGTGTTGTGGCGAGTGCCTTAAGCACTGTGTTCTGTAGTCTGTGTCCTTAGATAGGCGGGGGTTCTATTCTCAAAATTGACTAAAAAATGACCCAAACTTCACTAAACCAATAAAAAAATGTAGAAATTAACCGGACTTCGATGTGAATAAAATGGTATAATTTTTATTAGTTAAAACACATCACATAAGCACTTTCATCTCTCATGGAGACTTCTTCAGGTAAAATGCACTCACATTCATCACAAGTACTTGCAAAAACATTTTTCAAAATAGAATAAACTATAAAACATAAATAAAAATACAAATTCAAATACATAAAAATCATGTTAAATTCCTTTAAAATTTATGTTAACAAATCTGCTTTTTTACTCAGTATGGGTTTGAGAGATACTTGGTCGTTCAGACCTGGGGGGGGTGATGCATTTACTTGCAACTGCCAGACAAGTTCTCTTTTTAACAAATGTCTTTGCCAATTACCACCCCCTAGAATGAATCTACACTTTTTCCAGTATAACAAAGCTAAACTTAACAAAATTACTACACACAACAGAGTGCCTGTATAATGCATTAACTTCCTTTTTCTTCCTGATCTCATAAAGGTGCTTATAAATTCTTGATTTCAAAGCTCTCTGTGTCTTTCCAACATGGTATCCTGAGCAACTGTCACATTTAGCTAGGTACACTAGTTTGTTGGTATTACAATTCCCTTTCACAAAGGAAACATTGGTATGCAAAACATTGTCCAAAAACATGTTTTCTCTTTCATAATGTACATACAATATGCACAACTACCACAAGATGTGGTACTAATACCAACATTTTTGTCTGTTTAACATTTTCTAAAATATATTTAAAATTACTACCAGTTTTGCTTACAAAAAGGGGTTCAGACCCTACCAACTGGGAGACTTCATTATTAACCTTAAAAATACTCCAGTTCTTCTTTATAACTTCCTAATCTCTTGGGAATAATTGTGTTCTAATACTAGGGCTTTTTTGTATTTGTTGTCTCCCTTGTTCCTATTTTGATTAGTAAAATATATCCCTAACAGGGGTGGATATTTGGTACCCCAAATTTCCTTACTTCTTCAAAAATACTATCTGCCATCTTCTGGGGATATTTCCTTTCTATAAACATTTTCTTCAGTACGTCAAACTCCTGGTCCAGTTCTTTAATATCAGAGGTCATTCTTGCCACCCGTATGGCCTGACCCTTTACCAGTCCTTTCATCTGATGGTGCGGATGGTTGCTACTGTAGTGCAGATGTACATTACAAAAGGTTTCTTTCCTATAAAGGTTGGAAATAAATTTGTTTTGTCATTTTAACATCCAAGTAACTAATACTCAGAAAGTCCCAAGAATGTGAGAACCTAAAGTAGACCCTGCTACTATTCAAATGTTTCATAAACTCACTAATTTGATCTACTGTACCATCCCACAGAATAAAAATATCATCCAAAAACCTCACATAAAGATGTAGGTGTCTGGCAAAGGAACTCTTCAGAAAAAATTATCCTCCCATCCCAGCATGACAGTATTGGCATAGGTGGGGGCACAAGCTGTCCCCATCACAACTCCTCTGATTTTCTATAAAATTCACCTTCAAACTGGACAAAATTATTGCCCAAGAGGAATTCCATTAGCTCAACTAAAAGCCTAATCCTGTCTTCTGAAAGGAAAGAAAATTGTCACATGGAATTATAAAAAAGTTACATCCCCTCAATTTTAGAAATACTAGTAAAGAGGTCCAATACATCAATATTGAGGTAAATAAGCTCTTACTTCCATAAATCCGGTTTTAATTTTCCTAAAGATTCCCAAGAGTCTTTCAGGAGATAGGAGGGGTCTTGGTCACTACTTCTTTGCACCATTTCTCCACAAGAATGGCCAAGGGATGAGTCTTACTCCCCCTACTGGGCTACTTTAGGTTCACACATTCTTGGGACTTACTGAGTATTAGTTACTTGGATGTTAAGATTTCCCAACGGCACAACAAATTTATTTCCAACCTTTATAGGAAAGAAACCTTTTGTAACGCATATCTGCACTACAGTAGCAACCATCCATACCATCAGAAGAAAGGACTGGTAAAGGGTCTGGCCATACAGGTGGCAAGAATAACCTCTGATATTAAAGAACTGGACCAGGAGTTTGACATACTGAAGAAAATGTTTATAGAAAGGAAATATCCCCAGAAGATGGCGGATAGTATTTTTGAAGAAGTAAGGAAAGGTTGGGGTACCAAGTATCCACCCCTGTTAGGGATGGATTTTACTAATCAAAATAGGAACAAGGGAGACAACAAATACAAAAAAAGCCCTAGTATTAGAACACAATGTTTATTCTCAAGAGATTAGGGAAGTTATAAAGAAGAACTGGAGTATTTTTAAGGTTAATAATGAAGTCTCCCAGTTGGTTGGGCCTGAACCCCTTTTTTTAAGCAAAACTGGTAGTCATTTTAAATATATTTTAAAAAATGTTAAACAGACATAAATGTTGGTATTGGTACTACATCTTGTGGTAGTTGTGCATATTGTATGTACATTATGAAAGAGAAAACAATGTTTTTGGACAATGTTTTGCATACCAAGGTTTCCTTTATGAAAGGGAATTGTAATACCAACAAACTAGTGTACCTAGCTAAATGTGACAGTTGCTCAGGATACCGTTTTGGAAAGAGAGAAAGCTTTGAAATCAAGAATTTTTGAGCACCTTTATAAGATAAGGAAGAAAAATGAAGTTGATGCATTATGCAGGCACTCTGTTGTGTGTAGTAATTTTGTTAAGTTTAGCTTTGGTATACTGTAAAAAGTGCAGATTCATTCTAGGGGTGGTGATTGACAAAGACATTTGTTAAAAACAGAACTTGTCAGGCAGTTGCAGCTAAATGCATCACCCCCCCCCCCAAGATTGAATGACTAAGTATCTCTCAAACCCATACTGAGTGAAAAAGCAGATTTGTTAACATAAATTTTAAAGGAATTTAGCATGATTTTATGTATTTGTATTTTTATTTATGTTTTATAGTTTGTTCTGTTTTGAAAAATGTTTTTGCAAGTACTTATGATTGGAATAGGTGCTTTGTACACTTTTAACATTGGGATTTTTTTAATTACTAGCATTTCATGATTGGTTGATGAACTTCAGCTATTTTATAAATAGGCAATTTTATCTGAAGAAGTCTCCACGAGAGATGACGGCACTTATGTGATGTGTTTTAACTAATAAAAATAATAGCATTTTATTCACGTTGAAGTCTGGTTAATTTCTACATTTTTAAGGTTTCTATTCTCCCTGCAGTCAAGTGTGTGTGTGTGTGTGTGTGTGTGTGTGTGTGTGTGTGTGTGTGTGTGTGTGTGTGTGTGTGTGTGTGTGTGTGTCTGTCTGTCTACAAAGAGGAGCAGAAGTGTGAATCCCACAGCTACCTTTCCAATGGCATGGCTTGCCAGTTTTTTGAGACTTGCACAAACCTACACATCCATTTCATGCAGGTCTGCCAACCTCTTGTCTCCCACATGGGCTGCTGATGTCCTCTACTGTAAGTTCACCTGCAGTCCTGACAAAATCAGACATGTGCCATGGCATGTACTTTAAGTACTGTGTTCTGTAGTGTATGTACTTGGGTAGGGGGGGGTCTATTCTTACTGCAGTCAAATGGGGAGGGGTTGGTGTGTGTGTGTGTGTGTGTGTGTGTGTGTGTGTGTGTGTGTGTGTGTGTGTGTGTGTGTATGAGCTGTTGCTGGACTTTACAGTGAGCCTTTTATAGTAGCCTGTGGGACGCTGTTAACTTATCCTCAACAGACACTGCTGATGTCATCATCTATAAAGTGTTATTGTACACACTCCAAGTCAGACTTGAGCTATCATGCTTGCATTAAGTACTATGTTCTGTAGTCTGTGTACTTAGGTAGGGGTTCTATTCTCAATGCAGTCACATAGGGGGTTGGTGTGTGTGTGTGTGTGTGTGTGTGTGTGTGTGTGTGTGTGTGTGTGTGTGTGTGTGTGTGTGTGTGTGTGAGCTATTGCTGGACTCTACAATGAGCCTTTTGCACCTGTGGGACACTGTTATATTCTCCTAGACAAGCACAAGTTTGTCATTACTAGGTTATACAGTAAGAAAAAGAAGCTCCTGTCTACAAATACAAAAGTGAGAACCCAGAACTAGAAGACCACCCTTCTCAACCTAAACAAGCAAATGGGACAACTTGTGCAATAGCTAACCCCAACCCTTATTTTCTCTTTTCTTTTTTTTTTCTTAACCCCACAGCACATCGTGGTAGGCCTGGACCATGGAATTCACCTGCCCTCACTCCACTGGCTATGGCTCAAAGGCCTAGCATGTCTGAGCTACAACCTGGTGACACCCTTATGCTGCCCCTGCACTACCTTGCCCCTCAGGTACTTCTGCCCCAGAGGACAAGCCTGTGATTTCCTCCAGGAGCAGTGACAGAGGGGGTGATTTTTATCACCTGAGAAGAACTGCCAGAGCTGGTGCATAAGATTGTCTGACATACTATGGGTGCATGCCTACACCAGATGGAGACACTGCTGTCTATCCGTGTAGTGAATAATAGACATCAGACACTGCAGCCATTGATGCAGTGAGGTGACAGTGATGACAGTCCAGTGGGTGAGGACTCTATTCTCACTATCAACCAGCTTGACATCCATGGGTTTGTGAGGTCCACACCCTTACCCCAACCATGGTGTTCACTCAACTCTTTTGTTCTTCATAGTCCCTGTCTCTTGTTGTGTATTTCCTGTCTGTCAGCAATTGCTTCCTTACCTTGCCAACTTACTTGCCTCAGACATACCTGTGTCCCTTCCCCAACATTCTTCTCTCTCTTCACAAAAATATAGGGCACCTGTCCCCAAAAAAAAGCATTGTCCCATACATGGCTCTCTATGTTGCACTTATATCTACATGACACACTTGATTTGGTCCAGTTGGCTACACAATATGATTAAGTTGTTGTCACTTCTCTGTCTGGAGGTCAATCCAAATGCAGCTAATCGTCTGTACATATGATTAGTTTTTCAGAGCACATTCTCAATATACATCATATATTCACAATACATACATCTGTTGTCCACTCCCCCCAAGCAACACAACCCTGGGGCTCAGTATTTGTTACACATATATCAACCACACTTTGTGTCTTTCGGCTTTTCCCGGTTAGGGGTCGCCACAGCGGAACTCCGGTCCGCTAATGATTGGCAGTAGATTTTTACATACTGGCTTGCCAGGCCTAACGCACAATCTTCAATGAAGGAACGCCCGTTCACGCATGTCGCTACACAGAAGATGCTCTAACTGAGAATAGAACGGGCAACGTCTAACTGTGAGGCGACAATATATAATGTTGTCTGCTCCCTCATGGACAGGGCCATTTGATGGTGCTGACAGCCTTGCTCTGCTAAACTCAAACATCCAACTATGCTCAATAAGGGTACTTGTGTTTTTACACAGCTAGGCTTCTACACACCTAAGACACACTGTACAGTTAGGCTACTGGCCTTATATGAACCTATGAACCTATGTACCTATCCAAGCCTCATAACTGGTTGCCCCCCACATGTCCTGCTGATGTCATCTACCATAAGTTCACCTGCAGCCATGTGAAAGTCAGACCTGTGCTGTGGTACTGGCATAATGTACTGAGTTCTACAGTCTGTATACTTAGTTAGGTTTTCTCACTACAGTCAACTGTGTGTGTGTGTCTACTCAGCAGAATAGATGTGCTATCCTACAATTAGTTATCCAATGGCATGGTTTTCTAGTCTTTTCATACCTGCAGAAGTCTACACATCCATTTCATGCAGCCCTCCCAACCTCTTGTCTCCCACATGGCCTGTTGATGTTATCCACTATAAGCTGACTTGCAGATGTGTAAGAGAGACAGATGTTACTTGACATTCCAGAGATCCAAGAGATCCATTTACACTAGCATGCAGGACACTGTTATCACCATATGTTCAACAGACAGTGCTGATGTAATCAGGTATATCAGATTATTGTATACAACCATCCCATCAGACTAGGATCAGACACTTGCCTGGAGACCAGGCAGACATCACCTTAGGTTCATAGGAATTTACTAAGTAGAGGACTGGTGACAGGTATGCTTTGGGGTATATCTAGTGGGGACATGGGAGGGTGATGTTTGCCCCAAACTGTCCAGTAGACAGTTGGCAATGTCCTCAGGGTCAGTATGAGAGGTACTGTCCACTACTAGTTGGGCACAAAGCGGGGCCTTCACTTTTAGATATTTGACATAGCTAAAGAGTGTCTCCAGATTATCTTTAGCTAGGGATGCTACTTTAGGTTTGTATGTGGCTTTAGAGGACTTTTCAAGACAGATAATTTCCTTGTTAAAGCTGTGCAGGATGTCCTTCCTCTGCTGAGTCAATTCCCTCTTGTTTTTAGACATTACTGTCTTCCACTTGTTGCATAACCTATGCATGCTTGGTGCCCACCAGGGTGGTTTGTTTTCTGTGAGGAACTTGTTTCAATCCATTCATGTTCATCTGACTCTATACATATGTATAGCTGTTTATACAGGCCATTTGTGTACACCTCTGTATAGCAGTCATTGTTGACAGTGGTAGCAGGGGGTTTGCAACTCTTTATGGCATTGCTTAGGAGCTTAGTTTGCTTTGGAGAAATGTTTCACCTTTTCTGCTCTTGTGGGGGTGCCGAGTATGATTGTGAATGAGACTGAACTGTGATATGTGCTGACCGGGGGGGGGGGCACACAGGAGTTAGTACAGAGAACCACTATGTTGATTAGTACTAGGTCTAGGAATTTCAAGCCCCATGTGGTGGTGCAGCAGACTATCTGTTACACAGCATGTGTATTAACAAAGTCCAGAAACCTTAGGGTGTGCGTATTAGTACACATATGACTCCAAGCCAATGGAAAGAGAGTTGAAATCACACAAGACCAAGGTGTTTGTTTGTCTAGTGAGTCACCCAATTAGGCCCAAGTAGGTGAAGTGGTCCTTGTGGTCCATGGTAGGGGAATTGTAGCTATCAATGATATGGAAGGGGGTTTTACATACAGTTAGTTGGACTTGGAGTGGCGCTACAGAGTCGTACTCTTTGACCAGTCTTGTGGTGTATTTGTCTTTAATAAAGATGTATACACCTCTGCCTTTGGTTCTTTCACACTCAATTTGATGTGTGAATGTGTGGAAGACACTGGACCAATGCATGGCCAGGGTTGTCTCTGCAGCCTTGAACCACGTCTGTGTGACTACACAGACATGGGCATCTTCCAAGGTAATGAGTTCTTCCAGTGAGTGCAGTTCCTTATTTACACTCCTTGCATTAAGCAGCATAGACTTCAGTTTGTCTGTTGGGACTTTAATTGTTCTGCCATTGCCTAAAAAGTCCACTATGGGGGAGGCAAGCATCTTCATATAGTACAGTGAAGTACATCTCCAGTCATTCACTGCAACATGGACTATGACAGAGTCTTAACAGTACTTGTTGAGAGACTTGAGTGCGTGTGTGCGTGATATGATGGACCCTGGAATCTGAAAGGTAGCTGACTGTGACCTTCTCCTTGTTCAGTCTGGTGAGGGGGACATCTGTGTGTCTCACTATGGAGTCTCTTATGAGCAAGACATTTGGTTTTGAGGAGTTTTGCCTGAAGGGCTTATTGGCTGAGACATTGGTGTGTGTATTATTATGTGTAGTGCTTTCTGTTGGGTCTGCACATGTGCAGTAGGTTTGCACTTGGGAGGTCTCCAGTCTTTAGTTAAGTTTATAGTGAGTACTTCCACATGTGTGGGTTTATGTTTTGTGAGCTTATGTGTCACAGGTGAATTGTGTGTGCTGACAACATTTGATATCTGGTTTGTTATGCGAGAGAATTGATTCCACATTTATAGTATATACATGTTGTACTAGTTTGTTTTAGCAGTAACTGGTTGTCACTATACATGAAGCAATTTCTCTGTTGCCTCAGGATGCACATGTACATCAGGCTGCCTGTAGACATGGTGGGAAACTGTCCTTCCATTATGAAGGTATATACTGTAGTAAGTAGTGGGGAGTGGGCTAGATGAGCCAGGTTTGGTGTAAGACTAACAGAATGTGTCTAGTCTATGGAGGGCTAGGGTTACAAAAATGTGTCAATGTTTCACAATGCAAACCTGAGTTGCTCACAGGGCAGCAGTGCAAGCTCTGAGCAGCTATGGTAAACTGAATTCAAACATCCCAAAACACAACACTGGACTACAATGAAAGTTAAACTATTTTAAACAAGTAAAACAAGGGAAAGGCCAACAGGGAGCCTTATTCATGCAATCCCAAAGTCAGATGGATTCTTGACTACACAGTTCTGCCACAAGGGTGCAGGGAGGACTTCTTAATGTAAGACAGCTGGTTTTAGTGTTCCAATGAATCCAAATAGTCTAGACTCAGCAACCTGAATCAAGCCTAAGCTATAAAATGCAGAAGTCCTAGAAATGCAAAGTGCAGAAAAATTACACACACAGTAGAACAACAAACATTTTAAAAATAAAACAGAAATTCAGTAGAATACTCCAAAAAGAGTGTAGATAACAGACTTTCCTAGTGTGAAATAGGTGGTCTGGAACACAAGTGCTTGCATTTTAAATAAAACAGCAATCCAGTAGAATACTCCAAAAAGAGTGTAGATAACAGACTTTCCTAGGTGGTCTGAAACACAAGTACTTAAACCAGAACTAAGACACTTTCAGAATAACAGACACAATAAACCATCAGCCAGCAATTCTCAGCTTAGAAGGGTGTAGGCTATCCTCCCCCTACCACAAGTCTACACCACAAACCTTCCTAATGTAAAATAACTGGTTTGAAGGCCAAGTGCTTAAACTGCAACAAAGAGACTTCGATCAATGGCCACAATAAGCATTCAACCAGCAAATCACAGCTCAGAAGTGCAGACGCTACCCTCTCCTCCCACCAGAGTGTAAACTACAAACCTTCTTAATGTAAGACAACTGGCCTGAAGTCCAAATGCTTAAACCAAAAGTAATAGGCTTAGAATAACAGCTACAATGTAATGTTATACCAGACAGATGACCATTTCATTTAACTCGCACTGTATGTGGGTCTGAATGACAATAAAGTTTTCATTGACTTGGTTTTGACTTGACTTTAATCTATACACATACAACATGTCATGGTTAGTAGGCCCAGTGTTACCTTGATAAGAAATCCCTGTGGTCTGCCCAGCTGCTGCATGTGTTTGGTGAGGTTCCTGCAAAAGAGAGCATTATACTGTATTACTATTTTGATGAGCTTGAGTACAGTGTTGTCATACAAACCTGAGATCTGCATGTGATGGTATGTCTTATGATATGCACCATATGTATGTACTGGAAAACATTAAAGAGAAAGGTTATAAAGTAATGACACAGACTGCAGTTCCTGAGTTCACAACCCTTACAAGAGAATACACTAGAAAATACGGTCATGATGATAATATTCACTGTATCACTTGGCAATGCAGATTTAACTGACTACAATTATCATTTCTACAACACAAATGCAGGTATAGTAGGCACTAATGTAGCTATGCACTCTCTGCATCAGACACAAAACTTTTGTATCCCTGAATCCAAAAGAGATAAATCAGGGATATGGCACAGTTATCACTTGCACAGGGTGCTGGGGGGGGGCAGGAGGCCTAGGCTGATACAAAAGATCAATGAGTGTGTGTGAGGAAGAAAGGCTGTGTGTTTATATTTAGGGGTCCTCCACGTGAAGGTGGTGTGTGAGACTCTGTATGAACACAGCCAAGCTCAGTGCCAACTCTATGTCTTGGTATGTTAGACAGGTGTAAGCCGTAAATGGTAGAAGTGGCAGTTCATCATTGTCACCCCTGACCATGGCAACTGGCTCTGCCAGGAGTTGCACTGGCTCCTCCATGCCCAAGGTCAGATGGAGTGCTGCTACCTGAGTGTGACTGATGTCTGCTGGTCATGCTCCCTTCACAGGAATACCCAGGACCGTGACCCCATAGCCTGCCACATCTGAGTGTGGACAGCACATTCCCCAGAAGTACTGCCACTACGGAAGCATAATCAGGAATGGCCAAGTTGGCTCTTAGCAGATGTTGTGGCTGACCTGCACCTATGAGGATGCTGTTCCCCTCCTAGTAGACATTCTATCACAGACACTCTCATTCCATGACAAACACCCCTTGATCCATCAGACACCCCTCTTTCCAATGTGTTATTCATTCATTCCAGGCAATTGGTGACAAGATGGAGGCAATCACGCATGTCAGATTGTGCCACATCCATAACCCCAAGCATTTGTCTGGAGCACCTTTCTGAATGTGCCTGTGCCTCCATGATGGCCTTAAACGTACATTGAGTGACATGGGGAGAGACATCTGCAGCAGGTGGAAGAGGGACAGCAGGACCCCCTTTAAGGACCCCTATCCACCCTTCTTCATGGCACCTTGCCAAGACTTTGGCTACAGCCAGACTCAAAAGGCACTGAAGCGGCAGTAGCCACACTACTCTGCTCAATGTCATCTTCTTCCATTTCTCTTATATCTGTGGGCTCAGTGGACTAGGTAGGCATAAGCCTACTGGCTGTGTCCGGGGAAAAAGAAAGGGGTGGCTGGATGTCAACCTTTGTGTCAGATTCAACCTGTGCACCCCCCCGACTGTGCCTTGCTCTATTTGTATGTGCTATAGACTGCAGTGTCTGATGAGACATGGACATCAGGTTGCACAGGGCTCACACTCCCACTGTCAATCACCTGTGATAAAAATGGAGAAATACAGGCATACATTAATACCTGTACTACTGTGGTGCAATATATGCTAAACAACTAATAGTGCTACCACTATTACAGACAGTACAGCAATACACACAACAGGCCTAAAATGACACATTAGATTACTAGAAATTGATATGAAGTACTGCTATAACTTGATTTGGCTTACCACCTGCAGGAAGCCTACGGTGCTGGATTCCTGATGGCCCTGAAAGAAGTTAAGCAAGAGGTAAGACCAACATCACCACATTTAACAGTAAGACAGGAGGTACTGCGTGTACTCGTCTCAATCAGCAAGATGTGTTACTTTAACAAGAATGTGGCTGACAACTCCAAACTGAGCTTATCACTGTACTAATATTCAATCCCCCCAAAATACAAGTGACACAGAAGTAACCTTTATTTCAATTGTTTTAGTATACAACAGTATTGAACCGGTCATATAACAAAGTCTACCTGGAAGCTCTTCCTGGGACTGTGGAGTTGCACCCACATCAAGGATATATTGCGGGCCACTCTGCTGTGAGTTGTCCTGTGTCAGAAGATTCGCCAGGAAGTCTTCATTGAAGGTGAGAGGTGGTTCTGCAGCAGACCCATCCCCGTTTACTCTCTGGTCTCAGGCAACAGCAGCTGCATGCCTCCATGCAGATGTGAGCATGTCAGTGGCCCTGTGGCATAGCTGCTTATAAGTACAGCCATAGCCACCCATGGCATTTATGTTATCTGCGATTTTCTGCCATATCTTCAGCCTCTCTGGCATATTGGAATGACCCCTTCCAAGAAGGAAAGCGCCATGTTGATGTAGTGTGTCCTCTATTATCATGTCTTCTGCCTCACTGAAGGGGATCCATGCCTTAATGGCATTTTTGGTCCTAAAACACAACAGAATGATAATACACATAACTACAAAGTACCTGTTACAAGATAAAACAGTTAACGTAGGTAGTCATTAGTACCCACTGGAAAAACATAACACATATGACATATGTGTAATACTAACAACAAGCAGAATGCAAAACAAGGAGTAGCAAGGGCAACATATCCTTGTATGTACCATAGCAGTAACTCAGCTGTGCCACCCCCCAAAATAACAGTCTATTCTGGTGTGTGACATAACAGTAACTTCTCTTTGCTTCCCCACCCACTAAAAACAGCCACATGAACCATTTTGTTAATAAAACACACTGGAAATGCTAAACATGCATTCAAACAACCTAACCCTGAAACATTTGTACGTATGTATCACAGAGCTTACTATTTTCATGTATTGTCGGTCATTTGTATCTCTGAAAAGGCTTGACAAACATAACCATGCCATCAATACACATCTAACTAATGCATACAGATAACAGCATAAAATACTTTGCTTCACGTTTCTCATTTATATATTCCAGCACATGCATTATGTATGTAAAAAAATGACTGCATACCTGCTTAAGTTCAATACTCCTCTGTAAAGAGAGCTTGGGAAATAGTTTGCTTTGCTGAACATATAGCAAGTATCCTCACCATCAATTTGGCTAACTACACAGTTGCCTTTTTATAATGGAGTAGATTATTAATGGACTGCATCTGTCTAGGCTTTGTTTTAGAGATGCTAATTACAGCATAAGCAGCTGAATTGCATTAATCAACCAATCTGGTGGACCTATGCATTAAGTTGTAAAGCAACCATTTAGACTCCATGTTGTTTTTTCCTGTGGATTTCAAAAGTAGTGGCGTACAGACACAGAAAGTCTACACAGACTGAATGTTAGGAGCTGGTGCTTAACTCCATTTGTATGTGCTATAGACTGCAGGCAATGCTGCTGCTGCCACCAATAGGCCTAGGCTGAGACAGAGAAGAGTTTTCAGGCCTCATTTAATGTATCACAACATACATGACATGGATGTTACATGGTGGACAGGGACACAATGCAGGAACCCTGTGACCTCTGCCGGCCTCAACTCAGAGCCACATCCTTTACCTCCCAACATTGGCTGTGTATTGCTTGTATCACAGTCAGATCTGAACTAACACTCTGCCAACTGCTGCATTTACAAGGTAAGTCCTGAACATATACTGTATTGTATAGTAATATTATGACATGCCCTTGCATTTCATCACTTGCTAGAGTGAGCAACTACAAGGTGGGAGATTTTTACAGAAATTAATGTCAATGTGACAGCAGAGAGTTATTTGACTTTGTATGTGTCCATTAGCAAGTAGTAGGCCTCAGGCCTCAAAGATTCACACATTGATACCTCCCCAAAGTAATGATGATCACTGCATGAGCTCAGTTTAGCAACATACGTTTGAAATGGGAAATCATAACAGAGAAGTTTGAAAGTAATGAGAAACATAGCAGTTTCTGGCTTCACCACCCTCACAAGACCAAAATGGCAGGATGCAAAACAAAGAGAGTAACAACAGCAGCATAGCCTTGTCTGTGCCATAACAGTAGCACAACCTGGCACCCCCTCCCCTTCAAAGAACATTATCCCCTTGCATGTTCCATGACAGGAACCCACCTTTGCTCCCCACCCCCAAAACAGCAGTCTGTGCTTATTTGTGGCATCCAACTTTTCATTAATTTGATAGCAACTTCATATTGTATTGTTCCTGGTGAATATCCTTGCAAGTTTTAACGTAAATGATATAGACTGGCTTACAGACTGCATGTCTCTGATATCAGTACACTTAAGAGAAATATTTCAAAGGAGACTAATAGGATGATAATTCTGTAGCAGATGTGCTCATCCACCTTTGTGAATAGGGACAATGTTTGCCTTCCAGTCTCTAGAAACTAAGCCTTACAAGAATAAAGTATTAAACATGTAAATTAAAGGTTCCTCTAAATTATCTCTAAAAAACTTAATCATGGGACCAGGTATAACAGATATAGTATCAGGATACATATTAAAGATTACTTAATGAGGCATGTAAGTTTGGTCTGATGCCCAATTTAAGAAGTCTGTAAAACTTAACAACTTATTTTGGGGGTTCAACCACCCAATTATCTTGTTGAAGAACAACATAAGTGTGAGAGTTTGTCTGTGAATGTACTTATTTAAAGAATGTTTTCTTATTTATTTTATTTATTTATTTTACATTTGGTGACCGGGAAAGACTGACTGGACACAAGTCCTTTTTCAGAGGAGGCCCAGGGAGAAAAGCTCCACATATAACATGTGCAGTTTCACAGATACAGAAGAATAACACAATACATTTTACATTACATAAAGTTAGGAAGATAACACTTTAACTGTACTATGAAAAGCAGAATTAAAAAAAAATGGTACACTATATGGGTACAGAGATGGAATCACCTTAAACTGTACAATCAAAATAATATTCAGTATGATATAGTATTAAATATAGACAATACTCCAAGTGTATTATTCCATATAATCCATACTGCGTACTGTCCTTATTTGCTAACCTTTCTTCATATATTTTTCTTTTGCACCTACAGTAACTCTTTTAAAGTTTCTGGTAGTGATATTAAAGTATCACTAGACTTAAATTTCCTATAGATGTAAGACTTATACTTTTACTTTATTGTGTTAATTTTCCATTGAACTGGTTTTGCGACACAATTTTTCCATAAATACTGGTGATTTAAAAATGCTGCATTCACAATTGTGACCAAGTCAACACTGTTTACTATGGATGTGTAATGACTCTAAGGCTCATAAAGAATGAATGTAGCCAAGCCAGTGTGTAAGACATGCAGCTCCTTGTCACAGCCACTGTAGCGGCCAACAGGAAGATCACATTCGACCAACATGCACCAGAGTTAAGTATGAGCAGCTGTGGTAAACATTGAAAATGCGCAGGTATCTAGTGTAGGGATTCAGAAACCAGGCAGACTAGTGGTAATACTAAGGTGCTGAATTACTGCTCTGGCTCAAAGCAAAAGATATGCAGAAAAATGTCTTACAGATCAAAGTAAGGCTATGATTGATAAGGTTTATGTGTAGTAGCGGTACTAAGGCAATGAAAATAAGTATAAACTGGCAGAAAATTACAAAGAGGAGCTGGTGAACATAGCAGTGTGGATACCTGCACACAGATATCTATCTGAAATACCTCAACAACAGAAAATGTGAAATTGAAACAGGATAAAGGAGTTACAGCAGAGTGACATGTTTTATCAACCTACAACACTCCTGACATCATCACATTTTTATTTTATCAGTGCGCCTGTACTATAACATAAATGTAATAAAAAACAAATATCAACCCTGGGAGGATTTAAGCCCATTACACTGTGCAGTGATGTTTGCTTAAACATAGCATTAGCAAGATGAGCTATTGGAGGAGTCTTACTGAAGATGTAAGGGAAACACATATGGAGGAGTGTTATACAAAAACAGATGAAGTAGAAATCAAAAGGCAGGCCTCGGGAATTGCACACGAGGCACTTTTCAGTAATGGTCTTTTAAACACAACATTAACAAACTGAACCACTACAGAAGTCCAATTAAAGGGGCCAGGGAATCACATATTAATGGAATGTTAAACAAGAGCAGACTGGAATCAGAAATCAAAAGACAGGCCTCAAGGGAACTTTACGCAGTACTCGCTTCAGTGATAGTCTCTTAAACAAAACATACTGAAGGAGACATCAGGCAAATTCAGGGAAGACAGTTGTGAGGGGGATGATTGTTAAATCAGCAGGTGTGGGCATGGACAGAAAAAGGAAGGGAACGCCATGTTAGGGAACAGCGATAGGTATTCACAGATACAGTCCCTGCCAGATGACATACAGTGGGAGATTACTCATCACCCTGGGACTGTCATCACTGAGTTCTGACCCAGAAGGTGGAACAAGTGCTGGGCATGGATGTGAATCAGAGCTGATGGAGCATAGTCTCCATGTGGCTGATGCAGACATCCAACCTCCTGTCAATGATATCCCCACAATGTCTGCCAGCTGCTGATGGCTGACAACCTCCACTCGTACTTCTAATGGCAGGTAGCACTGTACCAGCCTGGGGCAGGGCTACCTGACACAAGTGGTACAGGTAGGACAGGAGGTCTGGAGGCAGCTGTGGCAGACATGGACACAAATGTGCTGGGTGCATCATCTGTGCAGGTGTCTACACTGAAGAGGGTTTCCCTGAGGTCATCACCATTTTCATGCTACCATATGGAGATCACTTAGCACAGCAGCATCTAACCAAGGTCATGGCACAGCCAGTGCAACACCTTCACTCTCCTTTATGCATTCCCTGGACCTGTACAGTAGGCCAAGCTGCAGTGTGACACCAAGTGCTGCGGCTCTCCTTTATGCATTCCCTGGACCTGTACAGTAGGCCAAGCTGCAGTGTGACACCAAGTGCTGTGGCTCTGTCCTTGTCAAAACACACACACACACACACACACACACACACACACACACACACACACACACACACACACACACACACGCACTCTACCACAGCCCCCAGCACATCTCATATCCACTGTCTTATAGCCTTTTCAACATTAACTTCCCCCATAATGGATTTAACACTTCCTATAAAGGCACTTTTTTTCTTTTTTCTACACCTCAGCACTGACACTCACACACTTCCCTGTGAAAAACATGCACCCTTATACTTCCTTGTCCATCTCTGCAAATGATGGTAACTGTGTCCTGCTCTCTGTACATTGTTATTTGGGTTATCTATGCCTGATACACAGCATGGCCAACCTATGCATGGGTAAGGACAGTCTGGTGTTTTTGCATGCGTGAATTTTCCCTGTAGTGTATCTGTTTAATTTTTGTATAGTTATGTTGCACAGCTATATGCAATGAACTGCCTCTTTTCTAATTCCACAGCATACTGCGTTCACCTCCATCTGACATGGTCATTTTCTACTGCTGGTGAGTCCTCATCTGTCTCAGCTTCCACTGCCTGTGGTGTTGGGGAACTCTTGGCTCTACAAGAGACCACCCTGCTGTAACTGTTTCCTAACTATAATATTGTGTGACATTGCATGCACAGTCAGTATTTTGAAAAATACATTGGGTTTATACTGCAGGCATGGCCGGCCTTAGGCATAGGCGAACTAGGCGACCGCCTAGGGCGCCGTGCAGGCTAGCCTCAAAAGGGCGCATTTCACGGATCATCGGAGTTAATAAAAAAAAAAAAGAAACGTTGTTGTCTGTTCGGCTTTTCCAGGTTAGGGCTCCTCACAACAGAACTCCGCTCTGTAAATTGCACCCTTCTGACAGAAGGGCGCAATTTACAGAGCGGAGTACTGTTGTGAGGATTACTAACTGGAAAAAGCATAACGGACAACAACGTTTCTTTTTTCTGATCGCTGCCCTAAAGACTACAATTGCGGTCTCCCCAGCATTCTGATGCTGGGTAGGGCGCAATTGTAGTCTTTAGGGCAGCGGACTGTGAAATAAAAAAAAAAAAAGAAACGTTGTTGTCTGTTCAGCTTTTCCAGGTTAGGGCTCCTCACAACAGAACTCCGCTCGGTAAATTGCACCCTTCTGACAGGAGGGCGCAAATTACAGAGCGGAGGACTGTTGTGAGGATTACTAACTGGAAAAGCATAACAGACAACAGCGTTCTTTTATTTCACAGTCCGCTGCCCTAAAGACTACAATTGCGGTCTCCCCAACATTCTGATGCTGGGGAGAGCACAATTGTAGTCTTTAGGGCAGCGGACTGTGAAATAAAAAAAAAAAAAACGTTGTTGTCTGTTCGGCTTTTCCAGGTTAGGGGTCCTCACAGAACTCCAATCTGATAACTGAACCTCTGATTCAAAAACAGGCAAACAGTTCTTTCCTGGCTAAAGTGATCTTGCACAGATACTGGAGGGGTTTTGAGAGCTTTACGGTACCGTCTGTATTTGTGAAGTGAGAACTATACCCTGATTCTTGTTATTAAGTCAAATACATTCACTGGGGCAGGGGACTGCACCAAGGATGTGTATTATCGCTCATTATGTTTGGTATTGTTTTGGAGAGAATATGAAAGCATAGGCAAAGTCTGAGACTACCCAGTCTGTGTTCAAAGGGTATAGCTTTGTTGCTTTTCAATGATGTTATTTTCTTGGCCCCAAGTGACATTTCTTTGGCATGCAATGGGTGATTTATGGCCAACTGTGGCATATTTGGTATGAAAATTAGCACCTTCAAATCAGAGGTCATGGTTCTGGGATGGTTCTCTGCAAGTGAGGAAGGAATAGCTACAACTAGCAGATGAGTTTAAGTATCCAGGAATCTAGTTCATTAATGAGGGTCATGGTGATAAGGTGGTTGAGCAGTGGATGGTTACAGTGGTACCAGTACAGCCGACATTATACCAGACCATGATGGTGAAGTCAGAGCTGAGTCACAGGACAAATCTTTCAATTTACTGGTCAGTCTATGTACCCAACCCTCATTTATGGTCATGAGTTTTGGAAATGATGAAAAGGATGACTGTTGGTACATGTCACAGAAATCTGGGTAGTTGGGCTTGCTGTCAGTCTTTCAGTGTGGAACTTAGCAAAGTGGGAGGATCTCAGAGTACAACCACTCGGTTGACAGGAGAGTTGAGATGATCTGGACACCCTTGGGTACTTTCCATAGGAGGTGTACCAATTATGGGCCACTGGCAGAACACCTTGTGGCAGATGCACAGTATGCTGGATTGATTATATTTCTCAACTTGCTTCAGAATATCTTGGAATCCTACAAAGTGAGATGAAACTGTCTGGTGTGCCCTGCTTAACTTGCTACCACTGTGGCTTCCATCAGGACAAGTATCTTGGGAAATGGATAGACAGTTGAATTGATGACACTCAGTCTTGCTAACTAAAGCACTGTCACTATACAATTCCTTCCAGGAAGTTATTTATACAGCCTCATTTTCTGGTAAGAATTTGTTATAACTAGCACTGCATTATACATGCAAACACCAAAAAGTTTGGTTGAAAATTATGAAAACTGCTAAATGGTTAAAACTGCTAAAATGGCTGGGTTGTGTAATCACAGGTTTTACAAAAGGGCCAGAACCTTAGCAGCAACATTGGTACTGTAATATTCTGTACCACTTGCTTCCCTCATGGCTCTCAATTCTTTATTTTAAAAATTGATGAAAGCTGATAGCATAACGACTTAACCATTGCAAACCATTTTAAATATTTCCCTAATTCTCTTGGAAAGTTGAACACCATTCTTTCCATCACTGTGCCTGTTCTGAGCAAGAAGTATGACCCTTTAATATATGGCACTGGTCATTGGCTGTAATCCTTAGTGATTTACCAGTAAATCAAACATTTTGCCAGGAGATGGGCAAAATCAATATCTTGCTACAAAGTTAGAGACAGCTGGGAAGTATGCTTATTGCTAAAGTCTGTTCCTTCAAATCACAATTTTTACAAGGTTCATAGGTTGATACTAGGCTATCTGCCCTAGGGCATTTATAAGCCTAGCCAGAGTGTATTTGGCTTACTACGCAAAATAAGGGACAGTTGAAAGGCTTATTTATTGTAGAAGTTTGTTCTTTCCCTGACAATGCTATACTTTACTTCCACTGAGTTACATGTAGCTGGACTGATCAGTACATATATTAAGAAAGTTACTGCTCAGCATAAATTAATTTTTCTGTTGTATAGCTTGATTCTTAGAATTATTATTACAGCTTGTTTCTATTCTCTTGCCTAGTACTGTAAATGTCATTGTAATGGGTAATAAATATATCTCTCCAGTACATTTTTTTATCTGCTGGTGGAGATAAAGAAATACAAGGCAACTGGGTATTTAAAAGGTTTACAAGTGTGTTCCAGAATTTATTGTTTTTTTCCAAGATTCGTAGGTGTATGGTAGGCTAACGACCACTAGAGCCCTTAAAAGCCCAGCCATTCAACTCAAATGTGACCTATAAATTTGATTTATATTTAGGTTCATAGGTTCATAGATAGGTAGTAGGCTATCTGCCCGAGGGCATTTATAAGCCTAGCCAGAGTGTGTCGGCTTTCGCCGCCCCATTGATTAATTAACTGATCCACTGTCAAGCAGAGCCAGTGAAGTGATCCCAGGGGTGTATTTTCTGTTACCCATCCACTTGTCAAGGTTTCTCTTGAAGAGTGTTAGTGAAGGGCTCTGCCTGATGTAATTTGGAATTTTGTTACAAAGCATGGCGAGTTTCTGTGACAGGAATCTATCCCTCCAGCATGTTCTATTTATTGTGGTGAGGTTTAGCTCACTAGAGCGCGTGGCTGACAGTGACTTGGATTTCTTTAGGTGGAGTATGTCCATCAATTCTGAGTTGGACATGGCTTTATAAGTCAGGCAGAGATCACCTCTGAGTAAGTGACCCATCTGTGGGTGTGGCTCAAATAAGGGTGTTCCTTGAGTTCGGTGTGGGTGGGGCTTAAGGGGCACCAGAGCAGTACTTCGCCTAGGGCGCCGTTTCAGCTAAGGCCGGCCCTAACTGCAGGTTATCACCAGATGAATCCAGACAGTAGAAGCATGCCTTCAGCAGCCCAAACACAGTATAATGTTTTTGATTTGTGATAGTACGTTTGAATCAATAGTCAGTTTAATTGTATGGATTTCTGATGAATGTCATAAGCCAGGGCTTCCAGAACATATCTGTGATCACCAACAAGATGCCTCTGTGGGAAGCCACCACTTGCAAACCATTGGTATGGGTACATTGCAAAAATACTGAATGTAGTAGCATGTAAGATTGTCAGGGAAGATGGTAGTTACACTCCTAAGCTCATACTGAGAGTAATGCTCAATACTCTTATACTGTTCTGTGCCTTGCACATATGTAATTTCCATACCAGCAGAGCTGTGCCCTATGCTGGAAACATGACAACTGCCAAATTTGCTTCTACACACATTATAGATGTCATTCTATGCATTAAAGACACTTGTCAGTTGGAGTGATGCAGTTTGTGTTTTATGTACCTCCTTCAGTGTTCATCGGGGGGGGGGGTTATTTCAGTGAGTTCACATGACACTGGTCCATTATGTCAGTGGCTCCATGTCTCTGGAGGTAACATTACATACTGTTGGGCAAAGCAGATCCAATGAGAGCCTTCTGCAGATATACAGTGGCTGCAGAAACCCCAAGCACATTTGTCTGATGTACAACTGAACATGGCCATATGTCCGGGTTCAAAGCTAAGGCAAGTACAGTGTCCTTGTGTGCCATTTAGATTTTTCTGAATCACTCTGCCATACTGTGCTGTCTCATTATCATATACAGCAGTTCATTATACAGTCATTAGCATATAACATTGCTAACCACATTATTTGGCTTAGACATGTTGTCTAGCTGGGTTTTATGAATTGCACACACCCTGTGTGTAGGTAATCTTTGCAGAAATTCACTTAACAAGATGTGACAAAGCTTTCTGAATCAGTGTTTTGCATCACAATTTTTTTCAGAGAAGATGTAAGGGTACTCAATAGCTGCTTCTAGCCATTACAGGGCAGAATAGTTACTACTCTTCTGACAGCAGTGATTATTTTATCGGTGCTCATTTTTTTATAGAATTGTGTACTTAGACTAGTGGTCTGAAGCCAGAAACATTGAGTGCCATAAACTGAATAATAACATAGTTTGAATTGCCCATTACAAAGGCAGAAATATAACCACAAAGCTAGATGTATTTGTTAACACAATGTATTTAAACCATTGCCACCCATAGATGGGAACAAAATAAATTGCAAGAAATTCTTAGAATTAACAGTATCTAGGAACTCAGCTTTGGAATTAATACCATCAGCCATATACTGAGCCATTGAATAATTAAATAATTGAAATCCCCACATAAGACAGTTGGCTTATTTTTTATGAACTTCACATTCATGCTCTGGTGATGGCAGTACCATATAAGTCTAATTACAGAGTAATCAATAATGCTAAAGATGTCTGCTACATATTTCAGATTCCTGATCAGTAATGAACATCAAGCTAGAGATGGTCTTATGAATGAATATAATTCCTCTCCCACTTTGAATCTGCACATATATTTGGTGAAATCGGTTATATTTATATAAATGAATTCAAAGCTTCAGTAATAAACACTATATTAAATGGCTGCAGATACTATAAGGAGTTTAGTTGACTCCTCTTTTCATTCACACTCCTAGCATTAGTATAATACATTCACAGGGTGATTGAATCTAATTGGCCTAAGATGTTTCATAGCTTGTTTGCAAAATGAGACCCTCCCTACAAGTTAAATGAAGTTCATCAAAGGAAAATGGGAAATAAACAAAACTGGCATCCTCCTATTATGTTATGACAGAAATTACCCTTATATAAATCAAAACACCTGAGCCAGTTGTTGAAATTCTTGGCCTTTGTGTTGATAGTCAGAATATGAGAGCGAAAAATTGCACTGAATTTTACTTTAATTTTATGCTTACATACATAGACATATTTCAAGCATGCACAATAATACTCTTCTAGCCTGCCAATATACCAAAACATTTGTTACCATAATAAATGTCCAGGCTGTTCTTAAAAATATTCGGACTAGTGCTTGCTTTAATGTAATTTAGTAGTCTGTTCCATGCATCAGCTGCTCTCTCTGAGAATCAAATAGTACACTTCTTATTCCAAAAGAATATTCTACATAGGTTGTCTAGCAATTTTCTTCTACTTTTTGATAACCCCAAACATTACTTTATTGTCTCTAAATGCCTTACATATCTGAATAATTTCTCCTCTTAAATATCTATATGCTACTCTGTACAAGTTCAGATATTTCAGTATTTACAATAACTTAAATTTTCACATCTATGTATGCCCTTGGTATATTTCTGCTGTACTCTTTCCAATTTAGTCTTGCTTTTTTTCATGCAAGGAATCCATATTGTTATTCCTTGTTCAAGTTTGGGTTTGATGTAATAACAATGACTTCATCATTTCTGATTTCATCTGTATTTCTTGTAACTGTAATTAACCAATTGGTTGATATGATTAGAAAAATTCAAAGCTGGATCTACCCATATACCAAATTCCTTAAATGTATCAACAGTTTCAATCAGTGTGTGCTGTATTAAATGTTCATCTTTCAATGTATGTCTCCTAAATCTCATATGCTTTGTTTCTCATGCATTTATCAGCATATTATTCATCTGTGCCTAAATGGTCACTTTAGTTAAGCTAGACAGTTCACCCATTTTCAAGTAGTTTGCATACAGACTGCAGAACACCTCAAATGAGAAAGACAGATCTGAAAGACAGAATCTAAACAGCTATGGGCCTAGGACAAAACCTTGTGGGACACCCTGACTATAATCAAGAATTTCACCTGTCCAATTTCTATATGGTACTTACCATGTGCTATTTGTAAACCATGCTATCCATCTTATCAAGAGTACATCAATACCAAGTTGTTCTAATTTATTGATCAATGTTTTGTGTATGACCCTATCAAATGCTGAAGTTAAATCTTTGTAAATTACATCGGAGCACCTTTTTTTCTTTCATAGCTATTATTATATTGTTATAGAACATCATGTTATAGGTGGTACTACTATTTTCAAGATATACATGCTGATGCATGGTTTTAATTCCCAACCTTTCCATTTCTGACAATAATTTATCCAATATAACCTTCTCCGTTATTTTTCCACAACATGAAAGTCTGAGTCTGTATGATTTTGGGTTTGTCCTTCTCCACTTTCCCTTAAAGACAAGTTTATACTGACTTACACTTACTTACTTAACAAGTGCTTGTTTCCAATCTTGGGGAATCTCCCCATATTTAAATGACCTAGTAAATAACAGATATAATTGTACTACAAGTGTGATGAAAGGAGGTACTGCCAGCACAGCTAGCTGGCATTTTGTAAATAATTATATGTCATTTGTGAATATCAAACTGATTTATACAAGGTGCTGGTGTTAAAAATGCATTAGAACTGTATGTCATGTGTATATCAAAATGATTTGTATGGACATTTGTGTTGAAAAGGTATTTGTAAAGTGCTTGTGTTTGAAATGTATCCACAGTGTGCCCTACTGGAAAGAATAGAAATGTACATGCACTATTGTAACTGAATGTATATGTTTTAACAGAGGAAACTGGAAATTAGAAGGTTAACCTCAGTCTAGCAAACTTTAAAATATATCTGAAATTAAATCACTTTATAGGCTAGGCCATAACGATGCTATCTCACCGGTTTCAGTGCAACTGGAGACACAAAATATATACTTGGAAGCTTTCTGTATTGTCTTTAGGGTGAACTAATTACTACTCTGGAAGTGTGGAGGTTTGCAATTGTTTTTTGACTTCTGGTGGGTCTACTTTAGAAGACTGACAACCAAAAGACTGAATCCCAAAAGACTGAAAATTCAAAATACTGAACACATTTTTAATGCAGGGGGAAAGCCCCCTACACCTCTCATGTGGGGTTCTGCACACCCCCACACCCCCTGCTAATTATATATACCAACTCCAGGATCGCATAACAGTGGAGAAGGGAAAAATTCCATCATTCAGTATTTTGCATTTTCAGTCTTTATGGATTCAATGTTTTGTTTTTTTCAGTCTTCTGAAATATAACCCGTCCAGTAACTGCCACAGATCTGAGCAAAAGCCCTTGTGTGTTTATTTTTACAGGTAGATGCTAAGTCATGCCAGCTTCCAGCAATGGGGATTTCATTGGAACTAGAAGTCAGATGACCAGAAGTGATGTCATTCTGCAAGCTATCTCAGAAGTAATATTTTAGATATTATTTTGTTAAGTATCTTAGTGAGACTGAACATTCTGTATGCTGTCTTGGGCCTGACAACAAGAAGGACCATTCACCACATCATCTGCCTTGCTCTATTAGGTAAGTTATTAGGGAATAATATAATTCTCTTAGATTCAGTCAGGGATATAGTGAAGCTTAGTTTAGATATTGTTTTTCTTTATTTGTCTGAGCATGCCCTTCAATGGTATTTTAAAAATTTCCTGTGATTTGAACTATGATGTCATTGTGAATATACACTTAGTATTTTCGTGTTCTTTTATTTATTATTAAATATATTTATTATTAAATATATTTAAAACTTTCATTGTGGCTGATCTTTGTAAGAGATATTTAAGTTTTGAGAGTATTTGCATATTTATTTGGTGACACTGCGTGGGCCATTTCTAATAGCCTTACTCTTGGCTGAACTGCTATTTGTATTAATATTATTCACTCAGTATCTTTGGTACCCTTGTAAGGGCCTTAAGGTAGCTGGCAGGAGTGTCTGTTGGCAGCCAACAACTATTATATGTTCCAGGGTTGTCTTTATTGTCACAGTTGCACAATCTGCAGAATTGGTATTATCATTGAACATGTAATAATCACAGATCTTATAACTATCTTCAATCCCTATCATAACACCTCCACCTTATTTTATTTTTGTTAGAATGTCTGTTACAATAAAAAAAAATATATATATATATATATATATATATATATATATATATATATATACCCTGACAGAGCTGCTTTCCAGTATTTATTTTTAACTATGTTTTACAACAATAACAACATCCATCTTGTGGGAATGAAGTACATTTTCTAGTAAAAAAACTATATTATCCTAGCATTAACAACCATCAGAGATGCATCAAATGTTGCTGTCTGTAAAGTGTTACATTTTTGACCTGGCAAACATCCTGCCTTGTGTTTGTCAAATATTACAAAATATCTGCTGCAAAAATTGTTTTCCCTGATCTTGGCAAGTGAACACCATCTTGTCTAAACACATGTATGCCGAAAATTAGGCTCAGATGCTCTACACATTTCCATTTTTTTAAACAGAACTTTTTTTCCTGTAGGCATTTACTCAAAAAATGTTTTCATTCATGGTGACCTGAGTCTCCTTTCTATGTGCAATTTGTAAAAAATACATCCTAACACCTGTACAAGGTATGTTATCTAAGAGGTATACCTCTCAACCTCTTAGTGCAAGGAAGCTAGACAATGTCATAAATAATGTGAAGAAAAGGCCCAAAAATAGGGACAGTTTTTAAATATTGCACTTATAAACTTAAGAGAGTTGATAAAGTAGCAAATTTTGCATTAGGATGAATTTTCTGAATAGTACAAAGTCTGAAACTCAAATGTCTGTCATTATGTGATTTCAGTCCTCAGTGATTTACCAGAAAACCAAAAATTTTATTAGGAATAGACCAAATATATGAGGTAAAAATCTGGGCATTCTGTGAAAATTTCAACAGTTGAGAGGTATGATAAGAGGGCTTTAAGTTCCCTTTTAACAGAGTGTCCTTCTGGATGAGATTATTTATATCAATATGAATGAAAACAGATTCATATTTCCTAACATTAAGGTGATCTAAGCCCTTTCTCATCCTATATTTTTGCTCCTGGCAAGCATAACCCTACTTGATGGTCATTATCTTCTCTGCAAATGTAAATATTCGTTCCTCTAAAAATTGACTCTCCAATTACAAGAATATCTTTTCTAACCAGATCTGAAGCATCTTCAGTTTCTAATTCAGTACAATCTGCTCTATCAGGTGTTACAAAGGAATGATCCTCATCATTATTGGCCTTATTAATCTCATTGTTTTCATTGCTTATTACATTTGCAAGCATATGAGTCTCATCCAGCTGGCTTTGTACATCTACAGCTTGACCCGTGTTGTCCACTTCTGTCTTTCACTTCTTTTTTCTTACAGTAATGTTCTTCAATCCTTCCATGTTCAATTCTGATTTCTTCCTTTTCACCTGTCTCTTGCCTCTTTTTTTCTACATTTTCTTTTGGGGGAAAAAAAAGAAGATGCCTTTTTCTGTAGACCAACAGTTTTCTGGTAGAAATATGTTATAATTCCTTGTAATCTGCATGTTACATAAAGCAGTGTTCTTCTTACTATGGATTCTGTTTGCTTTGATGACCTTAATCATTTTCTTTTTCTTACTTGTTATTTGTTGTCAACGTCAGCCTTTCTTTCCTTTTTTATTTTCTTCTGTATGTTCTGAATCCCCAGATTGCTGAATACTTGTACCGAGAATTCCACAGTTATCAATGATATTATCTTGTTCAATAGAGGCTGAATTTACTGACAAAAGACACTTCCTCCGGCTGACATGGACATCCTCCAAAAGGGCCTTACTGAGATGGACACCTGGTGTCAAAGTCATGACCTCAAGCTAAATGCCAAAAAATGCATAGTCATCCCGTTTGGGAAAAACAAAACACCCACGAATTACCACATAGATGGCAGCCCCCTTAATACAGAAGAGGTAATAAGAGATTTGGGGACCCAGGTAGATAGTAATCTCTCCTTTGACAATCGTATTGCCAAAGTAGTTAGGAAATCCTTCTATGTGGTCCATCTAATTACTAAAGGGTTTGCATCTAGAATTAAAGAGGTTATAGTGCCCCTCTACTCGTCACTCATTAGACCCATCATAGAGTACAATGCCCCATTTGGGATGTACCTCACAAGACACTTCCAACAGCTGGAAAGACCACAAAAGTACCTCACCAAGGGGATTACTGGCCTCAAACATATATCCTACTGAAAAAACTCTGGCTGTATTCAGTGGCATATCGCTTACTCAGAGGTGATCTCTGCCTGACTTACAAAGCCATGTCCAACACAGAATTGATGGACATGCTCCACCTAAAGAAATCCAAGTCACTGCGAGCAACACGCTCTAGTGAGCTAAACCTCGCCACAACAATACATAGAACATGCTGGAGGGATAGATTCCTGTCACAGAGACTCCCCATGTTTTGGAACAAAATTCCAGTCTACATCAGGCAGAGCCCCTCACTAACACTCTTCAAGAGGAACCTTGAGAAGTGGATGGGTAACAGAAAATACACCCCTGGGATCACTTCATTGGCTCTGCTTGACAGAGGATCAGTTAATTAATCAATGGGGCGGTGAAAGCCAACACACTCTGGCTAGGCTTATAAATGTCCTCAGCCGGATAGCCTAGTACCTACCTATGAACCTTTCCTAAATGTGCTCTATTCGCTCTTTGCCTAACATTATTTATCTCATCAGTCCAGTCATTAATATATGTAACAACAGTTCTCCATGCAGTGCCAGTTGTACAAGTGCCATCAGTAAGTCTAGATTTACTACTAATAATGGTAAGCCAGTCATTCAACTTTTGACATGAGGAGCACAAATCACAAGCGTTATAAAGGTGTTACATTTAACTATACCTAGCACTTAGTACACTGTACAAAGTACTTGCAATTTAGTAAATCATTAATAGTGCACTCATTAATGAATCCATTTTCATCCACAAATGTATAAAGAACTTTAAAAGAAAATGATAATCAAAATCAGTTACTACAGAATTCAAAGAGATTTAAAATAAACTTCTGTGAGAAAAAAAAAATCACACAAATAATATACAACTAAATATTTAATTAAGTAAAAAGTTGTTGCTCTGACCATCCCAGTTGTGAAAGTCACACAAAAGCTAGAATTCCTTTATATTGCATGTAAGTGCACAGTAGTAGCTTCTGCTCACTATCGCTTGCAGTCGCACTTTTTTTAACGTTAAAGATCAATAAATTACAAACCAGCACAGGATTGTTTCAGATACGCTCTGGATTGACCTCTCTGCAGTTTATGTGAATTTACAGATGACTGGGCCCCTTGGGATGGCTAGAGTTTGTTGTTTGAAACCTATCCAGTCAGGGTATCCCACAAGGCTCTGTCCTAGGCCCTTACTTGTTTAGATTGTATCTTTCAGACCTAATTTTTTCATCTGAGGAGTTCTGCAGTTTATATGCAGATGAACTGAAATTGGATAAACTAATTACATGTGTTACAAACAAGGCATGCCTGCAAAATAACTTGACTAAATTGATAATTTGGGCACAGGAGAATAATATCCTGATAAATACATCAAAAACTAAGCATTATGAGATTTTATTTATTTTATTTTACATTTGTTGACCGGGATAGTCCAACTGGATACATGTTCATTTTCAGCGGAGGCCCGGGGAGAAAAGCTCCAACATAGTCTTAATGACAGATAGTAACATATTAGAGTTTAAGATAGAAAAGAATAAAAAGCAATTTACATACTACATACTACCACAAACTACCTTGCTCTAACAAACACAACATACGACAGTTCCTTATACAGATCTTTAAAAACATGCTAGCGAAATAATTAAGACAGATTATAGATTAGAGTTTGGCTAATATACAATGTACATGTTTTGGGTTAGATATCCCCACCCTAGGTTGTCCTTTTGGGCCTGAGAAATTAGTATGGCCTTGGTTTAACGAAGAGGAGCTAATCTGGGTTCGAGCATGGACAAAGCCAATGTGACTTAAAATGGAGTTTTAGACTCTTTTTGAATTGAACTGGGGAAGTAATAAGCATGAGGTTGTTGGGGAGGGAGTTTCATATTTTTCCAATGGTGTTGGCGAACAGAGCCTAAGTTGTGGGATTTGAATGTTTGGACAAGGAGTCTGTTTGATGAGCGAAGGCAGCTTAGATTGGTGTAAGGAATTATTATATTTTTCAGTGCAGGGGTGTTATCAGGTTGTTTAAGAATTTTAAATGCTTCTATGAGTTGGTTCATCAGAAGAAGGTTTGGGAGTTCTATCCAGCCGAGTTTTTTCAGGTTAAAGCAGTGGTGTGTTCTATAGGGCAAGCCAGTTACAAATCTGGCAATATGATTATAACAACATGAGAGTTTGTTCAGGTCAGATTTGTTAAGGTTAGTAAGCACGGGAGAGGCATATAGAAGGGTAGAGAGAAGGTGTGATCGAGCAGTGGCCGCTTTGGCCATTGGGGTTAGGAATGTTTTTATCCTGTATAAGGACCCAAGTTTCTTGTTTATGGACTTAATGGTTTGGGTGATATGCATATCGAATCTAAGTTTATTGTCAATGATAACTCCTAGTAGCTTTGTGTAGGAGTCTAGGAAGATGATGGTACCATTGTTGGATTGTATAGTAAAATGTGTAGGAGGGGATTTATTCGTTGGGTAGAAGAGAAGTAGCTTGGTTTTGTTTGGGTTTAAGATCAGATGATGATCTGAGAGCCAGTTTTTGACTGTGGAAAAACTCAGCTGGGTTGTAGCTAGTAGGTTTGCTAGAGAGTCATCAGAATATATTAGAGTTGAGTCATCTGCATACTGAATACAGAAGATTTGGGAGACATACATTAAAAGGTGAATATTTAATACAACACTCAGTGATTGAAAAACACAGTTTCTGACCTAACCATAGTACCAACACCGCCTTACTCTCTTTCTCTAACACTATCCTACAAAATAAAAATGCAGGTTATCTCTCCTCAGCTACCTTCCTAGACCTCTCTAAAGCTTTTGATATGGTTCCACACAAACAACTCATCTCTCTTCTCAATAACCTATCCTTCTCTCAACCAGTCATCAACTGGTTTCAGAGTTACCTATCTGACCGCCAACAAGCAGTTGTTTGGCAGGACAACCTATCCCCCAACTACCAGTCTCCATAGGAGTTCCCCAAGGGTCCATCCTACTCTTCTCTATTTTCACCAATAATCTAGCCTCAGCCACAACACATGGCACACTCATACAATACGCAGATGACTCAACCATCATCTGCACAGCCCACTCCCTACCACAACTGCAAAAAGTCACACACAAAGCATTTTCTTCTACTGAAACATGGTTATCCGATGCCCAACTAATACTCAAACCAAACAAAACAAAATTCCTAATCTTCCAGCCCACCAAACTTACTCTTGACTGCTCTCACTTTAACATCACAGCAAAAGACAACACCACCATCCATCCTACAGAACACATCAAATTACTAGGAGTAGAAATAGGCAATAAACTGAACTTTGACATTCACATTTCCATGACCATTAAAAAAGTGCACAAAAAGGAGCATTATATAGAAATCAGCAACTACTTATCAAAGCAGCTAAAATTTCGGTAGCAAATTCTCATCTTAGCTCTACCCTACTCTATGCCTCTCCAATATTTACTAACCTTAGACAATGTGATCTAAATAAGCTCGAAACCTGCTACAACAAAATTGCCAAATTCGCCACAGGGACTTCCTACCGTACTCACCACTGTCTCTCACTAGCAGAACTGGGCTGGCTAGAGCTCCCCCACCTCCTTCAATGCTATCAACTCACACTTGCCCACAAACTAATAAACCAACCACTAAAAGTCCCATCCCTCCAGAATCTACTCCAACCCTACATAACCACGAGACCACTAAGATCCAGCCAAAAACACCTCCTACAGGTCACAACAGCCATTAACTCTGCTGGAGAAGCATTATTCTCCTGCACTATAGCCAAACTCTGAAACTTCCTCCCATCCTCAATTACCTGTGTAACTTCTTGCACCCACTTTACATCCTTACTAAAATCACACTTCAAAACTTGCCAGATATGCCCTTGCAACCCCCCCTCTAATACCATTCACTCCCCCCACCCACTACCTCTCTCCGCCCCCTATCAACAACCTACTCTTAGCAAGCTTGGCTATTCATGCTCCCAGCTACCTACCACATAATACTAATTTCTTGTAGCAACAACTGCTAATGGCTGTTATGTAACTCAAAAACAGTTTGTATCAATTGTTCACTGATGAATCTCAACTACATTTTAACCGTGTTTAGTATATGTCACCATATTTTAAAATTGTACTATGCACTACAGCTGTTTTACATCTGTTTTCTTCTTGTCTTGCGTCCTTAACTGGACTAATGTCTATATTTAAATGCTATGTTTTTTTTAACTGCATAATGCAAATAATAACGTGGAGCTTTTCTCCCTGGGCCTCCACTGAAAACAGACCTGTGTCCAGTCGGACTCTCCTGGTCAACAAATGTAAATAAATAAATACATTTTAAGGACCAGGGTATATGGGTAGATACAGCTTTGAATTTTTCTAATCATATCAACCAATTAATTAATATTAGTTATAAAAACTATACATTGTATAAAAAGATTTATAAAGTCTAGGAAATCAGAAATTATGATGTCATTGTTTGTCAGTTATATTAGACCAAAACTTGAGTGTGGGATGACAACATGGAAACCGTATAAGAAAACAAGCATAAGTAAACTGGAAAGAATACAGCAGAAATATACCAAGGGTATCCATGGAAGTGAAAATTCAAGTTATTATGAAGGACTAAAATATCTGAACTTGTTCAGTGTCTCTAATAGATATCTAAGAGGAGATCTTATTTATGCATATATGACATTTAGAGACAACTACCTCTGAGAATGTTCGGGGGTTATCAAAAAGTAGTAGAGAATCATCAGACAACCTATATAGAAGATTCTATAGGAATGAGAAGTGTACTAATTGGTTCTCTGAGTTCTTTTGGAGGCATGCCTTTTCTGTAACATATGATTCATGGAACAGACTACCAAATTACATTAAAGCAAGTACTACTTTAGATATTTTTAAGAACAACCTGGACACTTATGTATATTGGTAGGCTAGAAGGTTTTAATTCTCATACTTGAAATATTTGTATGTATGTATCCCTTTCTAACAACAAACAGTGAAAATTAAAGGTAAAATAACAAAATATAAATCAAAGTAAATCTTATTTACAAGCTATCCCTTTCTTCCTACAAACAGTGACAAATAATGGTAAGAAATAAAATATAAATCAAAATAAATCTTCTGTTACCAGGCATCTGCACCATCAGACACAAACCAACACAGTATTGTTTCAAATGAGCTTTGGATTCATGAGGATTCATTGGACTGAGCAGTGGTGCAGCGGTTGCATTGTCACCTCACAGCAAGATTTTCTCTGGTTCAGTTCTCAGCTGGGGTGCCTCTTCTGTGGAGTCTGCATATCCTGCCTGCCGTCATGTGGGTTTCCTCCAGGTGCTCCGGTATCCATCCATGTTACAAAGACATGCATCTGGAGTGTTTCTCCTCGGGCCTCCGCTGAAAATTGGCTTTGTTCTGAGTCTGTCTTTCCCTGTAAACAAATAAATAAAAAAAATAATAATAAATAAATAAATTATGTCACTCACAAGCAATGTTTTCCTATGACTGAGTAGTGTACAGGGGTCTATGTCAATTAAACGAACGCTTGAAATGTCGAAAGTCATATGGTCGAGACCTTATGATCAACATTTCAAGTGTTCAAAGATTGACTTTTCATGGTGCCGTATGGTGTAAAATGGGAGACTTTCCATTTTCTGCACTGAAGTGTGGTCTCGGAGTTGGTATATTTAAGTAGGGGGATGTGGGGGGTGCAGGGAGGCTTGTCTCCTTGCTCGCACTGTTATGTTATGTTTTTTTTTTTTTTTTTTTATTATATATTTGAACTTCCAAATGTCGACCTTATGGTCTCGAACATATGGTATTCGACATTTTGGACATTTGAATATATAACATAGACCCCGTAACAGGTAATATACTCCAGCATGAAGGATAATACAAACATGTTGGTATGGACCAGAAGTTTCTTCAGCACACCCTTTAGGTTGGAGATTTTCAGTCCATCAAAGCATGATACTGTTCATCTATCTGCAGTCTAGCTAGGGATCTAACAACCCTTTTTAACATGGAGTCTCCTAACATCCATATGTTCCCAGCCTGAGGCACAGGGCTATTGACTATATTCAGTGGTGCATTTGCACCTTCTGAGGTAATGGGCGGTGAAATATTTCTCACAATCCCAGTTCCTTCATTTTTTTTCTTTTCATGGTATCATTAAACTGTACTTCCTAGCCTACTCTGTCCAGAGTGGATGTTTTCTTAGTTGTCTTTGAACAATTAACATCCTTATTACTAGCATTCACCGGATACGTGTGTGAGAAATCATCAATAAATGACAAAACTTGAGGGTTACAACCTAAATTTTATCTTGAAGTATATTCTATATGCTCTTCTTTTAAACTGTGTGAGTGGTTAGGGTTGCATTGTTTTAGTAAGCCTACACAGAGTTATCTGTTTCCTGAGAAGGGTATTCACTGCATCAGTAATTGCAGTGTAAGAGGAGTTGCAACATGTGCCTGTATGTCTGCCTTATCTTGACCTGTTTGTGCTTCATTTGCAGTGGTCAAATGATTTCAGGACACCTGGGTGGACTGTAATGGCATCACAGCTTTATCATTACTACTAACTGTAAGGAATGTCATATTTACCCGACACTCTGCATCAATATGTGGTATATGTGCTATGTTTAACTACCCTTGCTCAAGTATATTATTAATATCACCAGCGTAACTACCCTCTTCATTCCTTAAGTGCTCTGTTACTAGATCTGGCAGATATTCATATTTATTACAGGTGAATATCCTGATACTATCAAACGTTCCGTAACTGTTACTAAACATAGAACATTTTACACAGGTAAATACTGCCCCTTCCTTCTAAAGGGAGATACACAACTGTACAAATCTTTCCATGAATAAAGTGTGTAGAGAGCACCTAATTAATGATTAAGCAAAACAGTGTACCCCTGTTAGACATGAATACAGTTAGAGGTGCTAAACAGCAAACACAGATAAACAGGTATCTAATCAGAAGTATAAATGGCTTCTCACTAAACTCTGTAGTCAATAATACTGAGTCATTCTTCATGAAAAAAATATATCTTTTTGAATGGAATGATGCTCAGGTAAGAAAATTACTGAGTTTAAATAGACAGCAAACAGTTATCAAAATCGCACTTGGCTACTTTACACAAATGTTACAAGCTAACACTATCTTAGGGTTTACTTGCTAATGAAAAACAAATTGCAGCTACTAAAATTGTATGCTGGGTAAGTATCATTGTAATTAACACAGGTAATGTTGAAATACTAAATAATAAACTAAAATAATTGTCAGTAAAACAATAATATAAATGCCACTTGACTGTGTTGGCTTAATATAGACAATTGTAAAACTGACTTTAAAATGTTTTATGTTAGCTTGCTAAACTGAATGAGGTTACAAATGCAGCGCACACTTATGCTCATTCAGTGGAAGTTTATAGGAAATGGCAATGCCATATACACTTGCAACTTGAAAAAGACACCATGAATAAGCATTTTATCATCATCACATCTAAAATCAGTGTGAGATCTTAACAAAACTCAATGTACAATTAAAGTTTATAAAAAATGGAATATAATTTGAACGTAAATATAAAGTAAACTCCAGAGGACCTCTTGGTCCACCCCACTTCTCATGTAAATGATACAGACGCATCTTTGCATCATGTCTCTCACACACACTTGTGACCACTCACTGTGGGGATGCTTTTAACTTCCTAATCTTTTCCTGACACCCTGACTCACCAATGACCATTGAAATGCAGGAGAAGATGGAAATTAGAAGAAGGAAATTAAATAATATAAAATAAAGTAAAATAAAATAAAGCTGGAAATACAGTTTGCCAAATGCACTGTGAAAAGGATAAAGATATCTCATTTTCTCTTAGGTCAAACAGTTATACCTGAGGAAGTCTTTAATACTTTGAGCTTATGCTCCTAAATGTAAGGTGTTTACTTGGTAACCACAGAAGTAAAGAATTGCGAGCTTTAAAAATCATTTCTTTTGACCTAGTTTTAATCACGTACAGAAATATCATCAGTTAAACTGGTTCTGCCTGGGGATGTAACTGCTCAAGTTTCATTGAAGTAGGAAACTCCTGACCTAACAATGTGGAAACAGGTCAAGCAGTGAAATGAGAGGAAATTTGATGAAAGGCACTGCAAATGCCATTAATAGAATAACAATGTTCCAAATCCTGTAGACATTTTTGGAAATGATCTCTTTTAGTTTGCTTTATTGGAATAGATGTTTGAATTATAGAGACTTTGTCTGGATGTTTTAATTATGAAGCAAATCATTTTAAGGGTAGAAAGAAAGTATAATGATTCTAATTTAAACCATTATTCTGCTACATTACGTTACAGTATTGAAATAGTGAGCTGGTATTTTCATTCCATGGTACAAAATCCGTAAATTATAAACCAGCATTTGTATAGAGTTTAAAGCCACGGTGGTACAGCGGTAGCATTGTTGCCTCACAGCAAGAGGTTCTCCTGTTCAATTCTTGGCTGGAGTGCCTTCTGTGTAGAGTCCTCCCCGTGGTCAAGTGGCCTCCGAAAGACATGCGTGAATGGGTGTGCCTTTGCTGAAGGTTGGGCGTAGGGCTGGCAACTCGGCACCATAACAATCAACTGCCAATCATTAGCGGACCGGAGTTCTGCTGTGGCAACCCCTAATCGGGAAAAGCCAAAAAGACAAACATTTGTATAGAGTTTAACCAGATTAAGAGTGTTACCAAAAGAAATTATGTATCACAGACCTCTCAGCTGGGAACCCTGAACAACCAAAAGATCTGGAATCCTCTAAACATAACATTCTAGCTATTTTATTTCCATAAGTGTATATCTGGTAAAATGAATGTCACTCTCTGTTAGAACTGATTGGTGGGTAAAATTTTCCCAGGCTGCCAGACGATTTCCCCTGTCTAATAATTCTCTGCAGTCCTTAGCCTCACATTTTCATTACTGTGTTCAGACTTGAAAAATTACTCATGTGCCTTAAGTGTTTCTTTGCGGTACTTTGTTGTGGGTGTGTGCAAAAACTGAATTTTTCTTTAGATCTTATATTGCTTTTCTTTGCTTCCAGAGTGTTAAGGTCCCTTTCTTCAGGGTTGGTTTTATTTATTTTCTCATTGGATCATGGGAGGTTATTAGGCTAATGGCTCTGGAGCCCATACAAGCCTAGCCAAGAGTTTATCCCTTTTGTCCTTGGCCTGCTGTTTTTCTTCTTTACAGAAGCCTTTTTAAATAAAAAAGAAAACACTGTAGGGTTCATTTTAACCTCTTCTAGCAGCACAATTTAGTAAATAAAGGTAGTTTCCTCAAACTGCATTTTTTTTGTCTGCCAGATTTTTTAATGTTTGGGTTTTGGACCCTGTTTCTATCACTATAGAATGATCTTTTCCTGTTTTCCTGTGGGAGGAAGACCCTTTCCTAAGACATATGTACACTTGCTCATATTACTTGTCTAAGAAAAATAATCCACGTAAGTGTTCCATCTGTTGAGAGTTTTGTACAGCTCCATCAAAACTGTAGTAAGGAGCATCTGGTGTTGCTGTTTCAAAAAAAAAGATCAGCAGAAGATACCACAGAAATTCTGCTTATTCTTTTCCATTTCACTCAAACAACAAAGAAAAATTAGAAGCCCTCAAAACCATTAAAGCCTAAATCTCTAGTCAGTTCTTTCACCCCCAAAACAATTAAAGCGTAAGTCTCTAGTCAGATCTTGCTATTTGTTTCAACTGTTGCTAAAACAGCAGATGAATCAGTACAGGACATTTCTATAAATGTTTCAGATACTTTAGTAGCTGAAATAGATGTCTGTCCTTTGGTTTAGACAGTAAAATCTTACCTCTTTGTTGTTTCAGGTCTGGTAGAAATATTCCCCTCGTCCAGTGAGTCTCAAAGTCACTTATGCACAGTTGACTGCAATCCCCACCTAACACAAATTATGACAGATTGAGAGGTCATTTTGATGACTCAGGCGGTTACTGTGGTGCTGAAATATCTGTACCATCTTTCAGAAACAGGGAGTCTTTGGAGATTTTTTGCCCATGCCTAGGATTATCTGAATTTCATCACAATCATCATCATCATTATCAGCATTACTGTTTTCAGTGTCAGTGCTGAGGTTGCTGGACATGATCAACACTGACACTGAAAACAGTAATGCACTGCTGTGAATCAGAATTTGTCGCTCCATTTAAATATTTTGTTAATAATGACAGTGTGACAGTCAAAGATAGTGCTTTTCAGGGTCCCTACATTTATTTTTGGTATAGAAGTCAATGTACATCTTAAGAACATTGAGAATGAATCTGTGAAGAAACCCTGTAATGGAGCTAACTTCTAGAATGGTCACAGGCCTAAAGGCAATGTTTCCATCAAGCTTCAGGGGACTTCGGCCTACACATGGATAGGCTGCAGCAGCAGCAGCCCTGTAGGTTTGCCTGTCACTCTTTGGCAACAGTCAGGGGCTAGCTGCTCCACCACATGTCTTGTTCACATGGGAAGCTGTTACAACAGAAATGTCATACTAATATCAGCTGAAGTTTGGTCACAGTTTTTTGCAGAGTATGTCTGCTAGAAAATAAGATGCAATCTTGCCATCCAAGATTCCTTGATCCTGGATTCTGAAAAAAAAAAAGTTTCATCTCATTTATGTCTCAAGGCTTTAGTGTCTTGATGGAAAATATCTTGCTGCTTCCCTGTGCTGTGCTGGAATTTAAAAGTTTAGTGGTGACAGTTCTAGTTTCCAGGATATGCAAGAGGCAACTTAAAGGTGAAAATCTGCAAAGCCAACCAATTGTTCAAGTAGCCAAAGTAGGACTTAGCAAAAAAAAAAAAAAAAAAAAGAATTGTGTATCAAACAGAAAAAGTGAGTCCTACACCATAGAGTATTATTTATAAACTCCAAAACTTACTTAATTTAAAAAGAGACATACATTTTTTGCATTGATGCTTCCTTGGTTGTATTAAAACAGAATATTAAAATGCCAACATTTAAATACTGAACATATGACCTCATACAACCTATCAATCCTTCAGCTCATAGTTATGTAAGAACATATAATATACGTGGTTTTCAAACTCATTAATATGTAGTAACTGATAGGCTGTTCAGCTTGCATAGTATAGCTACAAGACAATGCATAGTAGTATTAAAATGATGACAGAACAATACAATTAAACATAAAAAAACACAATATTTAGAACCTTCTTAACATTTCTTTCTACATCTTTGAACCTTCTGTTGCTTATTTCTCAATATAGGTTTGATGCTTATGGTAGAGTTTAAACCAAGATCACTATCAGCTCATAACAATGTGATCCAATGGTATTATGAAATTTCTGTATGAAGAATAACATTATTTCTCCTCTTACTCAAAGACATCTTTTGAAGGACTCTAAACAAACAAACTAAAAAGTGAGTTCTTTAAACTGGTTGAAGGTGTGAGAAAGATGAAGGAACAAACTGTAATGTGAGTTTGATTTATTGATGGGTAGGGGAGGGAAAGTCAGAAAAAGGGAAGGTAATGTGTATTATATTCTAAACAAACTAGAAGATGGAAAATGAGCTTATAATGAATGACTTATATCATGCCTGGCAGCCGTGGGGTATTCAAACTATTTGTGGAGTTCACAATTCAATATACTTTAGGGAAAGGTGAGTGGAATTTGGAAAGAATTAATTTATGTGATTAAAAGATGATAAGGAGTGAGAGGAGTCAGGCATCTGGGAGGTGGTGACAGAGGTCAGTAAAGTATGGAATAATTAATTCCAATATTGGATTAATATGAGCACGTGCATGTGCGTGTGTGTGTGTGTGTGTGTGTGTGTGTGTGTGTGTGTGTGTGTGTGTGTGTGTGTGTGTGTGTGTGTGTGTGTGTGTGTGTGTGTGTGATACTTATCTCCGTGGCATAGAGGGATAAAGCTCTGACTACATTGTTGCATGTGACATGAGTTCACCTAGCTGCTCAGGTGTCTACAGGAACTAACCAGGGTGGATGAAAGTGGGCAGCCGCTGCCAGCTTGCCTATCCTGGGGAAGGGACAGCTCTGTCTTGCTATATGGGGACATCTAGTGGGAGTACTAGGTGTTCACCCAGTGGAGTTCAAAGCCACCTGAGCTTTTGTGCTACACTTGTTAATTCACACTAAGCAGCCAATGGAAAACTAGCATGCAGAGACATGCTTCTTCACAGGAGGCAGCAACTGTGAGCTCAGCAAAGCCTTTGAATGAGGAGAGGATGTTCCCATGGGGAGAGGGTAGCCTGTCCTGAATGACCATCAAGCTGATCTGCTCCCTACCTCCCAACATTTGCAGGGGAATGAAGGGCTGATAATTGTTCCGAGGCAGGAACAAATGAGCTGTAGGGCTCTTGACTAGTCTGGATATCCACAGCTCCCATACAGCCAGAATTAATGGGCCAGGTGGGTGAAGGTAGAAGATCCATCAGACAAAGGTTCTATTGGGAGCAAAAAATATGAGTGCTAAATAGATGATGTGTATTGCTGTCTGGAGTAGAGGCAGTCAGGACTGTAACACAACTTGAATATGTGGAAAAGATGCAGATTAGTCTCACACATGGTGCAATAATAAGGAAATAGCATAATTGTTGGATGAAGCGGTAAAGACATGGACTGAAGTGTGTGGAAAAAGACTGGAGAAGTGAGGATATTGTCCTTGTTTCATGTATCACAGAAGAGATAGCTAGCTGGTGAGTAAGCAGGCAAGCTTCATACTTATGACTGGGTTACATGAAAGGTGAAATTGTTAAACACTGCTGTACAACGAGGGGAGGGGATAACATAAGACAGAAATAGGTAGATTTTCTTGCGAGATTATAAAAATAGAAGAGGAACTGAGAAAGGGGAGAGAAAACTGCAAGCTGGAAGACAGGAAAAGAATGAAAGACTAGCTGTAATAAGTTAAATAACTAAGGAGAGATATGACAGCAAAGCTGATAAAAGATGGAACTGTTTTGAAGAGAAATATAATGAAGTAGGTTGTGATAACTAAGAGTATGAAATATGTGTTGTTATGACACACTATTTGCTTTGAAGTAAATTGTTAAATGAAAAGTTTTAAATGCTGAGATACCATAAAAGGGACTGCTGCTTCACATAACTGGACTTTAATGGAAGTTACTGTGTATCAGAAGATAGAAATTTTGCTTGTGTAAATGTTTTATGGCAGTAGCATATGTGAGAAGGATGTGTGGGCTTCCTTGCCCAGTTCCTATATGTAGCTTGAAAGGTTTAGTAAGTCAAAAGTCTTGATATACAGTGGACATTTGAATGAACTCTAGAAGAACTCCAGATGTTTGATAGTGTATATATAACACAATAAAACTGTGTTGAAAACCCTTGAAGCATCAAGGCTGGGAAAGAGAACTAGTAAATTATTAACCTGATGACAACTCTAAGTACAACTGTGATTTTTGATATTATCTGTTGTATATCTATTCTGAAAAATACCTGTCTGATTCCTATGAGTGATAGGTAATAGCAGATATTTAAGGCAGTTCTTCAAAGATATAAGAAGTTTATAGTGTCAGTTAGTTCAGAAAGGATAACCTTGGGGAGAATAAACGGTCTTTGGGCTTAATACATTTCATGTAAAACAGATGTAGTTATTGCCCTCCAGGACAAAGAAACAGATCCTTCATTTGTAATGTCTTGGTAGACATTGAGGAAAGTCTAAAAAGGTTGATTATCCATTAATGTATGTGTTTACCTAAAATTGCCTTATAAACAGGACGATATGTAAATAGAATGAAGATAGTTGACAAGAAGAAGATTTGGTTATTATTGTTCGTTGAAGTAAAAAAAGATCGACTGGACTTTATTTGGGTCAAGTACAGAGTTTTCTGAATGCACTCTTCAATAAATGTTGAAGGTCTCTAAAATAGAAGCTCAAACTTTAACACATTTTCTTGTGAAAGGATGCTTAACAGAAGAGATACTGTATCCTTCAGTCTTTATACAGCTTATAGGTAATGTGATATTGCCTTAGGAGACATAATTTACAATTTCATGTAAACCATTTCTAGCATTATAGACATTTTTTTATTTAATTTAGAACTTCATGAATGTGTTTTCTCAGCTTAGCAAATATTGTGTAGCTCAGTCTGGTTGTACATCTGATGATTTACGAATAAGCTAAGAATTTCTATCTGAAATTGGTTTAAGGCTTTTCATCTACCTTTCCATACAAAATAAGAAGAGACTGAACATATATGGAAATTACCTTTGAATCGCTCCTATAAAAAATAAGCTTGAGAGTTGTTGAAATAAGTCCACCATTTTCTGCCCATATTTCTTTAAAGAGATTAGTCAAACTGTCATACTTTGTGAATGCTATGTTAAACTGCCATGTAATAGACTGGGACAGAATAGACTTAACACAGAGTTAATATAGTAGATTATGGTGAAAGACAATATTTGTGTCATTTGTGAAATTTGCAGATCTGTTTGTGTTAGGATGGGAACAGCATCTGCCATCACTACTTTAGCGTACTTTGCTTAGGTTGGTATAATGAGTACAGTGTAAGCTGGATTTGGATAAGAATTCTTCTTTTCATCCTTGAGGTCCATGCATCTAACAAACTTATTTTAATAGATTCTTAAAGTAGATAACCAAGGCAACATGCTAGCATTTTGTCTGAAACTTCAGCTAACTTGTTAGAACTTTCTTCAGTTTTGCCCCAAGTTTTGTCATTGTCGATAACTGCTTATTCGATGTACTATCTGTATATCCCAACTATTTAATTCTTATCTTGTAGCCCAAGTTGTAGGTTAAAAGGTCCTTTGACCAAAATGCAAGTAAATAAAATAAAGAAAAATTGCACCACCTCTCAAAATATCACCCTATTTGTTAATAGCTTCATAGGTTAGTACTAGGCTATCAACAACCAGGTCTTTATAAGCCTAGCTGTGCAACCCAATTGAGTTTTGTTCTTAAGGACATTGGACACCTATATGATTGGGTATGTTAGTAAGGTGGTAGCTAAGGGTTATATGGGGGAGGGGGCAGAGCCATGAGTGTCAGACTGGGAGTGAATTTGCAATTTTCTATACAGTGATCAAGGTTTCACTTGAAAAGGGGTGGAGATGAACTCCACTTCATGTGGCTGAGGAGCCTGTTCCATGTCTCTCCAGCATGTTTTAGTTATATTGCATACAAAGTCCAGGTCCTTGGATCTATTGTTCCTTGTGCTGTGATATGCAAGATGTCAATCAGAGACAAGGGTAACAAACATATCCCCCCTGTTTCTTCTGGAATTAGAAAAAGGAGCTCTTGCCTCTTTTGTCACTGATCCTATGTTTTTGCTAACTATCCAATTCACCTTTCTTCTATCTTTCCTCTCCTGTTGTAGCCTTCAGAACAGTACATATATCTTATGGTCTGGCAATACAGCTGCAACATTACCTCTTTCCTTCTGGACACTAACCCCCCCAAATGCAGCATTCTTCTTGGTGTTGTCACTACCATACTACTTTTCTTACTTTTCTCCAGGTGATCTAAGACAGGTGCAAACAACACCCCCATTCCCTTCCTACTCTATTGCCTTCACTGTAGAGAGTTGACAGTGAGGGGTTAGAGCTGAGGTAGCCATCAGGGGTGGTTTCACATTTTCTTGTTTTTCTTCCTGTTTCTAACCACACACATGTAAGGATGCAATGGATGATTGCAGTGGATGTCCCCTCGCTTCTTCATGGTGCATACCCTATAATTGTTTCTGCCCCTTTCTCTCTTGCAGTAGAAGTAGTAGTTTTCCTAGTCTTCACCAGGAAATCTCACTACCCTGTGTGCCCCTGAGTGCATGCATACCCCTATTCTTTCCCCTGAGAGGTAAGGATGCCACACCCTATCACTCCTCCATTCCTTGCAGTGCTGGGGCTGAAAATTGAACCCTGGACACCACATCACAGTCAGGGCTCCATTCCTCTGCTCCATGGATCCAGTCTAGCTGACTTGTTGGAACTGCCTGCTAGAATTCTTTCCCTTCAGTAAAACAGACGTAAGCTGATAACATGAAGTAATTCTAAGTTTTAAATTGCTTTATTGAAACACATTTTTTACCTAAGTAGATACCAAAGCAAAAAAAAAAAAAATCAAACAAAATGCATTTCAGCTGTCAGTACCATGCAGCCTGAAGAGGACATAGGGCAACTTGATTAGTATACAAAAAAAAAAAAAAAAAAACTGAAGTGGAACATCATTGAACCTGAAACCATGGAATTAAAAAGACAAAGAAAAAGTAACATGGTAAACAAACCCTTTAAAACAAATATTCACATACTACTACTGCTTATAATAAAATAAAAAAATCCCTCTTGTGCCTGTGTGAAGAAAATGCTAACATGAGAAAATGTTAGAAAATTTTCCTGTGGGGAAGACTGGCGGATCACCAGCCCAATTATAGATCACTATATTGCTAAAGTAAAGATTGTGAAAAATTATAAAACAAACAGTAATGCAACCTTCATTTTAGATTCTATCTTTATTAGTTATGATTCTGTATAAATGATTAATGTAAGGAATTCTACCTACAAGTTGTTGATCTGTTTCTGTGACATAGCCCAGTAAATGTGACTGGCCCTTGTATAATACAGTCTTTCCATTTTCCAAGCATCATTTATAAAAGAATCCCCCTGGCTCTAGTTCTTTAAATTTGTCAGAAATATGAAATTAGTTTGACAGAGAAAAAAGAATGTCATGCTTTGGAGTTAGAAAACTAGGTAAAATACTTGCAATACATGTTATGTTCCATGGTAAATTTATTTATAGCCATAGCTCTCCCTGCCCACTAACAGTATTTCTAAAGGGACTCCCTTTGCCACAGCCCTTCATGTTGTGGCATCTGGGGAATTCACTATAAAAAAAGGGAAGAAGTGTCTAATAAAGAAAAAATAATATGGTATACATTGTGCCACAGTCACAGTATTATAGTTTTAAGTCTAGGAGTAGGAGCATTTCTCACTGGTTTCTGTTTATATCTACACAACAGGATTCAACAAAACCTGATTTATAAAGTGCATTCCATCAAAACTGTTCAGTTATTGAGATTTTTAAAAACTAAATGAAAACTCCAGCCAAGCTGGAACTTCCAGTGAGTGACCTCTCAAACCTCTTGAATCAGAGGCACATTGGATATATGCAAATGACCCTTATGAGCACCAGGTATTTCAGCTAATTGGTGATTCTGAATGCTCGTTACTTGTTTCATCATTTTGATAGACAATTTTAGGCCAATAAAGCCAACCCCCACTAGCTGAGGATATGCATTTTTAAGCCTTGTTATGACCTCATCAGCACAGCACAAGCAGACTGTTTGATTAAGCATAAGAAACACAGGGCTGTAATACCCAGCTGGTGTCAATTATCATTAGGGTGACTGCAAAATATCCCAAATAACAAACTAAAACAATGAGTGAGAAGGTTACACAGAAAAACCAATCAGTAAAAACTAAATGAAAACTCCAGCCAAGCTGGAACTTCCAATGAGTGACCCCGCAAACCTGTTGAATCAGAGGCACATGGGATATATGCAAATGACCCTTATTAACACCAGGTGTTTCAGCTAATTGGCGATTCTGAATGCCCATGACTTATTTAATTGTTTTGAGGGACAATTTCAGGACAATAAAGCCAAACCCCACTAGCTGTGGATATGCATATTTCGGCCTTGTTATGACCTCATCAGCACAGCACAAGCAGAAGCATAAGAAACACAGGGCTGATATACCCAGCTGGTGTCCATTATCATTAAGGTTACTGTAAGAAATCCCTAGGGCTTGCATAAACTTCCTAGAGCACTGATTTCTGACAACTGGAATATATAGCAGGACTCCTAATGGTGACAGTCTACATTCTAACACATTTCTGGGGATTTCTCCCACCCTGCCCACTTGGCATTAGTAAACTGGAGCACTTATGCAGCAAACTGACCCACATTGTTACCAGTATAGCCATTTATGCTGCATTTTCAGAGATGTCATTCCCTCTTTACAGTTCTGAAACTGTAAGATTTCTTCCATTTTTTAATATATCTACTACTGATGTGGCATTTGTCGATTTTGTATTGTAATAGTTGCATAAATATCTATTAGATCTAGTAAGAATACCATTTAATAGAAAGCCATAATAATCTTATTTGTTAAACAGGTAGTCCCACTGGGCACACAGCCCCATTTCAAAGGCAGCTTGGGAGCAATTTCTGGTTAAGTGACTTGCTCAAGCTCACACATGAGACAAATGAGGGCTGAGGGAATCAAACTCTGCATCACAGGAAACAACGTTTGCAACCTTAAGCTGTACACTAACTGAAATTCTAAGGGAATTTCACTCTGAGTTTATCTCTTCTGCTTTTACATGCTGAGAAACTCCTTCCTGCCCCACACCTTAATTTCATCCTCACAGAAATGAATTAGCCACCTATCATGACCAATCCATGTAAAAAAATTACATTTCTAGAATCATTACAGAGTGCTTTGAAATAAATTTAAGGGAGTATCAACTTCCTTTATAGATTCATAGATTGTTACTAGACTAATGACCTGGGTGTGCCTTTATAAGCCTAGCCGAGTCTTCCCTAAAGAATGATGACATCCTGTATAAAAATAGGACACTGAATGACGGCCAGGCATTTATAAGTTACCTCAGTCCATAACGGACATGGGTGTTAGGCCCAGTGTAAATTTCCTATTCCCCATCAAGTGGTCTAGGTTGTGCTTTAGGTCTGTAATAGACAAAGTCAGCATTACATGGATGAGAAGCATGTTCCACATGAGCGGCAGTCTCTTGGACACATATCTGTCTCTCCAAGGAATGGGCTTTGAGGTGCTCTGCATAAAGCAGGTTTGTTATGTCTTGAATTATTTTTGTAATGAACCTCTGAGGTCACTGTAGTTGCTGCATATGTCTGGTCAGGTAAATATTAAAAGGGTCATTGTACTCTATGATTGATCTGATAAGGGCAGAGTACAGTGGGATAATGATTTCTTTGGACCTAGATGCTATGCCCTTACTTATAAGTTGCACAACATAAAAGGATTTCCTCACCAGTGTGGCCATATGGTTGTCAAAGATAAGTCTACTGTCTACATGCGTATCCAGACCCTTGACCACTGGGTCAACTCTTAGGGGCATATTATCAACATGGTAATTAGCCAGGATGGTTGACATCCCAAAGGCTGCAATTATGTATTTCTTAGCACTGAGTTTAAAACCATGGCTTTGGCACAATTTGTTAGTTAGAGATTGGCCTTCATGAAGAATGCTAGTGTCTGCAGGGGAGTCTATTAACTCCCAGCTTGCAGTCATCTGCAAACTTAAACATCCATAAGCTATCAATGTTTGCTTCCACTCCAGAGAAGTAAATACCAAAAGGGAGTGGACTCAGTACTGAGCCTTAGGGACTCTGCTAGTGGCTGGTCTCTTGGTGGATGTGTCTTCACCAATTTTGACCTCCTGGTCCTATCAGTGAGCCGGTTGGCTATCCAGTGGGTGATAAAAGGATTTATACCTAATTCAGTGAGCTTGTCTATAATGTTTATACCTTATTCAGTGAGCTTGTCTATGGTGCCCAAGTGGAGTATTGTATCAAAAGCCTTGACCAAGTTGAGATATACTGTGTGCACCGTCTTGCCATCATCCATTGCTTTGGTGACCCTCTCAAAGAAGTCCACGAGATTTAATAGGCATGACCTACCTTTAACAAAGCCAATCTATGATAGGTCCAACATTTACAGGTTACCTACATCCTCATTTATCATGTCCATGATGATTCTTTCCATGGCTTTACATATGAGGCTGGCCAGACTTATGGGCCTGTAGTTACGTGGATCAGGGGTTGGACCTACTTTGTGCAGAGAAATGACTGTAGCCATCTTCCATTCTTTGGGCACAAAATCTGACTGTAGGTTTCACTTGAAAAGTAATTCAAGTGGACCATTCAGTTCATGTTTCATGCTATTTAATAAGCATCTTGGGAGGTTATTGGGGCCCACTGATACAGTGTTTCTGGCCTTGGAAAGTGCATTCATGATCTGTTCCCTAGTAATGGTTGGGGGATTGTGGTATGCAGTATTTCCTTTGGACTATTGGTATGGTGGGGGAGAAATTTGGGCTGAACCTGACAGCCAAGATTTTGGCAATGTCCTCTGGTTCACTGTGGATGATGCCATTTACAGTAAGTTCTGCACATTGTTGTGTACTTCCCTTGAGGTTACGGACATAGCTGTAGAAAGTTTTGTGGTTGTCTATTTCCAGAGAAGCTATTTTTTCTTCAAATGTAGCCTTTGAAGTATTAATTAATGGTCTTGGCTGCCAGTTTAGTGGGTTGAGGACCCAGCCTACTCCGACCTATACCAAGGACCCCATGCTAATGATGAGAGGAGTGTATGTGGCTCTATTGGCCAGTGTGTGCCTACCATAAAACCCAGCAGCCCTGGGTTAATAAGCTACTGGCCAGTCGGTGTCTAGTTGCATAGTCTGGGTTGCCTGGGATAGCTCTGTTGAGCAAAAGCTGGACATAAAACCAATCAACCTGCCAAACATGAACTGAGAATTGCAACACTTAGTGTAGGTTCTCTGACAGGATGGAGCTTGAAAGCGGATGACATGAAGGTACAAAGGAGGCTGAACAGCCCATGTTTCCAAGAACCAAGATGGAAGGGCAGTGCAGCGAAGTCACTTGGCTTGGTATCTACAATCTACTACTCAGGAGGAGGACAGGCTAGAAATGGCGTGGGAATTGTGGCGAGAGAGAGGTTTCAGAAGGGAGTGAGAGATATCATCAGAAATAGTGACAGACTCATAGACTCCAGTGTAATGATAGGGCAGTATTCATAATCTCAGCTTATGCCCCACAGCAGGGTTTTGATAGTGAGGAAAATAGTACATTCAGGCAGCAATTGCAGGACTTACCAGATAAAGCAGGACAACATGAATTGGTGTTAATAATGAGTGACTTGAATGCACATATCGGGACAGACAGAACAGGATATAAAGACTGCCTGGGTCTACATGGGTGGAGCAACAGAAATAAAGAAGGAGAAGCCATTATAGGCTTCTGTCTGGCAAATGGCTTCATTGCAGCCAACACATGGTTCAGAAAGAAAGAAAGTCACAAGATCACATACAAAAGTGACCAGCATGCAACTCAGGTAGACTTTCTCCTAGTAAGGACAGGACACTCGGTTAGAATCAATGATTGCAAAGTCATCCCCAGTGAAACAGTTGGCCCACAGCATAAACCTCTGGTTGCCACATTCAGCTGCAAGCAGTGGTCTAAGAAGGCTCTAAGGTCAACAGAGACCAGTCTGAAGACATGGAAGTTGACTGGAGAGAAAGTACAACAGTTCAAGGAATTTTTCAGGGCTCTAGCACCCAAAAAGAGGAGGAAATGGGTGGAGTTGAAGAATGGCAGCACCTAAAACAGCATGTGTGAGGACTGCAGAACTGATATGTGGCCAAGCCAGGTATGGAAATAATGGACATAAGGAAAGCCGGTGGTGGAATGCAGAAGACCAGTAAGTCATCAAAAGAAAGAAGGAGTGGAGGAAAAAGTGGGAGATAGAAAAGACCGACCAGGCTAGGAAGGAATACTGGTTGGCTAACAAGGAAGCTAAGAAAGGGCTTGTAATAGCAAAGAACAGGGCATCAGAGGCACTCTAGCAGCTTCTGGAAAGTGATTCAGTAGGTAGCACAAAGAAACTATATCAGGTTTCAAGGCAAAGACAGAAAGATAAAGAAGATAGTCAGACACCCTTCATAAGGGATCCCAGCAACAACCTGCTCATCAGTCCAGAGGACATCAAAGGTAGATAGAAGGAGTATTTCCAGCAGCTTCTGAATGAAGAAAACCCCACAGAAGCTGTACTGCTCTGACACAGCCTACAGTGGGAGAAGAAGAGGAGTTCACCCTAGAAGAAGTAAGAATAGTACTAAGGAAAATGAAGTCAGGGGAAAATAGCAGGCTCAGATGAAGTCACAGCAGATATCATAAAGATGCTGAGTGAGATGGGGGGAAATGGCTCCTAAGGGTACTCAGAGTAGTGTGGAGAGAAAGGCATATACCAGATGACTGTAGAATAAGCATACCTGTACCAGTGTACAAAAGAACAATGGGGACATCCACAACTGTGGGCAGTACAGAAGCATCAGAATCCTGTCACACTGCATGAAAGTTCTGGAGAGGGTGATTGGTAAACAGAAATTCATCGTTGGTTTGGTACCTATGTCTCTGATGCAAACAGGTAACCTGTAAATGGTTCATCTCCCAGGCCCATGCTTACACTTATCAGGGGTATCAGAACTTGTCAGAGATTTGCAATGCATGGCTACGCTTAAAAAGGCCCTTGTGGGTGTTAGCCTAGTAAACACCTATGAACCTATGAAGATATGCACAATGGTAGAATATGAGATGGGAGATGAGCAGTTCAGATTCAGACCAGAATGCATCACAACTGACCCAGTGTTTGCTGTGAGTCAGATAGTTGAGAAGAAGCTAGAGATGAAGAAAGAGTCCAACTGGGCATTCCTAGACTTGGAGAAAGCATATGACAAGGTCCCAAGAAAGCTGATTTGGGTAGTACTGCGATCATTCGAAGTCCCAGAAACACTTGCAGAATTAGTGCAGGCTATGTACAAGGACTCAATGACTCAAGTATGAACAGTGTTCGGTCTCACAGAGGGGTTCCCAGTGGGAGTGGGTATGCAATAGGGTTCAGCTCTGAGACCACTGCTGTTCATACTGGTGATGGACTACATTAGCAAACAGGTTGGAGGGAATAGATCAACAATATTGCTATATGCAGATGATGTGGCATTACAGTTAGACTCTGAACAAGAACTTCAGTAAAGGATAGGGGAATGGAATGTAAAACTGAAGGCACATGGGATGAAACTTAGTACAGACAAGACAGTGGTAATGGCAGCAAACAGGAGAAATCAGAAGAAGCTGAGAATTGAGATAGAAGGAAAAATAGTGGAACAGGTTAACAGCTTTAGGTATCTGGGAGGGATGGTTGAGGAGAAGGGAAGTCTGAATGAAGAGATCAGCACTAGAATCAGAGGATCTGCAGCCAACTGACATAGAGTCTCAGATGTAGTCTATGCCAAAGAAGCTAAAAAGTAAGGTGTACAAGACAGTGATGCAGCCAGTACTACTGTATGGTACAGAAACCTGGGCAGTAAAGGCAGAGCAGATGAGGAAACTAAAGGTGATGGAAGTGAAGTGCCTGAGAAGGGTGGTAGGATGCACACTGTGGGACAAACAAAGAAAAGAGGACATAAGAGCAGAAGCCAAAGTACCTCAAATTGCAGAAAATATCAAAGAGAACAGGTTATAGTGGTTCGGACAATGTACTGAAGAAGATTTGGGACAGACAGGAAGAATGTAAGAGGAAATGAGGGCCTCCAACAAAGAGGTGGATGGATTGATTGAGAGAAGATCTGCTACGGTCAGGCATGAATGTTAAAGAAGGCAGGAGTATGGCATTGAAGCAAGAGAAATGGCGACAGTTAACATGATACCCCGACTCTATGTAGAAAAATGGGAAAAAAGAGGCCGATGATGATGATTAGCTGCCAGTTTAGATTGGTCAAGGTGTTTTTAGTATGTTGGACTTTGTTTTTTCTACGCTTGTCCAAGATTTTTTTTTTCTTTTGTTGTATAACTGATTGATATTGTGATTCCACCAGGGTGACTTGTCTTTTGAATTTGTCTTATTCTTAATAAAAGGGCACAGCTTGCTCTATACAGCTATCAATATGGCTGAACTTAGATTTTGTAAATAGCTCAACATATGCTGTGGTGTTTACTGGGTTTGGGGGTGCTTGGAATTTAAAACCAAGGTGTTGTGTAGTAGAGATGAGTTAGCCTTAAAATAGTTCCTGAAGGATTTTGGTTCTGCTCATCCCCAGATTTAATTTTTATTTCAAACAATACTGTCTTATAGTTAGATATGACAAGCAAGGACATTACATTGGGTGGGGAACATTACTTCCCCATGTTCATGACTACAGTGTCAAGGATGTTTGTACCTCTGGTAGGAGAATGGATCATCTTTTCCAGGATGTTGATATTAACAAAGTTTAGGAATCACTGGACGTGTACATTAGAAGTGTTGTAGGATTCCTATTCTATAAATGGGTAGATGAGATCTGCCTGAAGATTGTACTGGGTTGAATGGTGAGGGACTCTAGTACATTGAGATAGATAGTATGGGTTTCCTTGGACATGAAGGGGACCTATAGGTTGCAAGAACTGAGAGATGATAAATTGGCAGGTAAAGGAGTGTAGCATTGCTTCAATAAATCCTCAAGTCTTGGCGAGTACCTTCATGAGGAGGACCCTTTTTTTACAAAATCTCACTAAGATGACATTGATGTATAGACTGTATTTTATATACCATATATCATGGACAGTAGTTGGTTAAAAAATAAAAAAACATAGCATTGTGCATAAGACCTAGGATAAAAAAGTGCCCGGTCCTGGTAGGTGCACTGGTGCCATGAATAGAAGAAATGCCAGTGTAGAATCCTTAAGACATGGAACCATTCCTACAATGGGGCCAGGCCCAGGGGAAGATGGCCCCTGTTGTAGAAGGAAGTAGTAGTCCACAAAAATCACAACAACTGATATGCCAGAAAAGAGCCATAAAGACAATAGAGTGTATTGTTACTATTATGCAAGAAGTCCAGAATTTACAGACAGAAGACACACAAAAAGATAAAGAGAGAAATTAGAGGAAAGGAAATACTTGCACAAGAAAAACTGTCAGAAGCTTCAAATAAAAAAATGTGTTTATTAATACAACAGACTTATGAAAAACATTATATAGACCAAGAAACTACGGTCCATTTGGAAAAAAAAAAGTGGTCGAGGAAGTCTGAAAATATAAGGAAGAAAATCTAGACATTTTTGAAAGGTGTAGAAAGGAAATATAGACATGGGGAAGAAAGAGATATCTGATATAGTGCAATATTTATGCAAAGGAGAAAACCAAATTAATCAATACAAAAAAGCAGCCCCAAAGATATTCAAAGAGAAATACAGACAAAGGCATCCAGATACGGAAAATTTCACAATACAAAAAAATAAGATGATAAAGAGGGAATGTAGAACAGAAGATTAGTAAAGCAGAAGTAAATAGATGCTGAAATTATGGAATACCTGTGAAGTGAAGGATTTGGTGTAGAAAATCTAACACAGGTTATATTACAGCATGATGGAGCAACGAGTCCCCCAAGTAAGGAGAAACAGGAGGAGCAGGAGACATCTGAAGAAGAAATATAGGCATGGAAGAGAAATATTTAATATGGTGCAATATTTCTGCAAAGGAGAAAGCAAGACTGATCAAAAAGATCAGCACCAAAGATATTTGAAGAGAAATACAGGCAAAGGCATCTGAATATGGAAAAGTTTACAGTATGTAAAAATAAGAAAGCAAACAGGAAAAGTAGAAAAGAGGATTAGTAATGGAGAAGTTAAAGAAGTAGAAACTGAGGTTATGGATTACCTGTGAAGTCAAGGAGTTAGTGTAGAAAATTTTACTTTGATAACATTTGAGCAGGATAGAGGAATGGATCCCCAAATTAAGGAGAAACCAGTGGAGCGGGAGACATCTGATCAGTTGCCATATGAAGATACTTTATGCATTCCATAGGAAACCAGTAAAAAAGTTCAGTTGGAGCTGCACAGCAGGGGAAAGAACAGGAAATTGTGGCAACTCTGACACAGTCAGGGTTGTGGAGTGGTAGGCCAGTGAGTTCCCATATGAAAGAGATATAGATGACATGGGATGAAACTGAAGAGAATGTGGCACAGGAAGATGCTGTAGAACTTTCTATAGAATGTCCCCAGGAAATGGAGGACAAAGAATGTGCCCTCAGTCTAGAGGAAAATGATCTAAGAGAAGAGTTGCTTGATTTAATAGAAATGGACAGACATGTTAAGATCAATGAAAGAAACAGACTACAGAAAGTCAATAGAACCTAAAAAATAGAAGTTTGATAAAACAGATGAACACAGTAATTAGGACTGTTCAGAGAGATTCATGTGATATAAAAGAAGAAACCAGGATATATTATTATGCAGCTAAATTAATAACAGATAGTCTTACTACAAAATCACAGGGCAGTAAGGGAAAGGATGAGGTGAAATCAAAATGCCATCATGGAAGTATCGAATAAAGAAAACTATAAAACAATTAAGATGAGGTGTCACTGTCAGAAGAGTATAGAAAAGGGAACAGATCAACAAAAATACTCAGAAAGCTAGATATGATAAAAGCAATGCACAGTATCAGAACAGATCAGGATTTATTGTGCACTATTGCAAATAAACTAAAAATATCAACACAGAAAGAAAAACCTAGATATACAGATAACTATAAAGGAAAGGTACAAAATAAGCAATTTGTTGATGACCCAAAAGTTTTATATGGAAGCAATGCAAAAGGAATACAAACACCAGTAAAAAAGAAGAAATATATACATTTTGGAGAAATATCACTGAAAATCCTGTGGAACATAACAAAGATGCTAAATGGATAGAATAAGTAAAAGCATGAATAAGAAGTACAAATGTACAGGATATGAAATAGGATGACGTAACGGCCTTTGAGATGGGAACAAAGTTAAAAAAAGCTCCTAAATGGAAACCCTCAGGCCCAGATACAGTACCTAACTTCTGGCTAAAAGTATTAATATATTTACATGAAGACTTAGCCATGAGTAAGAACTATTTGTGTGTACACCCTGAACAGACACCAGCCTGGTTAACAGGAAAAACAATGCTCCTACTTAAGACTGAACCTGCAAGCTATCCTAAAAACTATAGACCAGTAACTTGCCTTCCGATGACATATAAACTATATACTGTAATTGATATTGACAGAGTTTATAATCAATTAGAAGAAAACTCAATCATGGCAGTAGAATAAAAGGCTAATAAAAGAAAGTCATATGGAACAAAGGATCATTTGTTGGTAAAAAAGTCATAATGGAGAACAGTAAAAAGGGGAGAAATATAAGTATTGCATGGATAGACTAAAAAAAGAATTTGACAGTATCCCACATTCATGGATTAAAGAATACTTAAAAATATATGACACCCTACACTGATTGATTACATTACAGCAACCATGAAACAGTGGCAAACCACTTTGCAGTTAAGTCATGATAAAGGACAAATTATTATTCCAGGGATAACATTTCAAAGAGGGATATTCCTGGGTGACTCACTGTCACTGTTGCTCTTTTGTCTTGCCTTTAACACATTAAGCTGTCTACATAACAGATTAGGTCATGGCTACAATTTGGCTCCCGGAAAATAAGAACGTGTAAATACTTATCTTTTTTGTCAATGATTTAAAACTGTGCAGTTTGTCAGATGAGGAATTGAAAGCACAACTGCAAGTGGTCAAAACATTTTCAGATAATATAAGAACATCCTTTGGTACTGATGAATGTGCAAAAGCAACCTTTAAAGCAGGACAGCTGCAGCACCAAGAAAATATCAGTTTGGGACAGGAATGTGATATAAAAGAACTTGAGCAGGAGGGACTGTATGAATATTTGGGAAATGCTGAAGGATAAACACTAAAACATGAAGAAATGCTAGTAAAACTTAGTAAGGAATATTTTAGAAGACATAAAGTAATAATGAAAACACTGCTGACATCTAGAAACAAAGTTCAAGCTATAAACCAATTTGCTCTGTCCTAACTTACAGTTTTGGAGAGACTGACTGTCCCCAAAAGGTGTTGAACAGTTTGGACAGGAAAACAAGAAGGATGCTTTATACTCATCAAATGATTTATAAAAATCAGTGTATATCAAGACTATATATTCCCCATTTTGAAAGAGGTATGGGCCTCCTCAAAATTGATTACATATATAGGTATGCAATTATGGGTCTGCATACACATCTGCTCACCTCACAAGATCCAAATGTACTGAAAGTTTTGAAACATGAAAAGAATAATTCTAAGATGACTTCCCTTCTTAGTTTAGCAGACACATATTGGTGTCAAGTGGGAATGAAAATCAAACCCGAAGTAGATAAAAATCATGCAGCAACCAAATGTGCCAAAAACAATAGAAAGAATATAAGGTAAAGGATCAGATGAGAAGGCAAGAAATGTGGAAAATGCATAAATATAGTTGCAAGTATAAATAATTCTTGGAAGACCCTTATGTTGATCAGGATCAAATGCAGGAATGGTTAAAGACAGGTGAATTTATACCAAAAGATGAAAGGTTAATATTGGCGGCCCAAGACAGTGGACTATGTACATATTGGTTTGCAAAGTCCATTGAATATGTGGGAGAAACAGAATTGGAAACAGTCACACATCTTGTTGCTTGTTGTGATGTACTAACGGCAGTAGGACTGTATACTGAAAGGCATAATAAAGTGCCCAGACTGTTGCACTGGGAATTGTGCATACATAATATTGAAGTAGCTGAAAAACACTGGAAACATGAGCCACAAAGTACCACAGAAAATGATGAAGTTTATATCACATAGGATCTCTGATTACCGGCAGTTCAAAAAATAGATGCAAAAAATAGATATAGTAGTCTATGGAAAGAAGACGAAAGTAGCATTGATCATTGAAATTGCCACACGCAGTGACTACAGTGTCTTACGTGCAGAGAGACACAAAATCATAAAATGCCATGATTTGTAGGCAGAAATGAGGGCAATGTAGAAGAAGGATACCCAGACAGTTCCAATAGTAGTAGGAGCAATCGGTATCATAAAACATAATTTACAGTCATACTTAAGTATGTTACTGATACATGTAACGCTGTACGAATTGCAGAATGAGTCATTACTGGGCACATTGCAGGAGCTGTGTAGAGCACTTCTGGCTAATATTAAAGATGGAAACAATACTAATTTCATGAACTCTAATCATTCTTTGACTTAGGAATGGGGTATTAGAAACTGAAAAGACTTGGAGAAATTAAAACAGGTTGCAAGAATCTGGTACAATATCCTGTTTATGGTGAGTTGCACATGTATGAGTTTGAGTTGGTTATTCACTTTAACTAGTCAATTGTGAGGCTCTTCTTAATGTAACCCGAGACTCCAGCATCCTTTAGTTCCCTCCTGTGCAGTAGCTAGTCAAAAGGTGTGAAACTCATTGTAACTTTGTACTGCTGCATTACTCTCTGTGAATTAAAACCTTGCCTCCTATTCTGCACCAATGTCTACACTTTCCAGGGAAAGGAAGGCTTGCTGGGAGTGGAGTTTCTTGTTAAAGACTTCAAGCATTGAACAGCACCACTTTCAGATATTTCTTCATGGGTTCAGTTAAGTTGGGAAGTTTATCAGTTTGGCATTGCTTAAAAAGGCACAATGGGGTGGAAAAGGTCTTTGCCAATATCCAAAAGCCTAGAGGGGATAAGTGCAGACCATTCCTGGTAAAGTAGCATGATCTGTCAACTATATCCTTGTCCTTCACATATTTTATCCCCATGGAGTGAAGCTAGAAGCTAAGCCAGTTGTTAAAATTAATAATTTTCTGTTGGTAATGTGGCATTGGTAGTATGCTGCTTAATGAAGGCTCATACCTGCACGAGACGCATAATCAGTGAGCTCAATCATGCTGCACTTTACATAGTCAAGGGAGGTATGTCTCAGGTCATTAACACCTACATGGACTATGACAGAGTTATACTAGTACCTGTTGTTCGGTGACCTTAGTGTTGGTGTGACAAGATGGATCCCAGCCCCAGAAAGGCAGCTAGCCGTGACTCTCTCTAGTGCAGGAGACATGGGTGTGCCTCACTATAGAATCACCAATGACTAGGAAATTTGACTGTGTGGTGGTTTGCCTTAAGGTCTTAGCAGTAGTGGCATTAGATACAGTGTTACTATATGTAGCTGTTGGTGGTGTTTTTAACAGAGTGTTTATGTGATGGCTGAGGACCCTTTTTTTTGCTTGGTTTGAGCAGGAGATCTTAGTGTTTTAGGAAGGTTACCTATAAGAGCCTCAGCTCAAGTATTTTTATGCATAGGGTATTTACCCTATGCAGTAGGCATGCTGCAAAGTGTCACTGATAACCTGTATAGATAAGTTTGGGTTGTATGAGTGAATTTTGCCTCCAGCATTAAAATGTATTTACACCTTTCGTGTACTTTATCTGTTTTATTAAGCATAAGTGGGTTATTAGTGTACCTGAGGCAATTGTTACAATGCCTCAAATGCCCATCTCAACCAGATTGGCCATAGAGAGAGTCAGGAAGTGCAAATCCATGACTACTGATCTACTAGAGAGGAGTGAGGGAAATGTAAATATTCAATAGATCAATAACACAAGGATCTTGATAAGCAAGGCTCAGCTATGTGCAAACTATATGCTATAGTAGTTTAAAAAATCTTTTGGCATATATATATATATATATATATATATATATATATATATATATAGATCACTATTAAGTGTCACTGTGTGGAGAGCAGCACTTCTATTTAAAGACCGTAAAAAGATCAAAAAAAGTGCAGATATTCAACACAGAAAAACTTCATTACTGCAGCTGTGACAAAGATAATGTGAAAAACAAGTGCTGAAACACTGGATATGCTCATAGGTTATAAGCCAATCATAACGCAACTGCGATGCTTAAATAGAAGAGGAGATTTGATTAAAACAAGAACAAATGGCCAATCAAGGTAGTTCTAATTAGAGTGTAAAAATATTGAAAAAGTGCAGATATTCAAACAGAAACACTACAATTAATGTGGCTGTGACAAAAACAATGCAAAAAAGAAGTGCTTAAACAGTTGATATGGCAATGTAAGTCTCAGCTTTTGTAGAGTTTAGCAGAAAACAGCAGCACTCTTCTTTTCAAATAATGTGGTTACTAAACATTGACAAATGCCTTGGAGCTCGCAGGTTATAAGCCAAGGGTTGTGCAACTACAATGCTTAAATAGCAGTAGACATTTGAAAAAAAAACAAAACAAAAAAACAAGACCCTGTGACCAATCAGAAATGGCGCACTCTTCTTTCCTTTACACAGTTCCGAGCCAGAAATGACTCAGGTCTGCTCTAGTCTTACTAAAGTGGAACAAAGGCAGTTCTAAGTAAAGACTGTAAAAAAGGTAAAAAATGTAGACATTTAACACAGAAACATTCAATTAATGCAGCAAAAAACAAGTGCAGAAACAGTGAATATGGTAATGTAAGTTTTGCTTTTAGCTTTTGTAGAGTTTAGCAGAAACCAACAACACTGTTCTTCTCAAGTAGCATGGTCACCAAATGTTGCCAAATGCCTCAGGCACAGAGATTCAAATGTTAAATAAGCTAGCCCTCTAGCCAATCAAGTAAAGGTACAATAAGACTTATACCAGCAATTCTCAGCTTGGAAGGACATAAACTATCCTCCTTTGCTACAAAAGTGCAGACCAGAAACCTTCCTAATATAAAATAGCTAGTTTGGAGCCCAAGTGCTTAAACCAGAACAAAGGCCCTTATACTAACAGGTACAATAAGCCTTCACTAGCAATTCCCATCTCAGAAGTTTGGAAGATACTTTCTCCTCCCACAACTGTGTAAACCACAAACCTTCCTATTGTAAAATAACTGGTTTGGACCCCAAGCACTTAAACCAGAGCTAAGACACTTTTAGAGTAACAGACACAATAAGTCTTCAACCATCAGTTCCCAACTCATAAGGGTATACGCTATCCCTCCTGACACAAGAGTGTAGACCACAAACCGTCCTAATAAAAGATAACTAGTTTGGAGCCCAAGTGCTTAAATCAGAGTTAAGAGGCAACAGATTAAATGTAACTGAATACTTTAAGAATGTGAAGCAAAAAGCTAAATAATGTAGGAATAAGCACAAATATAGTAAAAACAACTGAATAAAGTACATTTTTATCTTCTGATGCACCAGTTCTAGAATGTGACCTACAAGAAGTATTATGGACATAATTTCTTGACTGTATGCATTTCTGCTAAGTGTTTACCATATTAGCCAACAGATATCTACCATTTAATTCAGCTGTTTAATCCAAATAGTTCTTATTGACCATGAGGAATGGTGCAACAGTGGCTATTTTAACTTATGAGAGGTAGAACCTATTCAGCTATTCCCTTTTAGTGGGGGACAGTGAAAATAAATCTTCCTATTTATTCAGCCCCTGTATACTATATATCACAAAAGCACACAACTGATTCAATTGTCTACCCAACATCGAGACCAGCCTACCGCCATATCTGTAGTATGATCTTCATGCACTCAATAACTTACTAGAGATCAAAGATGAAACTCTCACACTATGATCACTGCCAAGAGAGTGCACCATTTCATATAACCATTCAAGCTGAACCTAATCGCCAGTGCCTGTTTATTTTAAGTTTCTTACAATAAATATCTAAAAAGATAGAGCATTAAGATATAATCAGACATTCATGCTCTTTTTTTCTGTCACAGAGGTCATTAGCATTCTATCTAACAAGTAATGAGTCATGATGTCAACCTAAAACCAACATGGTCTAAGCTAGCAGGTTATGACTAACCTTGTACTGCTAAAAACTAAACATCATGGGCTTTTTGTCTTCAGAAATAATTCTATATTTGGGGTCTATTGGCTCCAAAAGATCCTTAACTCCTAAAAACATTGTTGAAAATAATACAACTCATAAGATATTATTCACTAACCAAAGGAAAATATAACCATACTTAATACTACAATGGCGTGTACTCATGGAGTAAAAAAAAATCAAAGCTTAACTTAAAATATAAGAACAGAATGCTATGTATGACACTGTTTGGGGAACATCTTTAGTACATTTCCCACTGGAAAAAATGGATGAGGGATTACAAGAATCAACCATCTACACTTGCAGATCAAGAAAAAAAAGGAAGACTCCACAAATACATTCCTTTCCTGCAATACTAGCAAAGCTATTGGTTCATTCCAGAGCACCCCATTTCAACATACCAGTTGTACAACATGAAATTGGGAAGTTTGTCTACCAATAAATTGGAAGAACAGCATGGAATTATGACTACTTTCCACTCCATTGGCAAACATTTCCATAAACTGAATCTGTAGAACAAGTCTTGAATTCCAAGGATCTTAAAGGATTCCCCAGTATTAATCCACAATCTCTCAGAACCTGGTCAAGACAGCTGCTTGTCCCTGAAATCAGCTTCTCTGTCAGTGAAATGACAGGCCTACTTGCAACAGGTCACATCTAGAGTGGTCTATGCTGCATACTATGCTCCGTCTCAGTGAAACACTTACATACTACATCTAAACTGTAGTACAGAATAATGAAGCCAGAAAAGCAGAGCTATAACTAAGGTAGGGCAAAGGGTTGGCTGCCCTAGGTACAAGCTGTCATTGTGTGCAATCAGCAGGTTGCTAGTGGATTGAAGATTTTTTTTGTTTGTTTTTTGTTTTGTTCCTTATCTTTTGAGTTAAGGCGGTCTCCAGTTTGGGGATCTTACATAGGCAACAACACAACCTCTGGCATAAGCATACAGGCAAGATTTACACAGGCATAGAACTAAGTAGGTAGCTCAGACATGCAGTAAACAGACCATCTTATTTCCTAAGTGGACCAATCTACTTGCAAAATCTTATAGGTACATTAACTGTTTATGCTACGATATTTGGTAGACAAATACTCACTCTTTTGTCAGTTATCCCTGATTCTTTTAAATGTTTATGGTACTTTATACATTGTATAGAAACTATTTCTTGCATATGTAGATGCTCATGGCACTTTATGTATTGTTTATCAGTTGTTGTTGTTGTTGTTGTGTCTTTCGGCTTATCCCGGTTAGGGGTCTCCATAGCGGAACTCTGGTCCGCTAATGTTTGGTAGTGGATTTTTACATGCCGAGTTACCAGCCCTGACGCACAACCTTCAACGAAGGCACGCCCATTTACGCATGCCTCCACACAGAAGACGCTCTAGCTGAGAATCAAACGCAACAATGTCTTGTTGTGAGGCAACAACGCTACTGCAGCACCACTACAGTATTGTTTATCAGTAATGGCTTGAAATATTTCTACATGCTGGAAGTGTGATGAATTATGCTAAATTTCTTGTCTCTGCACTTCTGTATGTTCTCTTTTTCTCTTTCTCTCTCTGTCTCACACTATATTACATAATTTTAACTGTAAGATTAAATTTGTAACTGCCCTTTGGCCCAGATCATAGCTGAAAAATTTCTGAAGCTCAAATTACTCACCAGGTCAACAAAGTTAATAATTAGTAAACAGATAAATAAAACTGCACTGGGGATCAGTTGAGCTAGCTATAGTTCTGCATAACAAATCCACAGCACAATAACTTTGCACAGTTGTCCAGTTCTGAAGTATTGTCCATAGCAACAGGTAGTTGAGTATACATAAATTGCAAGCCTGATCTCTTGCAGAGGAAGACCAACAGCTGCTTCCTCAAAAACTAACCCTACCCCCAAATATAGCAGGTCATATTTTAACTATACAATTATAGCAGAAGTGCTGTTTATGCAGCCATAGAATGGCATATTACATGCACCAACCTGTTCTCAACACCAAAGAATCCCACCCTACATATTAGGATTTATATATAAATCAGACTGCAGACTTGCTGTATTTGTATCCAAGGACAGGGTGCCCATACATCACCATACACAGCTAAACACACTCTGTCCCTCATATTCCAGCCACCTGCCTGTAGTCAGGTCTGCACAAATGATAAAGATCCATATTGCTCATTCAGCCAATAACAGGACCTTCAGCCATGCTTATTAGCAGCATTCCCAGACGAGTCTGCATTCCAGACGATCTTCCACTTTTGTTATAACAAACAAGTCGTTAGAATAGCTCGGTATCTATTCCCATTGTACAACCAATTCAACAGCACTAAACAACTTGTAGAGCTTGGAGTGCTGTGATTACAACCTATATCAGGGAAAAGTCAACCTAGTTAAGAGCTATTCTAGCAGGAGACATGGTATTAACTGCACTTAGAAAGGTGGTTAACAATTAATATCTGATCTCACTTTAGGCACTCAATACTGCCAGTGCTCGTGAAGGGCTTTACCGGCTTTCAAAGTGGTTAAAACACATAGCTCTTTTTTTCTATAACCAGGAGTACATGGAACAGATCACGTTCCATGCCATGCAAGGAATTATGATCAGGTCACCAACTGTAACCATGTTATTATTTCTTCTCGACATGTATGGCAAATTCACCTCTCACGCTTCACTCGTGAAGTGAATTTTTGTCATCCATGTTGAGAACACATAATAATGCAGTTATGATCAGTGACCCGATCATAATTCCCTGTCACCATCTAAGCTCATTTTAAAAAGATAAAGAAGAAACCAAGACAGTCCTCTTAAAGCTGCTTCTGCATTTAGAAAAGTAATTTAAATATTGTTATGCAAAACTTGCAAAGTCAACTCATATTTTATCCTGAATTTACTAAAACCAGGCTCCTGCAGTCCACAAATGTCAATATATGCCAAATGTGACTTGCTATCCTTTGCTAATAGGGTCTGTGATAAGTGCATTGATTGATTCTGCCAGAACAACCTCTTAGACATCCTTACAGCTCACCAAATGTCTATTTATTTCAGATGACTCAAGAATCTGATGGCTGTCAGAATCAAGGCTTCCCTTGTTCAGTTATATATTCATTTCTGTGATTAGATGGATCCATAGTCTAAAAAGCAGTTTTGCAGAAACTGAAATATTAGCTAGTTTTCCTCCTTTGAGTAAACCAATTAGTACTGAATCATTTTGTCTACAACACCCTTCTAAATCTTCAGTTTTGTAAACTTCTACATTTATTGACTTAATATATAATTTTATATTTCATTCTTGCCAATCTTTTCTTCAATGAAGCCACAAATGCTGTCACATCAGAAATGTCTGTTTTGGTTTCTTTTAGCCTCAGTTTTACTCTCAGGACTTCTGAGTTTAAAGTAATAAATGACTGCCGGAGACCAGCAACTTCCTCCAAAAATGTTTCTTTGGATAAAAGAGTAGAAAAAACTATTAAGCACCTTTTTGCAATCTTTGATTTCTTTATTGTCAGATTTTCCAACAGAAAGTCCATTCAGGCAGTGGAAATTCACTGCATTGTTTGGGTATATGATGACTAAGGTGGCAGGTTATGTATTATAATTCACTCTTCATTTTTTTCTGTATGCTTTTTGTCCTTGTGCCTGCTGACCATCAGTCCTACCTTAATGAGACTCATCCTATTGCTTTGCTGTTCTAGGGATGGACAGTACAGAGTGAGTTGCTCACAGGAGCCTGTCATCCAGAAAGCCATGAGGATTTCACTTTTCTATTAAAACCTAACCCTTCCTTGGTGGTGATGTGATATCTAAGCATACCTGATCCTTCATATGCTCAGAGTAGGGCTTGTGTAGCTGTATTTCATGTTCCTAATGATATTGGCTCCTGCTTTACATGCTCCTGAGTCTTGGCTCTTAGCAGTGGAGCAGCAGCAGAGCTGGTTGGGAAACTACTGCACCCTCCACCCAGGATGGATACACTGCCCTGCTTCCTCCAATGCCAGACCTGAGGTTCCAACTTAGGTCATCTGGGGTACAGTCAGGGTTTTATCCCTCTGCCCCACTAAGCTACGGCAATTTACTTTTCTGACCATGATATTGGATGTGTAGAATACAACAAACTAGAAGGACACAATATTCTTACTTAATTTACATGGCTTTTTAGTGTGATATGAGGAAGTAACAGGTCGGTAGTCGCACCCATCATAATGGCAGTGGAGCTAATTAGAAGTACATCCTCATTTAGTCTGCCATTACGAGATGTAATTAATGACTATTTACAACTGTAATTATGACTTTTTACAACTTTCAAACATTCTTTTACATCTTTAAAGATATTTAGGAGGTGAAAAAAAATTGCAAGATTGACTTATTAAAATTATTATGCTTCTTTTAACAATTATATGAGATGAGGAAACTAAATGCTAAAATTCCTGCCTGAGTAGGTTATCCTGTTCAGCTGGAGAGACACAATAGTTTTTACAACAAGAACAAATCTATGAGTTACTTTTTAAAACAAGTCTGCTATTAATGTTGCTTCAGATATTGCTGCTTATCCTGTTAATCTTAGTGGAACATATGGTTATAGCGCAGCACCACAGGTACAAAAGTAGAATGAATGCATGCCTGCTAATAAAGAAATGCACAAACATATACTCTGAATGCAACCATTTAAGGCCAGATCGATAAACAGTGAAGTATTGGTGTAGAAAGAGAACTAATAACAAAATCCCTTTAGTACTAAAGGAAAATAAAAATAAAAACATGCTTATAATGTTTCCTGAATGATCCTTCCAAGAAAAGGGTGAAGCTCTCCTCCTTGCTGAGCATCTGGAGGCCGAGTAAAAATAAATGTAGCAGGAAAAGTTTAGTGATCAGCCCTGCCTTGTCATATGCATACTAAGATACTATTCCAATGGAAAGAAATAGAAAGCTTTATAAAGCTAACTGAAGAAAGGAAACGTCAATGCAATTAATGTCTGCCATAACAATGGAACATTAGAATGCAGGAAGACAGAAAAACCTGTTTAAGGATATTTCCATCCATCCATCCTCAACCCGCTTTTTCCCATTTTTGTACATAATGACAACATTATAGTCTCTGCACCTCAAAAAGACCACTGTAAGTTGTTCGTCTGAGTCTAGTATTAAAATAGGCTGTAGCTGCAAATATTTGTTTATATGCTGGCTGGATTCACATTTAGTGATAAAAAAAATAAATATTTAACAGCTACTCATCAAAACCTCAATATTTCTGCTCTTGTGACTTATAAAAATTTGAAATTAGTAACCGATTTTAACAACTACTGAGACCATTTAAAACTGTTTTCATGTATATACAATTGCTAAATTAATTTTAGCTAGGTGTAAGTGCTTTTATGTAGCTGTGGTGAGACTTGAACTTAAAGTGGCTACTAGGTGTAAACGCTTTTATGTAGCTGTGGTGAGACTTGAACTTAAAGTGGCTAAGATGCACAATGTAAGTTGGACAGCAGTCACAATTAAAGAAATAATATGCTTTGATATTGCAATCTTCCTAGACATATCTCAGTGTTACAATACAGTGTCTGTCTTGCAATACAATTCCCTTGCCTTCTAATAGTAATTTCTACATTGTAACTTCCTTGTTACCTGCAGCATAAATTATGTCCTCATTGGTCACAAATTTTGCAGCATAAACGGGTCTATATTAGAACACTGAACGCTCAAAATTTTGAGTGTTCTAATATCGACCCGTTTTCAGTGAACGTTGAAAATATCGAAGAAACAGACAACCGAATTTTTTCCTAGGGAAAGAATTTGGTTGTCCATTTCTGTTGCTTCGGTATTTTTAGCACTGTGGTGGAAAGTTACGGGTCGGGTTCAGGTAAGTGTGCGATTATGTGGACGTGAGGGTTAGGGCGGGTTAGGTGAGTTAGGGTTAGGGCGCGGGTCAGGTAAGTGTGCGATTGTGTGGACGTGAGGATTAGGGTGGGGTAGGTGAGTTAGGGTTAGGGCGTGGGTGAGGTGACTGTGCAATAGTGATGGACCTTAGGGTTAGTTAAGATAAGTGGATAGTTAGTGGTGTATGTATAGTTTAGTGTAGGGTTAGGTGTAAGAGTTTAGGTGTATGTATGTGGATTGCTGTTTGTTTGGTGTGCTTGTGTTGTGTGTATGTGTTTTGGAAGAAAAAAATTGCTGTTCTGTATGTTCGATGTTTTAAATTTTCGATTCATAGGGTTCGATATTAGAACACTCGAAATTTTGAACGTTCAGTGTTCTAATATAGACCCGCATAAACACTATCCTCATTATTTACAAATGCAGCGAACAATTTAAGAACAAAAAATCTGTGGCAGAACAATAAGAACATTTATATAATTTATAAATGGTGCCTAAATTCACAGATTAAAACCACAATCTGCCTAGCCCAAAAAAAGTGCAACCAAGGACAATATACTCATGTGTTGTCCGCTGTGAGCTTAAGCTTGCAAGTAAAATGGAAACTCTTCTGTAACTGAATAAGACAGCTCAGAGGTTGTAAACACAAGTGCAGTGCCTTAGAAATCAGTTGTGCAACATTTTTTGACACTGGAGATATTGCCATTATCCAATTAATGAAACTTAGCTACAACCTATGAACTTTATAGGTAAGGTCACTGCTACATTAGGTATAACAGGTGACCCACCCACACCACATGATTATACTGAAGCAGCCTTGGACAAGATCAAATAGTTTCACAGGAGCCTGATAACACCAAGAAAGTATTCTCAATACTATAAAATGTAATCTTTTAAGACTTATCTTATTAAGTAGTATGTTTATTTACATTTGCTAACTGGGAAAGTCTAGTAGAGCAGATAGACCCTTTAAAGCAGAGACCCAGAGAGAAAAGCTCCATATTAATTACAAAATACAATTTGAGAAAAATGAGACAATACGTGTGAATATTAGTAGTATAAAGAGGAAGACTGATCATAAGAGGAAGTGTTTTATGAACAGCAGGTAATAAAGGAGGAAAGTATAAAAGTAACAAGTAAGAAGAGCAAGGAATAGAGGAGAGATTGAAAGGATAGAGAGAAAAGAGGTGAATGTAAAAAGGTAAAGAGGCTGAAGAAACTAGGATATAGGCTGTCGTGAGGAGAGTGGTGGTGGCAGACCTAATTATCAAGTAGGTATGATTTGAGCAAAGTTTTAAATTGAAGGAGGTTCTTAATTTCACATAGTGACAAAGGGATGGAGTTCCAAAATCAGGATAAAGTGGAATAAAATATCTACAGGCTTTCCTCTGTACTGGGGTAGCAGACCACACTGGTTCATATTCACAAAGGAAGAGCCATAACTGATGCCTGGAAAAACTGAACCATTAGTCTGCCCAATATCATGATCCATGAGTATGGGGATAAAGAAAATTGATGTGGAACTTGTTCAGATGGACATTGATGACTCCCTGGTTCTAGATATGAACTTATACATTTTGTTAAGGTATAGTCATGTCTGCTAAATTTGCTTATCCTTTCTGAGGAAATTATAGTTGCCATGAAGGAGAAGCAAAGCGTACACACACAACCTACCTTGATCTCACAAAGGCTTCTGCCTCTGTCTCTGGCAGAGTTATAAACAGACTCACATGTGCACAGAGTCAATGCATAGTCCACTTGTCAGACAGTTTGCTTTCCAGTTTAATTTAGTTGCTGAAGTTGGGGGCATCTGCTTCCTTCATTGAAAGAATTTTCTCTGGGGTGCCACGGAACTCAGTTGTCAGTTCACTTGTCTTTAGCATCTTCATTCCAGATGCAAGGGTTGACAACAACAGCTTTTGGCTCACTACATTTGCTGATGGCTGCAAAATGGTTAGGCTTGTTCTCTTTGCATCAGGTGTAATAGCTTTCCAGAAAGAATTTGAAATTTGATACAACTATACTTAGTGCAGAAATTATAGTTTGGCATTCACTATTTACAACTGTAGCATTGTAAGTTCTGAAAATCACTTACTCCTTGCCACCTACTGTATTGGAGAAAAATCACATAAACCAAGCTCTTTATCTAATGACATAGGTAGACCCACCAACAGTAATCTCCATTTTGACTATCATGTTGCCACAATGAACCATATAATAATCAAGGGGATTATTAGCAACTCCAAGGAGGTAATTTTTCACTGCACACAACATTTTATTTAGCCATTTGTGAGATATAATGGTGCCACTTGACCATACACTCTGTTTCAGTTGGAGAGGACCTTATAAGGGAGGTGAGTAGTAAAAAGGCCTCTGGCCACTTCAGACCCATTCTCTCTGAAGAATGGACTGCAGCTCAAACTTTTGAAACCAACATCTCAGTAGAGATAGAACTGAGTAACCCTGTAGTTAGGAATAGTATTGGACCACAAAGGGAGCAAAACTGTTTGAGATTCATGACTACATTCTCTTTAGATTATGAAGCCCTGATCACAATACTGGGAAAAAACTGGCAGTTGTTACTGTCCGATAGGGATATACAAGGAAAGTTGGGAGACAAACCGCTGGTCACCTGGAAAAAAAGGAAGGAACCTATAAACACTTACTGAAAGTAGTAACAGCACTTTTAGAGGCACCCCAGAGACATTTAAATGGGAGTGAAAAGCTAGGTTACTCAGACTTCAAAGGCTGCCAGTTTTCACAATATCATACCATTTCCTGAGGAGAGATATCGTCCTTGTTTCTAGGTCATGAAAAATTCTCTTCACATTGATGCTGTCTGGAGTACATTAAGGTGAATGCCAATAGTGTACAAAGGCAATTAACCATTAGCTATCCATTACATTTAGTAGCAAACATGAAAGCCTTATCACTCAGTGGGCCCCTGGTCCATGGGACAAACTTCCTTTACCTTTAAAACAATGCCACCCCGTGACACTTTCAAAAGTTGTTGAAGAGTGCATGGGACATTTAAGTTTCAGCATGGATCACCTACCATCGAATTTCTGTAAGGTCATAAACAGGAACTGCATGCTGATAACAACAACAAACTTGTTGTTACACCTATGAACCTATATTTACAATAGTGAAGATCTAACAAAGGGATGTTAACATTTTAAGTAAGTTTATATACTAAACACTGATGATAGTTTGTCCTTATATAAATATATTGTTGCCCATTACCACTAGTCTACTGTTTTGAAGTAAGATGTAGAAAAGCCATTGACGAGAAGTTCAATACAACTAACTGATGTAATTAAAACTGTAAATGTAGAGTATCACTTCCTGCTGTGTAGATGTAAATGTATATCTTCAGTTTCTCATCAAAGAACTCCATGTAGGTACCTGTACCAATAATTAATACTGATGTATCTGTAGCAGTAATGATTATTAATCTTTTAAACAAACTCCTGCATAAATCATTTTTGTTTCAGACCTGAGATGGGTGGTAGGATGCACACTGTGAGAGACACAAAGAAATAATGGTACCAGAGCACATGACAAGGCAGCTCCATTTGCAAGGAATGCTAAAGAAAACAGATTATGGTGGTTCAGGCACATCTGCAGGAAAGCAGAAAATGATTTGGTGAAGAAGATTTGCGAGAGACAGGTGGAAGGTAAGGGGAAATGAGGACTTTGAATAAAAGATAGATGGATTGCATGAGATAAGATCTGTGACAGCTAGGCAAGAGTGTCGAAAAAGATACATGATTAAGAATGAATTGAAAGAAGTGCCAGGAGCCGACATGACTCCCCAACCTCATGTGGAAAATAGAAGATTATGATAATGATGATAAGGTGTACCAGAGTAAGATTTAGCATATTATACGTATTTTAGTCTCAGTTCATTGCCACTTCTTTGAAGGAAGTAGAGCAGTTGACATTGGTTTATTTGAACATAAATGTTCATTAAAAATAATTAACTAAATAAATACACACAAACACATATATATAATATATATATATATATATATATATATATATATATATATATATATATATATGGGTCTACCTTCTTACCTACTTACCTGACTCCACTTCTCTGAAGCTGATTCCACTGAAAACACAGACTGAAATCTTTTCTTTGTGAAAGGAACCACTTGGCCATCATGGAAATAAACGTAAATGGACCAAAAGTAAACCCACCCCCTTCTTAAATATACCAACTCCGAGATTGCACTACACTGAAGAGAGGGCAAAGTTCACCATGGTGGCCAAGTGGTTCCTTTCACAGGGAAAGGATTTCAGCAGTCCGTGCTTTCAATGGAATGCAGCTTTATAGAAGTGGAGTCGGGTAAGTAGAGTTCGTTGAAATGTGATTTCATTCAAAGAAGGTAGACCCATATTATATATATATATATATATATATATATAATGGTTTACTATCATTTGATTGAACATTACTTGACTGCAAAGTCAAATGTTTGAAAGGATTTGACTGAAAACCCATCTGATTGAAACCCACTTGAATGAAAACCCATTTCAGTGAATTACAAATCATACAAAATAGCCAACATAAGAAAATACAAATTAAAATAGTGTTTTTGCATTGGGTCAAGCCTCCCTTAATTAAATATATTAACTCCACGGCCTCACAACAACTTGAGAAAAGAAAAAAACACTATACACAGTGAATCAGTGCTTGTGCTCCCCTGCAAAAACATTATTTTATGTTGTATTTTCCTTATGTTGAATATTTTTTATAATTTATGATTCAATGAAATGGGTTTCAGTCAAGTGGATTTTCAGTCAAATTCTTTCAAACATTTGACTTTTCAGTCAAGTAATGTTCAATCAAATGATAGTAAATCTATATAACAGCACATGAGTCTGTGTAATTTTATGTATATAGGTGTTTTCTGATTAGACTTAAGGCCTGTAAAAACTATAAGCACTATTGTTGACTACTTGCTGTGTGATGAAGGTAAATCTCTTTTTTGTCCATGAGTTGCTTTAACTGATAGAGCTCCTTTCTGTTTTACCTGTCCTATTTTGTTTTTTATTTTGAGAAATCTGCTTGGCTTGGTGTTTTTGTTCTGTTGCAGATAAACAGTTAAATTACCCAGGCTGCACATTTCACATGCTTTTTTCATGGGTTAATTTGTTTCTTGCGTAGTACGGTTCAGAAATGGCTGCTCAGCTATATGCATTAGTGTAAGTCCCTGCAGTTACTTCAGGTAAATGTAGGACAGTATGTCATTATCACAGATACGTTTACATAAGAAACCAACCACTTAAATGCTTGTGAAGCAGGCATACTAGATAGCACTTTCTCATTCCCCTGTTGTTTAAATGTCAGTTTCTCAGATGAGTGTAGCACTGTTTAGGAAATGGGTAAAAGGTATGGATGCTTCAAGTATCGCAAGATCCAATACCTTATCCTAGTGGAGTGCAAAGAAGCCATTTCTAAGAGAGATACTACATCAGACATAATTGCTATAAAACCTGCAGTTATCGAAGAGAAGCATTACTTGCTTGGGCAGTCCAATCCATTTAGGGTCATTGGAGGGGTACCTTTTCAGGTGCCATTGGCTCAGGTTCACTTGGAATGGGAAGTGGAGCAGGGAGGCAAGCAGGTATCAGTGCTTGATGGTGTATATCCCTATAGATGTCTTTATTTTATATACTGATTTATTAACTGGATTCTTCTGCTTCTACAGGCTTTTGAGGGGAGATCTGTGCCTGGTGTACAGGGCATTGTCAGACCCCACTCTGATGGACTGCCTGTATATCCACAAAACAAACAGCACCAGAATCACCTGTTTTAAAGACTTAAACCTTGCCTGTGGTAGAAATAGGACCTGCTGGAGAGATATGTATGTATCCCAGAGACTACTGCATCTATGGAACAGGCTCCCTATCCATGTGAAGCAGAGTTCCTCCCTAACCCAATTCAAGTGAAACCTGGACAATTGGATGGGAAACTGGAAATTCATCCCTGGTTTGGCACCTAGGTCCCTAATGGGCACAGGTAACCTGTAAATGGTTCATCTCCCAGGCCCATGTTAACATCTATCAAGGGTGTCAGAACTTGTCAGAGATTTGGGATGCATGGCTAGGCTTAAAAAGGCCCTTGTGGTCATTAGCCTAGTAAACACCTATGAACCTAATAAAATACACAGAGAATATCTGTGGCCTTGCCTTTTCTGATAAGACTCATGCCTGCAAAAACTACAAGCACTGTTGATGATTCCCTGCTGGGTGAAGAAAGTAAATCTCTTTTTGTCTGTGAGATGCTTAAACTGATAGATCTGCCATCTGTTTTACCTGTTCCATTTTGTTTTCTCTTTTGTGAAATCTGATTGGACTGGATGGTTTTGTTTTGTGGTGCAGACAGGCATTTAAATACTCAGAATGCACATTTCATGTTTTTTTTTTGGTTAATTTGCTTATTGAGTGATACTTAAATACACAGAGAATATATGTGGCCTTGTCTTCTCTGATAAGACTCAAGACTTCCAAAAACTACAACCACTGTTGTTGACTCCCTGCTGGTTATTTTTCCAACTTACCCTCATATTTCCTGATCTGCTTTTTAAAACTTAGTGATTTTTAAGCTGCCTACCCTTACTGTAAACTGAGCTTTATATGCTTTACCCTACTGTTTATATATTGAATTATTTATTTGCCTTTTCTTGTGCATATTTTGGAAAAAAATGCATTTTGCCTCTCATTGTCTGTTCAACTGATTTACTTACTCTGATTTCATTATCTGGATAGCTGTTGGATAAAGTAGTTTATTTTTGTACTCTAGCATGCTCTTTTCTGTGTTTTTAAATCAATAGCACAGACCATTTCCCATCTAGCGGTAGTGGGTGGTTACCTGGTCTATATAGGTTGAGGAAATACACACTAGAGCAGGGGTGTCCAATCTTTTGGCTTGCTGGGGCCGCATTGAGTGAACAGAAATGGTCTTGGGGCTGCATATAAAATATATCATATAGTTAACTCTTTCGTTGCTCCGGAAGACCACAGTCGACCTCCTGGCTGTACTGTAGGTGCTTTTGAACAATGAATAAATGTAATAAATGCCTAATATTTGCCTTAAAATTCTAATTCTCATTCTAATTCTAATTCTCTAATCTAACAGTTAACTCTAACATCTTAGTTAATATATATATATATATATTTTGTTTTTTTTACAAATAAACAGATATTCACTACAGCACTAGCATTTCTCACTGGGAAAACCATTCCAGCAGTCCAGCTACATAAAATGTCAACATCAGCAGTCTTACAATACTATAATCCACAAAAATAACCCAACAAATTTGCAATAAAGTAAATAATTCATATTACTGACTTAATAAAACTATTCTGAATAAGCTACAAGAGGGTCTCACCCAAACAAATAACTGGTGCCAGAAATATGGCCTTAAGTTAAATGCCAAAAAATGCATCATCATCCCCTTTGAGGAGAGTGATGTCCCCACAAATTACCACATTAATAACAATGTTGTAAGCACACAATAAGTCGTATGGTACTTGGACACCCAGGTTGATAGAAACCTGACTTTTGACCACCACGTTGTCTCCGTTGTAAGGAAAGCTTTTTACATGGCCCACTTCATTAGTAAGGGTATTTCATCCAGGGACAAGGAGGTCATAGCATCCCTGTATTCTTCCTTTACAAGAGCCGTTATTGAGTACAATGCCCCGTTTGGCATGTGCCTCAGCAAAATACCCTGCCAAAAGAAAGACTACAACCATTTATGACAAAAAAGGTCAAAGGACTAAGTTCACTTAGTTATCCAAACAGACTAAAAAGCTTCTTGCTTTCCTCTGTCTCTCACTGGCCCCTATAAATTTCATCATTGGCTTGCTTTCCAGGCTAAGAAAGATCTTGCCTTAAGAGACTTTCTCTACCTCAGAAATACTGGTTATACTTAAAACGCTCACTACAAAGACCACAGCCTTCACTGCAACATAAACAAGCCACTTTTTATGGACAGGTTCTTGACACAAAAAACTTCAACTTCTGTAAAAAGCTCCTCTCATTATCAAACAATGTAGTTCAGCAACATGATGGCTGGATGGATAGCCATAAATGTAGTCCTTGGGTAAGTAGCATAGCCTTCATCAAACCAGATGGAAAATCCACATACTAACCTTTCCCAGCTGGATGGCTAAGATCTAATATTGGTTACTCAAGTCTCGTTGCCCAAGAAGAGGGGCATGTTTAACTAAGAATTCCATTTGCAAAAGTATAGTCAGTATACATATTAAATCTCTCTCTCTCTTACACACACACACACACACACACACACCCACAAAAGCCCCTACTTGTAAAATAGGCAACCTCAGTAATCACATGACACCCACTCACTGAATGAAATTGTCTGGAAGTCAAAATATCTGAAAAAAAATCATAATAGAGATGGATTCATCCATGTAATTTCCCACCACCAAAAGGACCATCAATAAATCAACAAACAACTGCTCAGCAAAAAGTAAATCAGTAGGAAAACCATAAACTATAATGCTACGTACTGGTGTAAACATATAACTTGTGTCAATCCCCAGGTTAATCCATACCAAAAGATTGTTTCAGAGCTTCAGCTATGTACAAACAGCTTTCTCCTAAAAACTTTACTCATCGATATTTGCCTTGCTGTAATTATAACTGTAAAAAAAAAATGTTTTTAAGTTTATTCTGTACCTCAATGATTCTCACCGTTACGAGATGTAATCTCTACCATATTGTATGAGTACTGCATCCATAATTTGCTCTCTCTCTCTCTCATGTATTGTATTATATTGTTTTGTGTTATTTTTGGAGCTTTTCTCCCTGGGCCCCCGCTGAAAATGGACCTGTGTCCAGTCGGACTTTCCCAGTAAACAAATGTAAAATAAAAAAAAAATAAATAAAAATAAACTTCCCTCCAATCTAAAGCCATTTGACATTCAGACATTTTAATTTGTGCAGAAGTTACTCACAGACTGACAGTTTACTGAGCTGTAATGCTGACCTTCGCTTTTGAAAAAAACAAATTCCCAGACTTTGTCAATAGCTCAAAGTGTAGAGAGGATTATTTATTTATTATATATTTATTTATTTTTGGAAAACATCTTTAAAACTGTTAAATTGATTACACACCCAGAAACACAGAAAAGTTATTGTGATTATGTAAACCACAGACAAATCAGATAAATCATACCTGTCAATTCCAAAAGAAGTAAAGTAGCTTAATAAGAAGGTTATTTGCAAGGTTACATGGCAGTTTATATTGGAAATAAGCAGAGATATTAAAAAGGCTCTGTTTTTCATAATTATGCCAAAAAGTTTTCCAAGGTAAATATAACTTCAGATTTAGTATGGAACCATACCTCTCAGCCTTAGAGCAATTAATCTGGACAAAGCGAAAAATAAAAGTGGGACACAGGCCCAAAAATAGTTACGCATCACAGACACCATTGAAACAACTGTAGCTGCAAACATTATACATCACTTATAATCTTTCTATCCCATTATTGTCAGTTAAACATTATATGGCTCATTCAGTCCTGCCTTCTTTTGCATCAAAGAAAACCATGCTTTGAAATGACAAATGCATTAAAAATAATAAATAAAACACATTGCATCAACATACTGCAACTTCCTACCTGCAAGCAACCACAGAGGTTTCACTGAAACTAGGGCTGCTTGTTTCCCCAGAATGACAGCTCTCCCTAATTAAGTCTAATGGTATACAATCTACCAGTATCTGGACTACCTGAAATAAATTAAATTATGGCCTGTAAATTGAAAGTACACTTTGTTTAATTAAACTATATTTCTAAGCCCACTAACTATATTTTTTCAGTAACATCCTAATATCCATTTCCAGGTCACTTTACAAGACATTGGCAGTGGTAGACTTGGCATCCTTCAGAACCCCACAGGCCCACGTTAATACATTGTCCATTAAATGCAAATATCCATCCACTGTAAATGGCAAGAAGCTATGTCTTAAAAAATCTACTTCTGGCAGGCGTACCCAAGTATTAGGTTTTGAAACAAAGAAACATATTCTCCACAGTCCGTAAGTCTCTGTCTTTAATAATCATCTGCTGTTGCAGCACTCCCAACACATAAGCACACACATACACACTAAAATCCTCAACATTTAAAAAATGACATTGTGCCCACTTGATTTGCCAGTATTGATTATCTGCCAAAGTTATGCTTACTGTTGTCCAATCTACCACTGCTTAGAACCCACCAATGAAAAAACAGTACTTAGTGCTTTTTTGTTTGTCTGAAAAATCAATACAACTTTATATGCTACAGTCCCACATAGTCAGTCCACCACTGACCCACTAACCCTAGGCTGTTGTCTCATTCTTGCTCCCTGGAACTGCATTACCTTGGATGACTACTTTTATTTCCTAAGCAAAAGACACAAATTGGAAGATGAGGCAAAAATCCAGACATTCTTTGAAAATCCATACAGTTAAGAGGTATGTGTTCATGTTCAATACAACACTCTCCTTGTCAGGAAAGCCGCAATTTAATGAAAGTGTACTCTTAATGCATGATATATTTGTGAGCTAACTTGTTTGTGTTCATTAGGTAGACTGATCATTGTTAGCCTCTTTGTGCATGCGTCTCTCTCTGTCATGCACACATATACACACATACACACACACATTCTTCTTCTACTTTCATGCACGCAATTCTGCTTTCATGCATGCACTCACTCACTCCGTACTTACCTATTAACACAGGTAACTGCTGTCCCTTTCAAAGGCAACAGCGGCAAATCCATACATGAGTTCCTCTTCAGCGAGAACACACACACTGATTGTTTGGCGCAAAATAATGGTGTAAACACACTGACCCTTTTTTGGCTCAAAAACAAAACTAGAAGGGTGCTTTGGTGCATGCGCACACCGACATTAGCGTTACAGGTCATGGGAGCAAAAAACACAAAACATAAAAGTGTTTTGGGGGCAGGCGTACTATCAATGTTGCAGTTAGAGGTTGAGGGCCGCATGCGGCCCACGGGCCGCAGGTCGGACACGTCTACAATAGAGATTTCTGCATGTGTTTTTTATTCCTGAAGGGCTTATTAATCAGCTTACCTTGTTTTTAGTGTCTTTATAAATTCTTTACAATTGAGTTGCTCTTGGCTTATTTCTACAAAGTGAAGTTTAAAGCTGTTTAAAGTATACTGCTGTTATACTGAATTCCTTATTGCCTTTCCTATGTTTAAATTTGTTTGTTGTAGCACTTCCCTCCACGTACTCTTTTACAGTGCTTTTCATTAGGAGGACTGGAATTATTCATCTAGTGGCATTAGATGTTTACCTGCTCTATCTGAGTTGGGAAACACACAAAAGGGCTATGCAGTCATTTTATTGGCCAGAAGTCTTAATAGTCAGTTTTCTGTATTTACACTGCTGGTAAACGTTTGGCACATTTGTATGGAACTATTTGCTGTGCCACTGCCCTGCACAGATGCAGACATCTGCAACATTGCTTATTATCATTACACTGTGAAAGTTTACTGTGTTATTTATTTATTTATTTATTTATTTATTTTTGTACTTATTTAAAGTTTAAAGTTGTATTTTCAAGCTGCTCTAAGAGCTTCTGTTCTGCACTGAAGTACTTTGTATCTAGTGTTTCTTAGTTAGAATTAGACGTCTATTTATGGGTCCTTAACACCTGGACTCCAAATCAGTCCTTTTACATTAAGAGGGTTAAAGTCTGCACTCTTATGGCAGTAGAAAGCTGATTTCACCTGTCTGAGCTGGTAAATGCTTGTGGAAAGCTCATTGTGTGCTTATCTGATTGTTCTTAGGACATAGTGTAAAACTTGCTTTTTTCATATAAGATTACATTTGAGCAAAGCTGTTCTTCGTGCAAAGGCTGTTACTGGTGTCTTGTATCCACATAATCACTAGAAGATGAAATTTCCCTATAAAAGTTACCTTGAAACTTTACCTCAGTCCTGCATTACTCATGGAGCAACTAGTTTGCGGGGTGAGCAGCATTTACACACTTAGTTAGGACTATTTAGGTATACCTTCCCTTATTATATACACAGGACAATTGCTACTCAGAGAGTATCTGGTTTGGGCATTGGACATCAATGGTTAGGTTAGCTGCAGATTTCACCAAATAAATACCCTTCCCTCGCCTGGTTACAAATACCCTCCACTCCTATCCCTTGCACATTAGGACTTGCAACCATGGATTGACACTTTCCTGCTATCTCTAAATCCAGCTTGATGGACATCAGCATTCTGAGGCAATGTAACCATTGCCTTATGTACACCGACAACCACTTAATTCTTGAACAGACAAATACAGTATGTGAGAGATGTAATTACACATTGACACTGGAAGCTAGACTCTCACATACAGACACAAAAAGCAAGAAACAGGTTGTCAGGGACTCACGCACATCACTTACTGTGCCCACGAAGGACCATACTCATAGACCCACATATGTGGAGGTGCTCACATATAACTTACCAAGTTCTCAATGGCTGAAAACAGGATCTGTGGAACCTAGTCGGACTTTCCCGGTTAACAAATGTTAAATAAATAAATAAAATAAAATAAAAATATTCTGTTCATAGGAGACTCTGCTTTGACACATCAATGTTCCTCTTACCAGGCTGGATAAGGAGAAGGTTACAGTTAGTTGCCTGTCAAAAGTCAGGATCTTCCAGATTATGCAAGCACTCAGGGCACTTACCTCTAAGTACCAGTATGACTCAGTCAAGTCCATGTGAGTGTGAATGATGCGAGATGTACCTCCTTGGACTATATGAAGAGAGACATGACTGAGCTCTCAGAATATTTGTTACAGGCAGGTATGTGCCTAGCATTGTGCAGCATTCTACCTTCTCCTAGGCTGATGTCACAATACCAGCACAGAATGATTGACTTTAACAATTGGCTGCTACAGGCAGGTATGTGCCTAGCATTGTGCAGCATTCTACCTTCTCCTAGGCTGATGTCACAATACCAGCACAGAATGATTGACTTTAACAATTGGCTGCTACAGGCAGGTATGTGCCTAGCATTGTGCAGCATTCTACCTTCTCCTAGGTTGATGGCACAATACCAGCACAGAATGATTGACTTTAACAATTGGCTTATGTACTGGTGTCATTCAAAGGGGTCCAGTACTTGTCAACCTGGGAGGACATGGTGGACAGGCCATGCTGTTTTGTTAGGAATGGTCTTCACTTTTCACCTTTAGTCTTTCAGATATTGGCTAGACATTATCCTCCCGATATTGTCTTTTGTTAGACATTGCCAAACTAGTAAACCTTCCAAGATAACAAAGGCCACTCAGGATAAGCTAAAGGTGTTACTGCTCAATGCTAGGAGCCTCAACAAGAAACTACCCACTCCCCCCCGAAGCTGTCCTCACCCTGGAGAATGCTGACATCTATGCAGTTACTGAAACATGGTTCAAAGCCATGGAAAGCAGTCCAGCAGTTCATGGCTACAAAGCCTTTTGTACGTTTCAACCACCTACTGAACATGAAAGAGCAAACGGTGGAGGTTTATCTGTCTGCATATAGGATAGCACACCTCAAGGCTGGTCAAACAATATGACTTGCTTGAGCTACTCCATGTCCAGCTAACCATGGGAAAAATCCATTACCATATTCTTTCTAGCTACAGTTCCTCCCACTGTGAAACAGGAAACCCATACATCATACATGAGGTTATTAGAATCACTCATCATCCAGCCCAATACCATACTCATGGCTGATTTTCACTACCCACCCATTAATTCCATTAACATACAGACCCAAAGATTTTTCTGACTTTGTAAGTTCAAATGCCCTGCAGCAGCTAGTATGCACCCCCACTGGGGGATCAAATGTCCTAGATCTGGTACTCACAAATATGGGAGAGCGCTACACCCCCCTAGTGTGATGTTTTGAATGGTAAGATCAGATCACAAAGCGGTCTCCCTTGAAATTAAAAGGTAAAGCTAGTTCCCCCCACATAACCCTCAAAAATTTTAAGAACTTCTCTCAGGTAAATTACCCCTGTGAAGGGATAACATATTTAGTTTTGAAGCTCCCCCAAATCCGGAAAACTTAGAAACCTATGCAGAGGCATACACAAAGCTCTGTACAACCATATAAATAATTGTGTAGAAACAGCAGTACTATATTGCAATAAACCTAGGTCAAACCGCTGGACCCCTGGTATTAATAGGTTGTAAAACAAAAGAAAAAAAATCCTCTCGCAAAGTAAGAGGGAATATGCAGAACAGAGCATAAAGTCCCGTATTAGTCTAAACAAGCACTTCAGGGAACTTATCAAGTCTCTGAAAGCAGACTTTGATGTAAAAATAGCCTCCAAAATGAAGGATAACCATAAGGCATTTTTTCAGTTATGCCCACGGTCTTAAGGGCAATACCCAGCAATGTGCAGAAATAGTTGTAGATGGCATCAACTATATTCAGCCAGAAAATACAGCAAATCTGTTGGATGACAAATTCAGGTCAGATTTCACCACCTTCAGATTACCTCCAGTTTTCCCCCAAGAAATTCCCTCCACCATTTCACCGCCAATTATGACCAAAGAACAGGTTGTCATTGTGGTCTCTAAAGTTAAAAACACGACTTCACTTTATCAAGCCCATTAGGATTACTATTTAATCACAGCCTCCTGACTGGTTTTGTCCAGGTAGAGTGGAGGACAACAGTCATCCCTCTGCACAAAGGAGGACCATCTACTGATCTGGGAAATTACTGACCCATAAGTTTGACTAGTCTTATTTGTAAGACCATGGAAAGAAAATCATGGGCCTTATAAACAATGACATAGAAAGCCTCCAAACACAGGAACCGACCCAATTTGGCTTCGTCAAGAGAAAGTCATACCTACTGAATCTGGTGGATTTCTTTGAAAAAGTCACAAACTAAAACAGTGCATACCTTCTACCTTGACCTGTCTAAGGCATTGGACACATTTCCCCATTCAGGCATTATAAATAAACTCACAAAACTGGGCATAAATACCTACATCACCTGAGAGATAACCAGCTAGCTCACGAACAGGACACATGTGGTTAACATGGTTGAATTCAGATCCAGCAAGAGATCAGTTACTAGTGGTGTGACACAGGGCTCAGTGCTGGGACCACTCCTGTTCAAAATATATTTCTCTGAAGTCAGGGCTAATGTGGAAGGCTTCTGGATGACAAAGTTTGCTGATGACAAGTTGGGGGACAATTACTGAATCCCACAGTGATGTAGATATCCTTCAGGAGTGTCTAGATCAGACAAATGATTGGTGCAAGAACCATGGCCTGAAACTAAATTCAAAAAATGTATTATCATACCCTTTGGAAGTCAAGTACCCCTGTAAATTATGACATCAATAGCACACCCCTAAGAGTAGACTCAGAGGTGAGAGATCTAGGTGCCCAGATGGATAGTAGCCTGAACTTTGCCGCCATGTGTCCACAGTGGTGAGGAAGTCCTTCTATGTCTCACAACTTATAAGTAAAGGTATGGCATCCAGATCCATTGAAATTATAGTCCTGCTGTACTCATCCCTGATTAGACCAATAATTGAGAACAATGTGTCATTTGGCATACACTTGACTAGGCAATTGCAGCAGCTGGAGCAACCTCAGAGGTTCCTCACAAAGAAAACACAGGGTGTAAACAACATGCCCTATGTGGACAGACTAAAAGCCCTATCCCTTTACTCTTTCTCTTACCACATATTAAGGGGAAAACTATGCCTGACTTTCAAGGTACTCACAAATCCAGCACTGATGGAACTGCTACAAATCTGCAAGTCAAACAGCATGAAGGTCACCTGATCTAGGTATCTAAACCTAATCAGCGAATGAAACAAAACATGCTGGAGAGACAGATTTCTGCCGCAGAGATTGTCCCTTCTTTGGAACAGGTTTCCTGTTCACATTAAGCAGTGCCCTTCCCTAACCCTCTTTAAATGCAGTTTGAATTAATGGATGGGGAATCACAAATTCACACCTGGGGTAGTGCCTGTGTCTCTTATGGACAGGGCAGTCTGTGAGATACTCAAGGCATAGGCACAAATCTATGCCATTCTCTTGCCCATAAGGGCCATATATTGGGTTATATTGGCTAAACTTGTGAGGGCTCTTATGCCATTAGTCTAGTAATCTCCTATGAACCTATATATTTATGTGGATCTGCTATTAATAATTAATTCACACAAATAACATCAATGTACTTACAGTGACAAAAAACACTTTGATACACTACAGCATGGAGTGGGTATTGGGTAAGTTTGTGTGTGTGTGCGTGTGTGTGTGTGTGTGTGTGTGTGTGTGTGTGTGTGTGTGTATCTCCACACACACACGTACATGTTATCTGAACTTGTATACATGTGTTTTGTTTCTTATTCACAGGTATAAGGATATCACGTAGTACATATTCCACAGATTTGTGTTTTTCTGGATATTTCGAGTCAAACAACTCTTTTTCAATGCAAAACAGTTACATCAATTAACTTAGTACTTATATAGATTTTGAAATATAAGCCAGCCTATCAAAGAACAGCAGCATCATATAACATCACAAGTATTTAACCCTTTATGTGTAGAATAGTATTTTGATTGAAATATATATATATATATATATATATATATATATATATATATATATATATATATATATATATATATATATGTATACAAACACACACACACACATATATATATATATATATATATATATATATATATATATATATATATATACATATATATATGTATATATTTATACACACACACACACACACACACACACACACACACACACACACATATCTAAAGTATAAAACAAATATGTAGATGCAATAATAAATATCTGTAAAAATATAACTTCTATGAAAAACAGCTATATAACCATAAGAGAGGCTACCAAAACATAATATAAATATACATAAAAAGCACGTAAAAGAGCATTACAAGAAAAAATTCCTAAAACCAGTCCCAACATATAATATATTATACAATGACCCCCCCATTAATATTCCAAAACTTGCACACTGACTGGTCAGTGTGCACGTTGTAAATCAGAGTTATAGTAATGGAAAAAGGTCCGGTCGCCCGGACTTTTTCCATTAGTATAACTCTTTTACAGCAACGGAGAACGCAAGATCTCTGTTGCTTTTTACACACTGTCTCACTATGTTAAACAAGTTTAACATAGCGAGACAGCTTTAAAAAAAGTAACAGAGATTTTGATATCTCCTTTGCTTTTTTTAAAGGTGTCTCGCTATGTTAAATGGGTTTAACATAGCGAGGCAGCTTTAAAAAATGACAGAGATCTATCTTAACTAGAAGAAGTACTGATAATTCAAGTATATCTGACATATCTTCAGGGTATTCAAATACCGATACAGAACTGGAGGGGGCAGAACCCACAGTTTTGAGCTCCCCAATACCAAAAAGGGTAAGGGGCCCTTTAGGAGAGGGGGCAGGAAACATACTGGTTCAAGAAATGGAAGAAATATTCAGCAAAATGGTCAAAAACAGGTAGATAATACCATCTATACCCAGAATATTGACAATACTTTAGTGGTAAACCTGACTAATTATGCATTTTCAGATTTGGAATATCGAGTGTTAAACAAAGGCCTCAGCTTTGTGCCTGATAGTTTTGTGTCTCATTTTGAAGTGGAGAAAGATGTTAAGGCCCTTTGTCAGAAATTGAACTTAAAATATTATTATGCTCATAGACCTCAGTTTAGAGATACACAGGATAGATTTGTATTTAGGAAATCTGAGTTTCAACCCCCGTACTGTGGGGCAGTAAAAATATTTGAGGAACAAGTGCTACAAGATTTACAATTGAATCAGGGTAAGGTGTTTAAACTCTTTAAGGAGAACATGACCATGGAAGAAAAACAAGTTCTGCACAATTTGAGTAATAATGAAAGCTTGGTCATCACTATGGTGGACAAAGGTGGTGCCATAGTGGTTTGGGGCAAAGAGGCCTATGAAACAGAAATTCAACGACATTTGACTGATGCAACTTCTTATTGCCATCTTCTTATAGACCCGATAGTGGGATTTAAATCAGAAATTGATCAGTTTTTGGAAAGAGCTAGAGGGGTGGGTTTTATTACTAAAGAATTACAACAACAATTGACAGTAGAAGATCCTTCTCCACAATATTTTTATTTAGTTCCTAAGATCCATAAATCTATTTCCCCGGTACCAGGACGACCCATTGTGGCTGGTAGAGGCTCATTGATTGAACCTCTATCAGTTTATTTTGAGTCTAAATTGAAACCATTATTGACTTATGTGTTGGCTAGGATAAAGGATATGAATCAGTTTTTACAGTTAATGGATGATTTGTATATTCCTAACCATGCATACATAGGTACACTAGATGTACAGGCTTTATACACCAGCATTCCTCATCATGGTGGAATATCAGCCGTACAATACTGGTTTCAGGCTTAGAATTATTATCCCAAAGAAGAACAAGAATTTTTATTAAAACTTTTGGGTTTGGTGTTAGAACATAAGTTTTTTAGATATGGGTCGGACTGGTACCTGCAGATTAAGGGTACAGCTATGGGAGCAACTTTTGCTCCCATATATGCGGACCTGTTCATGGGATTTATGGAGGTACAAATTATTTATCAACAACAGGAATTTACATCCGAGTTATTGATGTGGAGAAGTTACCCGGACGACTGCTGGGTAATGTGGCAGGGTACCGTGGATAGATGGCGACAGTTCGTCAATTTTTTGAATCATAATCAATATGGAATTTTTTTCAGTGGTAAACTGGAAGAGAAAAGTATTGAATTTTTAGATGTTATGGTTACCAAGGCTAATGATGGCATGGCACATACCAGCCTATATAAGAAGCCTTTTACTAAGAACTCACTATTGAGGGCGGATATCAACCATCCACAGCACATTATAAGTAATATTCCCCAGGCTCAATTCAAAAGACTTAAGCATATATGTAGTCAATCATATGATTTCCAGACAAAGGTAGATCAGTTGAGGTCTAGATTTTTGGCTAGGGGCTATAAAGCTAGGCAAGTTGATGGAGCCCCTAGTATGGTGGACTCCGGTACCATAGAACAATTATTAATGGGGGTCGAAAAGCCACAAGCGGAAGGGAATCAAGTCATTAGGTTTATGACTAAATATGAAAGCAATACCTTCAAAATAAAAGACATAATCCAATGACATTGGCACATATTGAAGACCGACAGGTTTCTGGATACAGTAATAGACTCAAGATGTTCCTTTGGATATAGGAGAGGGAACACCATAGGTGAAAGCTTAGCTAACTTTAAGAAGAATTATAAAAAAGTTAGAGATAACAAAGCCAGCAAAATAATGGGCAGTACATATTGTGGACATTGTGTCCATTGTTAGGCTATCTCAAAAACTAAATCATTCACGTCTATAAACACACCTAAGGTATATGATATTAGACATTTGATCACTTGCAGTAGCGAACAGGTGATCTACATGGTGGTGTGCCAATGCAAGGCTTTTTATGTGGGTCAGACCTCTTTATCTTTTTCGACAGAGAATAGTGTTACATATCAGCGATATCAATTGTAAAAGAGTATGGAGTGCCCTGTACAAACACACTCAAATGCATGCAGGGGCACACTTTATTTTTCTGGGTATCGATAAGGTAGTAGGGGAAAACTTAACGTTGATTAGCAAACATAGGATACTAACTGAAAAAGAAAGGAAATGGATAGTGTATCTAGGAGCATTATACAAACCAGGTCTAAATGACCATTGGTAATGTTATTTAGGCTATAAAATGTGTCAGTTAGTGTGCAAGCTGAATTAACTATGTATTTAGGTAGTTATATGCATTAAGTTATCTATAATGTTTACTGTAATATGGAGTATGGTTTTGTTTTTTTTAAAAAAAATCACAATTGTATTTGTTTAATGTAATGGTGTCTTTAATTCATGCTGATTGAAAGGGGTATAAATAAGTCTTTGTTTCTTACTAGCAATACACACTGATGACGCCAGGGGGCGAAACCTAGGTTTGTGTATTGTGTGCTGTGTTTTATGTGAGCCGGACATTAAATCCATGGCAGTACCAAGCCATGTTCTTGTTTGGATTTCTTCTATTTTATTAAGTTTTATTTATTAGCATCACACTCATTTTGGGTGTTCATATGCTGGTTGGTGCTGGATTTTGGATAGTGTGCTATATATATATGTATCTATACACACACACACACACACATATATAAATATATATATATATATATATATATATATATATATATATATATATATATATATATATATATATATGCATGTATATATACGCACACATATCTAAAGTATGAAAGAAATAAGTAAATGCAATAATAAATATCTATAAAATACAACTTCTATGAAAAACAGCTATATAACCATAAGAGAGGCTACCAAAACATAATATAAATATACATAAAAAGCACATAAAAGAGCATTACAAGAAAAATTTCATAAAACCAGTCCCAACATATAATATATTAAACAACAACCCCCCCCCCATTAATATTCCAAAATGTGCACGCTGATTGGTCAGCGTGCATGTTGTAAATCAGAGTTATAGTAATGGAAAAAGGTCCTGTTGCTCGGACTTTTTCCATTAGTATAACTCTTTTACAGCAACGGATAATGCAAGATCTCCGTTGCTTTTCACACACTGTCTCGCTATGTTAAAACAAGTTTAACATAGCGAGACAGCTTTAAAAAAAGTAATGGAGATCTTCCTATCTCCTTTGCTTTTTTTAAAGGTGTCTCGCTATGTTAAATGGGTTTAACATAGTGAGACAGCTTTAAAAAAAAGCAATGGAGATTCTCCGTTGCTTTTTATAAAGCTGTCTCGTTATGTTAAACTCCTTTAACATAGCGAGACACTTTGTAAAAAGCAACAGAGATCTTGCTTTCTCCGTTGCTTTTTTCAAAACTGTCTCGCTATGTTACATGGGTTTAACATAGCAAGACAGTTTGTAAAAAGCAACGGAGATCTTGCTTTCTCCGTTGCTTCCGCCCACAGCTCTGATGCACTGCGTAAGCATACACATGCGCAGTACATCAGAAATGCTGCAGAATATCAGACAGCTGTGGAAGGGCAGCAAGGAGGCATTATACAATGCCATTATTTAAGAAAAGTAATTATTTTTTTTCTTAAATAATGTCATTGTATAATAGCAATAACCTACTTCTGGGTGTGGGTAATGCTGGATTTACCCATGGTTGTCTTTGTTTGGCCACACAGGCTTCACCCTTGTGACCAAACCACACCAACCATGGGTAAATCCAGCATTACCCACACCCAGGCATGGGTTATTGCTATAATATACCATAAAGTGCCATAAAATTACAGTTAAGATATTAAATGTGGGATTGTTTTAGTTTCAATATGGGTTTTATACTATTCATCCTATGTCTATGCCACCTGGCCTGAATAGGATGAATAGTATCAACAAGCAGCATATTGACATTTGATACCTGGAAGATGGGAAGTCTTTGGGTTCTATCCCCAAAGCAGGTCTTTGACTCATGTTCCAATACCAACATTGTACTGCAGCATCATAAGACGGTACTATACCACTGTGATGCTTTAGATGACATGTTAACTGAGAACACATTTGCTTAAACTGGTGGTAACTCAAGTGGAAATTTTGCTAGTGCCACAGTTGCATTATCTATAGTCTGTCCAAACAATACTGTGAGACTTCCCTGGAAACAGACTGTTGGCCTAGTATGATTACAATGTTTCTCAAAAACAAATAAATAATTACAAAAAGAGAAAAATATTTTTGCCTTTTGATACTCTGTTATTATTCTTTTTAGATTTTGATGAAACAAAATGCCTTTTCTGTACTCATAAACCAGACGTCTTCCATGTTCTCCAGGCAGGACCGGCCTTTGGTCAACTGGTGCCCTAGGCAGAAGGTCTCCAAAGCGCCCCACCAGCACAAACTTTTGCCCCTGCTCTGGTCTACCTGAATCATGCAGATTACTGGAAAAGTGCCCCTGCTAAAGCGGCACCCTAGGCGATTGCCTAGTTGGCCTATGCCTAAGGCCAGCTATGTCTCCAGGAAAGATCTCTTAGGCTCAAGAAGTGCATTAGTTCAGGTAGAATCCAAGTCTTTTTCCCCTGTATCTCCCTTTTCATCTAGCAACTGTCCATTCTGAAGGCAGTATCATGTAGGGTATATTCAGTTCAGGCAGAAAACATGCCTTTGATTAAAGAACCAGTCTGTTTTATGAAGGGAGGTGAGCAGGTTATGATCTCCCTGTGGATTTCTAGATCTGCTTAATATATTTCAAGGCAGAAACTTTCAGGTTTTAGATGTTCACTATATTAGGACAGAACAATGGGCATGAGTATTAATGTGCAATGAAAGCTCTTTGGCCATTGATAATTAGTAGGTCAGGCAGAGTGACCACTCTGTAGCTGTGGTGGGTAGGCTTATTGGCTAGATGAGTGAGATTATAGTCCAGAGATTAAAGTCTTCACAGTAGTAAAGGTTTTTTCTCATCTTACCACTGTCAGAGTCCCTGAAAAGAATAGAACATTTTGTTTTAAAGAAGGTAAATTTGAATGGTCCTTAGTTGTAACATTTCTGAAAGACTAACTAGAAGAGGAACCTACTTTAAGGGGAGACAGATTTTCATTCATTTTCAATAATAATGTAAGTCACATGCTATTCATATACATTTTTTTCTTGAGGATGAGGTTATCCAAGTAAAGAGAAATGTGTGCTGATAGATAATATGACATTTATGTCAGTGAATGCAGCTGACCATTCATTTTGATTCAAGCATACTGAGTTGAAATGCCTGACATTAATCCTGTTTACTTGACGGCAATGATGTCTTAGATGTATAACGATATACTGGGTCATCTGATATATTAGTGAGACATCTGGTATTCTTACTGCCATTAATCAGACTTCATGGATTTTGTTAAGTGGCCCAGGGTTAATTGTAATCCATCTTCTTAGTAGAAAGACAGTGATTACACAGGTGAATGGCTAGCAGATTTAGTATACACACAGCTAAGTAAGCAATAAGTACGGAAAATTAAATTTTTGTTGGACTGCTTACTAATCATGAGAAAGGAAGTGAAGTAGATTAAGATGGTGAAGTGCTGGTATGACTACACCCCCCCCCCCAACAGGTTGCATCTGGAGCAGCTGTATCTTTGCTCGAATAAATAAATAAAGTAGATATTTATCCTTACCTTAAAAGATACTTCTCAACCTTTTAGTTCAAGAATTCTGGATGATAGCCCAAACATCAAGGAAAGATTTTTAAATACTGCTGTCATTAATATAGAAAGTTGCTAGAACAACAGGTTTTTCATTAGCAAGCAATTTCTGAAGAAAAAAAAGTCTGAAATTCAAATGTCTGTCATTTCTTAGTGACTTCAGTTCTCAATAATTTGGACCAAAAATATAAGACAAAAATCTGAATATTCTGTGCAAATCTGGACAGTTAATAGGTATGCA